>NW_026947488.1:48987500-49447500 GCF_034190915.1 Cavia porcellus | reverse complement strand
CTCCGGAATCCCTCTTATTCCCCTACAAGCTTCTGCTGCTCCCCTGTCCAGCTTTGGGCACTGTTTCCTTTTGTTTTCCTGAGCTGCGGGTACAATAAATATTCCTTTCCTTAGATTTTGCTAGGCTATAATGTTTTGGGTTTTTTTTTCCTTGTCTTTTTGAGACAGAATTTCGCTATGCAGTTTAGGTAGTCCAGGCTGGCCTTGAACTTGCAATGATACTCCTGCCTCAGCCTTCCAAGTGCTGGGATTATCAGCATTTTTTTTTTTTTCTTTTTTCCTTTTTATCGGTACTGGGGATCGAACTCACGACTGCCTGCTTACAGGGCAGGTGCTTAAGCCGCTGAGCTAAATCCCCAGCCCCCTATCGGCATGTTTTAAAACCATTTTTCCATAAAACTACAGAAAAAGAAAACAAATACAAAAATACAAAAGCAGGGAAACAAGTATACAGAATTTGCATTTTTTTACCTTCTGAGGACTGAAGTCATGCATACCCTTGAGCCAAGCTTCTGAACTTAGATGTCCCCATATCTACCTCCTTTGTCAACCTCGTTTTCTCTATTACCTTTCACTCTTCCTCCATAGAACCCTTACCTGTTTTCAGTTATATGGCTGGAGATCATCCCATGACTGAAGTAACTTCTGAATGGCTAAAAAGAAGCCAACACTGTATATGAGACCACAATTTTATAAAATAATCATAAGAGCCCTCACACACATATCTACGTACACAGCAAGGTATGTGCATGAGTATGACAGACAGTGGGGACAGAATGAGAGGGTTTATAGATCAGTGTAAGAACACATGTGTGGTAGACAGCAACTGAATTTTGGGACATATAGCAAGCAAACAAAAAATTAGCAAAGAGAAAACGCTGTAAAAAGAAAAGAAAAATGGACAACCCACTCACAGGACCCCTTCTGTCTTTCTCTCAGACAGAAGTTTTCTTTCCTTCAATAAATATATTCTATTTTTAACCTCTGCTGTTCCTAAAATTCATTCTTTGAGTTTAGAGAACACGAACTCATACTGGACATACAGTAGGTTGGGCATTTCATTCCTCTGTATCATCTGGAGGTCTTCCACCAAGATCATCAGACAGACATGGACAACCCCTTACTCCTCTAGAACACATTTTAAGCACTGGAAGATGTTCAACCCTTCTATGTTGAAAAAGAGCCAATTGATATTTCTCTGCATGTGTGTGTCCTACCTATCCCCAGAACCAAAATGGAATGCAGAGGAAAGTATTAATTATGATGTTTTACAACTAAAATCACACTGTAAGAAAGAGGAAAAATAGTTAGAATTGCTTTATGTTGAAACTTTCTTTACATTGAGATAATTCTTATTTATGCTCCAGGTATAATTAGAATCCTTATGCGACTACTCCCATTCATAGGTCTCTTTCTCTCAGTAACTTAAAGCAAATTAAGCTAGAACTAGGAAAATGTTCAGATGGCCCTGACAAGTATATCAATGTGTTTAGAGGTCTTACTCAGATCTATAAGCTAGGCTGGGAAGATGTGATGTTACTCTTAAATCAGACATTGATTTCTAGTGAGAGACAAGTAGCATTACAAGCTGCTATTGCCTTTGCAGGTAAGTATCATATTGTTAATTTTAAAAGGACAGAAGATAGACAGCCAGGGGAACCACCAGTTCCCACTGGTGTACAACCAGTTCCCCACCAAGACCTCAATTGGCTGACAGGAAAACAGGAGACTGGAGCAGGAAACATTTTTAAATGTGCATTCTTGAAGGTCTAAGGACAAAAACTAAGCCTTCTGGTTATTTTAAATTGTCAGCTATTTTTTTAGAAGACTGACTTCTTAGATCATTTATTAGAGGCACTAATAAAACATATGTCCATAGATCCTGATTTAATAGAAGGACAGATTTTGCTTAAAAACATGTTTATTACCCAGTCAAGTCCAGATATTAGGAAAAAGCTACAAAAGCTCCAGATAGCTCACTTGATTCTTTAGTAAAAACTGCTTCCTTAGGATTGTATAATCAGGACTGGGAGAAAACCAAAAAGAAAACAGAGACCAAAAATGGCTGCCTTTATTGTGGCCTTATAAACACAGACCTTAAGTCTAATTCTTTGGGCTCCAAGAAGAGCTTGACGAACACTACACTGACCTGTTATTGCTGCCACAAGGCCACTTTAAAGAGGGACTACCTTAAGAGGCTCCCCAAGCCGTGCCCTAACTGCAAAAGTGACCAATGGAGGTTGGACTGCCCTCTGAGGCCAAGGCCCCAGAGTTTGGACCATCCTATCAGTTGTCCACCAAGATTGAAGGGCCTTGGGGCACTTATCTCCTCCCTCTGGCCAGATGGTCACCTCTGTTTGTCATCTCTGTGCAAGAGCCCTGAGTAATTACGATGAGATGTTAAAAACCAACCTGTTTGCTGGACAGTGGCACATGTCTCTTAGTCCTTCTCAACTCCAATATTCCTTCAGGCACTGTACCCCAATAAAGTCACCAAAATATATGTTGCTTAAACTATAACTGGGATAACATTCTCTTCACTCATTCCTCTTAGTTATGCCTAAAAGCCTGCCTCCAACCTAGGAGAGATTTTATCCTGTCTAAATTCTGTTATATATATTCAAGTTGCCAACTAATCAAAATGTTGCTGAGACTGATTTTTACAAATACATTGTTGTTCATGTATAAAACTTAAGAAGTCTGTCAATAATGTATTAATCTGGTTCTCATAAATTAATCAAATTTAGAGATAATTATAATCAAAGCGCTAGAGGGATTTATGACAAAATGTCAGATTCCATTAATGGAAGGACCTAAGAGCCAATGGGTTACAACTGCTATTTCTTCTTTTGTCTTTTTCCTTTTAATCGGTAGCAGGGATCGAACTCACGACTGCCTGCTTGCCAAGCAGGCGCTTATGCAGGAACAGTTTCTTTTTTTTTTAATATTAGCAATTTGTATTTTTCTTATTTTTTGAATTGCATGTTCAGGTTATCCTGTTTTTTTTTTTTTTTTGGTACTGGCAATCGAACTCATGACCTTGTGCTTGCCAGGCAGGCTCTTACACTGCTGAGCTAAATCCCTAGCCCTTTAGGAATAGTTTCTAAACTTACCTGTCAGCTCTGATGCTCATCTTTGATTATACATGCCTTTGTAGACATACTTTGATTATATATGTGTTGATTAAAGTTTGTTGTTGCCTAAAAGGTGCCAAACTCCAAGGCATGATAAAGATAAAACAACAAACATGATAGATTTCTTTTACTGCGATCCACCAGATCTTGTCCAGAGAAAAAGCTATATGATGTATATTGAGGCCTTAATTAACTATACTCAATGGGCCTTAAATGACACCTCAGCTGGTCTCTCTCTCCTAAATAAAAAAGGTAAAATTAATAAAACAGGCCACTTGGATGACATAAGACATTCTAGCAATCTTTTTTTTTTTGTCAGTACTGGGCCTTAAATTCACAACCACGTGCCTGCAAGGCAGGTGCTTATGCTGATGAGCTAAATCCCCAGACCCAACATTAGACATTCTAAAAACAGAAGGTACTTATGCAATTATAAAAACTAAATGTATGTACATTCTTGATCCTTCTCCTAATATCCCAATTAACTGTTCAAGATATTAGATGACAAATCAATGACATGTCAGATTCTAAATCTTCCTGGACCTTGTGTTACTAACTCCTCTTGGTGGAACTCTGTTTTTAACTGTACTCATAATAATCCTGTTGATTTTATTATTTGGGCTATGCATACTTAATGGTTTCTTTGGTTTTGCTTCCTCCAGACAAAGCTGTATGCCTACCCAAGATGAAAATGCCTGGTACCTACTAAGGGCTACGAGTTTGAAGCTCTGCAGAGTATCACTGACTGTCATTCAACAACTACCACCCCCTTCAGCCTGAAGAAACCAGGTTGTTGCCCATTACTCCCTCACAGCAGTTTGGGTTACTTCTTCAGAGTGGGGAATGTTACAGGCATATAGAAATATTATAGGCAGTCAGGCAGGGCAAGGCCCTCAAAGGAGCCAGCACAGAGGACCAGACACCTTGAGATCTTGGAGGAGACAGACACCTCCCACTGAGGGCCAGAGCTCAAGACAAAAGGCAAAACAAATGCAACCATACCCTAAGTATAAATATTAAGGATTGTGGGCCGGGGATTCAGCTCAGTGGCACAAGCACTTGGCTGACGAGCATCTGCCTGACAAGTGCAAGTTTGACCCTTGGTTCCAAAAGAGGGGAGAGAGAGAGAGAGAGAGAGAGAGAGAGAGAGAGAGAGAAAGAGAATAAGCATTAGGGATTGATATCCTAAGTAAGTACAGATCACCTTGAGGCAGCCAAGAGCAACCATCCCAACCCCCTTACAGAGTCACCATCACTTCCCCATTTGTCCCTGAAATGGTTCATTTTACCTGAATAATTAATCTTATTGGTTGACCATAGCTCTGTCCCGCCTCATGCCCATCTATCTGTCTTGCAAATTCCCAGTTTTACCCATCTTGGACCCGTCTTACCTCATGGTTTTACTCTATAAAGGTCCCTAAAAAAGACAGTCTTTGGCAACCCTCTCGAGAACCCTTCTGTCTCTCTCTCAGATAGAAACTTTCCTTCCTTCAACAAATATATTCTGCTCTTTAGAAAAAAGAAGAAAAAGAAAGCAAAATTCTTTTCAAATTTATAATTTTTAACTACTGAAAGAAAATTGGACCAACTACCACCTGTCATATAAATTGTATCTCTATGGAGATCTGGCTTTTCTATTTAGATGTTTTTTTCTGTATTTCCAATAAGTAATTATATTATTCTAATTTAAAATGAGCAGCAAAGGAGAATCAAAGGCATGCAATACACTGACGAGCTATTATCTGTTTTTTGTTTTTTGGGTTTTTTTGGTACCAAGGATGGAACATGAGGTTGCACTTGTCAGGCAGACGCTTACCACTGAGCTATATCTCCAGCCCTATCTCTTTTTTGTCTATGTGTTATATGCTGAATAACTACTTTTAAGATTATGATACACAATGTATTTTTTTTTTTTCTTTGAGTCAGGGTCTCACAATGCAGTTCAGGCTGGCCTTGAAGTCGCAGCAATTCTCCTGTGTTGGCAGATGCTGAACTAGTTCTGCTCACACTCAGAGTACGCCAGGAGTGCCCAAAGGAAAGGGGCGCCTAGGAATACCCTGAAGGCATAGAGTGCTGGAGGCAGACAGGAGTCCAGCCCCAAGAATGGGGCAGGGGTTAAGAAGTGAGCTAGTTAAGCAAAGAGGCATCATATGACAGATGCTCAAAGCGGGGTTGAGCAGTCTCTTCCTCCCACCTGGGAGGAAGGGCTCCTCCTGACCCCAGCTTTCTGTCTCTGTCATATTCTTCATCCTCACTTCATTCTTCCCCCTGAGGAATTTAGAGAGCTTTTGTGGTTCCAACAACTCAGCTTCCTGAGTGCTGGAATTACAGACACATGCTATTATGCCTGGCATAACACAGTATATAAACTATTGTTACGCTCTTACTATTATTTCACTATAAAATTTTCTTTTACTTAAAAAAAAAATGGAGTACACTGATGTAAGTCTTCAGGAAACCAAAGAAGCAATTCTTACCTTCTGGATGAATAATGTTAGGCTAAACATTAATTAAAAATTAACATGCAGATTCTAGTGCCTAAAGTGTTCAAAATTTCAAAAAAGCAATTTTATTCTCCTTAAAAAACACCTATTTTATTTTTCCAATTATTTAACTAACTTATGTTCACTGTAGAATATAATAAAAACCACTGATAATTGTAAGAACTGTTAACATTTAAGTATATTTCTTCAAATCTTTTTTCTATGGTACACGTATAGAGTACATATGATAGTACTAACTTTTATAAATAGTCCTCTGCCCATGGAGATTTACACTGTTACTAACTTGTCTATATCAAGAATAATACTATAGGAGCTGAGGATTTAACTCAGTGGCACAAGCGCCTGCCTGGCAAGAACAGCTTGGGAGTTTGACCCCTGGTACCAAAAAAAGAAAAAGAAAAAAGAAAAAAAATTAGAAAAAAAAAAAAAAAAAAAAAGAGTAATAGTACAATAAGCCTGGCGGGGTAGTACATGCTTGTAATTCCAGTACTGGGAGGCTGAGGTAAGAGGATTCCCTTGAGTTTGAAGCCAGCCTACATGGTGAAACTCTATCTCACAAAACAAATCAAAACAATTGTAATGAACAACTTTCAATAAATTTTATCTGCAAAGACAGGTGTAGTAGTGCACACAATCCCAGCACTTGGGAAGCAGAAGCAGCCAGCCTGCCTGACACAAAAACAAAAAAGTAAATAAATTTTAAAAAATTTTTATCTGCAGCTCTAATTATTTCCCAAACTACTGTGGAAATAAAATTATATATAGGGTATATAGAGATAATTATATTGCCAAATTGTTTTTCAAGACAGTTTTATCAAGGTACATCCTACTTCACAATATGTGAGTATACCTATCTCTGGTCTTATTACCAGTACTGCCTGTGGAATGATTTAAATAGATTTGCCAAGTTGGTCAATGAAAAATGGTACCTCACTATCATCTTATTTTACATGCCTTTACATTTTATAGCAGAATATTTTGGTTCTGTTTAGCAGCCATCCAAATTTTTCCTTGCTAGTTAACTGTTCTTTATTCTCTGAGTATTTGTCAATTAGAGTTTTGGTATTTGTTTCACTGATCAGTAAAATCTCTTTTAGGTTAAAATAATAACTAAAATTTACTGTGGAGTTATCATGTAAGTGTGAAAGGCGCTGGAATGAATTTTGCCAAGAATTCCCAATAATGACCTAAGAGATTCATGTTATTATGTCCCCTCTGTACAGATGAACTGGCTAAGACATAAAAATTGGTCAAGGTAACATAGTAGTGAATATCACAGCTGGGATTCTAACTGGTTAATCATCTCGGGGAAACCCCTATAAAATTAGGTCTCTCACAAAGCACAAGCAAAACTTCTATGTGGCTTAGGGATCTAAATATAAACATTTAAACCATGCAAACATTGGAAGATGGATTTTTTTAAATGCAATTCTCAGGGCCCTGTGCATGCTAGCTAGGTAAGCATTCTACCATCAGCTAAGTAAGCAGTCTACCCTAGATTATTCTTCAACCTTCAATCAAAGCCTTTCTCTGCACAAGGACTTAAAATACTAAGATAATAAAATATGGATATATTTATATAAAAATAAGTTTCCATGGCAAAAGAAATCGTAAGTAAAGCATCTGAGATAAATATGGAAGAAATATTTAGAATATACATATAAAGAACTCTAAGGGACAAAATACCTCCTAAAAAAATCTAGGCTTGGGCTGGGGATGTAGCTCAGTGGTAGAATGCTTCCTGAATATGAGCAAGGTCCTGGATTTTATTCCCAGTGTGCACATGCACGCATGTACACACACAGACCTAAAAACAAAACACATAATAATATTCTGTGCTCACTTCAGCAGCACATATACTTAAAATGATACTCAAACATATGAAACTTACTCATAATTACAGATAGGTAAATCAAAACAATATTTATAGATTTCTCATCTAGAAGACTGTTAAATCATTTATAATATGACCACATATTCTATCCATCAGAGTGTGGAGCAACAGGCGCTTTCTTACATTGTAGGTGGGAATGTAAATTAGGACAGTACACCTTTCTTAGGGGAAATTTGGCAACAACTAATACAACTACATATGTGTTTACCATTAGACATATATCCCATTACTAGATATATATTCTTCTAACAATATGAAAACACCTAAGCACAAAGTTATTCACTATGGTACTATTTGTAATACTAAAATAATGAAAATGACCTACACATGCATATATAAGAAAGTAGCTGAATAAATTAAGATAAATCCATACAATGGAGCACCAAGAATTGTATCAAATGAGAAAATTTTTAGAAGAGATTTAGCTCACTGGTAAAGTACTTGCCTAGTATATCCTCAAGTCCCTAGGTTTGATGCCCAGTATCAGAAGAGAAAAAAAAAAATGGAAAATTTCGAAGAACTAATTTGGAGAAAGTTCTAGGATTTATTATTCAGTGAAAAGAGAAAAATGAAAATAACTCTGTGCTACTATTTAATGCAACAAAGAAGATGATATAAGAAAATACACATGTATCTGTCATTTGTCCAAATCAAACAGAACAGATAAATTAGAAACCCTTTCCAGTATCTTTCACTCTTTGAACCACAGTTAATAAGAGATGGGAAAAGGCATCAAGGAGATAAGGGACAACCTGAAGTAGTCTAATTTAGGGGTAACTGAAGGAAAGAAGAAACATGAGGAACAAAAATAATATTTGAATGAATAATGGACAAAAACTTTGTAAGCTTAATAAGAACTAAGTTCATCAAACTTGAAAAAACATGAAGAAAAAAGACAGCAAAATGGTTAATCAAATTGCTCAAATCAGTAATAAAGAGAAAAATCTTAAAAGCCTCTAGAGGAAAAATAAACACCTTGTATGGGCAAAGGATCAAAGATTAGGATGAAGCACTTCTCACCATAAACAATGTGGATCAGAATAGAATGGAATGTCTTTCAAGCACTGAAAAGAGAAAATTGTCAGCCTAAAATCCACATTTGGCAAAAATTTTAAAAATGTGCTCAGTGGCACAGCACTTGTCTGGCAAGTGCAAGGTCCTGAGTTCAATTACCAGTACCAAAAAGAAAAAAAGAAAAGGAAAAGAAGAAGATGAACACTTTTTTTTTTTTTTTTTCTCCCCGCCTCTCCCCCGAAGATGAACACTTTTTACAGACACACAAAAGCTGACGGAATTCATTACCAGAAGATTTGAACCACAAGCAATGTTAAAGGACATCCTTCTGAGAGCAGGACACCCAAGCAGAAATCTGGATCTATGCAAAGGAATGAAGAGCACCAGAGAAAGTAACGAGCTGGGCAAATAAGTAAGACCCTTTTCTCATTGATTAAACTTTAAAAGGATATCTGACTCTTCAAATGCATGAGAAGCTCAATTCCAGCTCCAAATGATCAGGAGATCTTGGTCTGGGCCACAACAGCATACTGCAGAAGTGACTGGCAGTATAAGCCCAAGAAAGACTCAGGACAAGTAAGACAGCCCTTCTGATCCTTTCTGTGACTGTCCTGTGCCCTGGTTCCCCATCTGTCTACTTTAGTTCACTCAGAGTAGGTCTTAGTCTGAACTTGGTAACTGCTCACTAGTACTTTGCTTGCAAAGGTAGCTCCACATTCATGACCCAGAGGTTCAGCTAACAAAGGTATGTTACTCACACATGGAGAATCAGTAAGTAGTGCTCAACAAATTCCTTCCCAACAGAAGCACTACCAACTGAAAAGTGAATTTTCTTTTAGTAGAAAAAGTGGCACAGAAAACTTTTTTTTTCAGGCACTGAGGATTGAACTTACGGTCTCACAAACTACATCTCTGCTTTTATATATGGACAGGCATATGGGGGACTTTTTTGGCATAGCTTATG
This sequence comes from Cavia porcellus, assembly GCF_034190915.1. Lineage (NCBI taxonomy): Eukaryota > Metazoa > Chordata > Mammalia > Rodentia > Caviidae > Cavia > Cavia porcellus. The sequence goes on along the minus strand of NW_026947488.1, from coordinate 49,437,990 downwards.
GAAGTGGTAAAATAAATTAGGATAGTGTTGTATTTTGAGGATAATTTTGGTGGCAGTTTTTTGAGACGTGGTCTCATTATGCAGTTCAGAGTGGCTCTGAAATCACTGTTTAACCCACGTTGACCTCAAATTCATGATAATCCTGCCTTGATAGCAAGACTGCTGAGATTACAATTCTGCACCACCACACACAACAAGAATAAAAATTTAAGTAACAAATATAAAAAAATATATAAATCAACCAATACTCTCTTTGACTTTTTTTTTACATACCTCACCAGCCTGAGACTCTGAAAGTTCCAGAAGGAAGGGAATTTCTATGTCAAAATTAGCAAAGAAGTTACTCCACTGATGTTCAAAAGCCACCAGATCCTAGAAAGAAAATGAAAAAGAAAATGTCATATAAAGGAGGGACCTCAGAAAGTCAGAATCATGAAACTGCAACTGATCTCAAAGTATCTGACTGTATGGGTTATGTTGGTTCTAAGGTAGTGGTACATTGCTGATACATGTTACCACGTGCATGACTCTTAAGAATATTACACTAAGTAAAAGAAGCTAGAGGTAAAAGAAATATGGTCTATTTACATGAGGCATTTAGAGAGGAAATCTATGGAGACACAAAGTATACTAGCACTTGTCTGGGGCCAGGTATAGAGATGAAGACTGACTGCTAGTGCACACGAGATAACTTTTTTTTTTGGTACCAGGGATTGAACTTACAACTTGCCCTTCTCAGACAGGTGCTTACACCACCGAGCTAAATCCCTGGCCCAAAATAACTTCCTGAGTTGATGAAAAAATTAGTAGCCATATTTACACAACTCTGTAAATTTACCAAAATATCTGAGCTATAAATTTAAAACGGGTAAATTTTATGAACATGAATTATATCCCAAAAATTTATTTTATAAAACTAGTTAATGACCCTTAAACATCTTATTTTATCAATTCTTGTTGAAATAAAAAATTCATTTATGAGGCATCTAAAAGGACATCATTATGTCCAGTTGCAAAAGTCTTACAGCATGAAGCTTCACTGAAGGACAAATAAATAAGCTAACCTTAGAAGTTCAGAGGGGCAGAAGTGGCACAGAGCCCTCTCTTTAGAGGGACCTTGTGAGTATGACGAACTCTACTCCTTCCCAGCTAGTTATGCCCTCCTGCCTCCTATCCTATGCTAGCTGTTTTTCAACCTCCCCTCTGACTCAATCTGGTTTCTTCTCGTTTTTCTGTAAGGCATCATCAAGTTAACAAAAACATACCAGCTACTCTTCCAGTAGTACCTTTGGTCTTATTTTGAAGCTATTAATGTATATTCAAATTGGATACTAACATGCATTTACTATTCATCTTACACTTTGTAAGGAGCAGTGTGTCAGGTACTCAGCCTAGTACACTGCTCACAGCAGACCTTCTGTCTCCTGCACCAAAGCTCACTGGCTGGATCTATACTCTCCTGCCCTCTTCTAGGAGAGGTACACAGGTACTCAGACCTGTGGGCTCTGTGCCAGCCACGGACCAATTCTATTTCTGCAGGAAACACAAGGAACCTCTGCTGTAATATTCAATGTTTTTTTTTTTTTTTTTTGTCTTTTTCCTTTTTATCAGTACCAGGGATCGAACTCACAACTGCCTGCTTGCAAGGCAGGCGCTTATGCCGCTGAGCTAAATCCCTAGCCCCTGTAATATTCAATGTGAACAGCATTCTCCACTAATGACTTCTCTACTTGCTGCCCAGACTGATTGACTATCCTCCTGTGAGTACGTACATGTATATAATACATAATCTTTTCAGTAAGCATGTGACAGTATGGATATTTTATTAATACAATTTCTATATAATGTAGGATAAAATAAGTCAGGCAGGGGTGTGTGTGTGTGTGTGTACATACACTGCATTAAGTTGTATATATCACACAGCTTATCTTTTTGTAAGTATACTCTATAATGTCTGCACAATGACAAAGTTTCCAATAACACATTTTTCAGAATATAGCCTATTATCAAGTGGGAACTGACACTACATATACGTACACAGGAGAGAGAGAGAGAGAGCAAGGATATGAGGGTAGAAGGAAAGGAGGAAGCAAAGGGAAGGAGAAGGAGGGAGAGAGAAAGAAATGAGAATTACTGAAGAGATCTAGAAACAACAACCAAATCAGAATAAGCATTCCTAGTATTCAAGACTGTGGTGCTGAAATTCTATTTCCTATTCAAAGAAAGCAGAATTTATTAGAGGAAAGACCAATTCTAGGTCTGGAACAGGACAGGAAGTGTACAAGATATGTGCCTGGATCACCCTATCATAACAGTTGGCAAAGGAGTTATCAAGGACTATGAGTATTGAATTAAAAAGATAAATCAGTCAGGCATGGTGGCACACACTTGTAATTCCAGATACTTAAGAAGCTGAGGCAGAAGGATTTTAAGTTTAGGCAACTTAGCAAGACTCTGTCTACAAAACAAACAGAGATATAGTGCCCCTGGGTTCAATTCCTAGTACAGGAAAAGAAAAGAAAAGAAAACCAAAAAAACACAAATCAACTTGAATGAAATTTATTACCTAAAGACAGAACAACCTCAGTATCCCGAAAGAGGATTATCTGCAATGGATATAAATATTTCAAATATACCTTCAGCCATATGAGCTCAAATTTATATATATTTAAAAACCTAAATGGTTATTTCTGAAGAATGGTTAGGAACCAACTTTATTTTGAAAACTGAGACATACCTAAGTTTGCCAGGTATTGTGGTTCATGCCTATAAACCCAGAACTGTGGGAGGCTAAGGAAAGACGCAAGTTTGAGCCCTGCTTAGGCAACTTAGTCACAGGGCAAGAGTCTAATTCAAAACAAAAAATGAAAAATAAAGAGTTGGGGATGCAGCACATTGCAAAAGTCCCAGTTGAACCTGGGTGATTCCCAGTATCACCCTAAAGAAAAAGGAAAAAAAAAAAATAGTTCAAACACTGATCATACTTCTTCTATATGAATGTCACATCATATAACTAAATAGCAAATTGCCTATTCCTTGGTATAAAAATAACATAAGTGGAGAAAGAATTATAGTACTGAGTTTCAATTACCATTATATATTAGTGAATTAAGACCGAGGATTGCATAACAATGGCTGTTCAAAAAAAAAAAAAAAAAAAAAAAGAGGGGCTGGGGATTTAGCTCAGTGGCATAAGTACCTGCTTTGCAAGCAGGCGGTCGTGAGTTCGATCCCCGGTAGTGATAAAAATGAAAAAGACCAAAAAAAAAAGAAATTCAAACATTATATGCTTCTTGACAAAGAATATAATACATTCTAGGAAGTAGTCTTTTCTCTGAATATTGGTTTTGAAACCAGTAAGCCTCTACAGTCAATTGCTAATAATCAGGAAATACAAAAGCCAGAAAAAATCTTAAACTACATCAAAGGAATGAAATTTTTAAAATCTCTATAGTAAGAGATCTTAACAAAACAAAAATACCAAAGAAATACCAGATTTGAATCAAACTTCTAAAAAATAAGACTTAATAGGTATCTACAGTGTGCCGTTCAACCATAATATACATTCTTCTCAGCAGTGCATGGAACTTTTCCCAAAACAGACCACATATGAGCCCATAAAGCATGCTTTTAAATATGTACAAAAGAATCAAAATTATCCCACATATATTTCCAGATCATAGTGCAATGAAACTAGAGTTTGATGGCAAAAACAAACAAACCCCCAAAGCCCCACAGAAATTATGCAAACACATGGAGATTAAACAATGTATTGTTTTTGAGACAGGGTTTTGCTATACTGCCTAAACTGGGCTTAAACTTAAGGCTATTCTTCTACCTCAGCCTCCAAAGTGCTGAGATTATAGGCTTGCACCATCATGCCCAGCTAAACAATACACTTTTTTTTTTTTTTTTTTTTGTCTTTTTGAGACAGGACCTCACTATGAGTTCAGGATAGGCTTGAGCTCACTTCGCAGCCCATAGTGGTCTCGAAATTGCAAGGGTCTTCCTGCCTCAGCCTCCTAAGTGCAGGGAATATAGGTGTGTGCCACCATGTCCAGCAACAATACATTCTTGAATAATCAATGGGTCATAGAGAAAACCAAAGAAGATATTAGTTTCTAAAATCAATCTATAATGCCAGTACAACATATCAGAACCTATGGAACACAATGAAAGCAATCCTAAGTGGGAAGTTTATTACTATAAATGCCTCCATCAGAAAAACAAAGTAAGCCCAGTAAACAACCTAATGATGCAGTCAAAGGTTTCAAAAAACTAAGAACAATCTAAACCCAAAGTTACTAAAAGAAAGGAAATTATAAAGATCAGGACAGAAATTAATGAAATAGAGACCAAAAAATACAAAAAAAAAAATAAATGAATTAAAGAGCTGGTTCTTTGAAAGAAGAAAGAAAACAGACAGACCCTTAGACAATTTCATCACACACACAAAAAATGACCCAAATCTGCAACTAGAAACAAGAAAGAAAAATCATACCACCGAAATCTAGAGGATTACTAATAACTATTAAGAAAACCTGTACTACACTAATAAGTTGGAAATCTGGAAGAAATAAGAGTTCTAGATAAATATAAATAACTAAAACTGAATTAAGATGATGTTAAAACCCTGAATAATCCAATAACAGGCAATAAAACTGAAGAGGTTAAAACAAAAACTGAAATACGAAAACAGCAACAAAAAAACAACCTGGGAACACTGTACTCCTCCTGCCTCAGCCTCTCAAATGATTGGATGACAAGTATGTGCCACCAGCCCTACTTCAACTTGGCCTTTTCATCTCTGAAAACAATATTTCTGTTACCTGTAAAATCAGCTTTTCCCTATTAATGACCCATTATATTTCTGTAGACAAACTAAGGCACAAGATAGACCTTTATAGTTTTCACCCTTTAAAGAGAAACATAGATGTTCTCAGTTTAAGAAAACAATGTACCTCCTTTGGGGCTAGCACTTTTCTTTGATTGTGTACTTTTAAATTTCTTTTTTTTTTTTTTTTTGAGACAAGATTTTGCTATGTAGTCCAGGTTGGCCTTGAACTCACTATGTAGCCCAGGCTGGCCTCAAACTTGGTTATCCTCCTACATTAGCCTCTTGCGTGCTAGGATTACAGGTTTGCACCTCCACACTAGGCCTTAAATTTCTTTTCTTTTCTTTCTTTTTTTTTTTTGTCTTTTTCCTTTTTATTGGTACCAGGGATCGAACTCACGACTGCCTGCTTGCAAGGCTGGCGCTTATGCCGCTGAGCTAAATCCCCAGCCCCTAGGCCTTAAATTTCTAATAAATCATTTTACTCCTCTGCCTAATGCATTCTGAAAATTCTTTTTCTGTTATGGGTGCTGCAAACTTGCAATTCTGCAGATATTTATTCTTATCTCAGTGGGGGAACCTCTTGGGCCCTGTCTGGTACCAGGGATACATCAAATTCAAAAGCTTTTGCACAGCAAAGGAAACAACCAACAGAGCGAGGAGATAACTTACAGAATGTAAAAATGTTTTACCATCTACTCCTCAGTAGCTGGTATGGAGAAACCATGTGGCATTTAAGCTGTGTCTAATTTACTTCACTTAACTATGATCTCAAGGTGCATCCCTTAGATGACCACGAGTCCTCAGATAAGAGGAAAAATATCTAGAACAAATAGCTCAAAAAAATTAGACCCCCCCCATAAAAAACCCAATCAAAAAATGGGCAACTGAAGTGAACAGACGCTTCTCAGAAATACAAATAGCCAATAAACACATGGAAAAATGTTCAACATGTGTGGCCATTAGAGAAATGCAAATTAAAACAACACATTCCATCTTAAAAATGTATTCAGAACTCTAAAAACAAATGCAGATAATGTTTCTGAGAAAAATAAATTATTCCATATTTTGGGAATGTAAACTAGTGCAACTAGTATGCAAGTCAATATGGGGATTTTTCAAAAAAGTAAAATAGAAATTTCACTTGACTCAGTTAGTCCTTCTCTAATTATCTTCCTGAAAGAACTGAAGATATTACAGTGACACATGCATATCCATATTTATAGCAGCACAACTCATAATCTTGGAAACAGCCTTTATGTCTATCAATAGACAAATCGATAAAGAAAATGTAGTATTTACACATAATGAAGCACTACTTTGCCATAAAGGATAACTCTGGGTCATTTGTAAGAAAATGAATGCACTCTGAGATCATAACATTGAGTGACACAAATTAGATACAGAAGCTTAAATATCACATGGCTTCTCTTATATGAGAAGTCTAAAGTATAAATAAAGGAACAAAGTAAACCAATAATGGAAATGGGAGACAACTCTTATATAAACAGGAAAGGGATCAAGAGATGAGGGTAAGGGAATAAAAAGCATTGACATGTGTCATGTACATACATGAACCAACTCCCCGGGGTGATGAATACAACCATTATGTACTATACACATGTAGTAATAAACATTTTTTAAAAATTCCAAGTGAGGACAAATAGAAGACAATTCAGTTTCTTCAACAGATAGCAAGGGATTGCGGGGAAACAAAACAGGTGTAGGGAAAAGCAATAGAGTAGGAAACCTAACATACTCCATTCTGTGAATACACACACACACACACACATGCTGCAGGCAGGCAACTCTAAACTACTTGCTTATGGAAGCACATCTGGAAGACAAAACTATGAAGGAAAGTAAAGAGAGATTGTCATAAAATTCACCATAGTGTTTGTCTTAGTTATTTTTTATTTGTCGCTGAGACAAAATACCTAATGCCCAAAGTCAGGAAAGGAAGATTTATTTTTTTATAGTTTTTGGAGGTTTCAGTCCATTCTCAGTTGGCATGGTGGCTCCAAACAGCAAGGTGGAAACCCACAAGAGAGCAAGACATGTCTTTTTCCTGCTATTACATCACATCCTGGCTCTACCCCTAGGCCGGTGTAGCACTTGCTCTCCCAATCTAAGGGCTAGAAAATGAACCAATCACAAATATATAATGCAAAGGCATGAGGTTTGGGGGCCACCAACATAAACCATGACAGTGTTATTTATTCTTGGGCACTGAGGAAGGAGTTATGGGTTTGGCAGAAAGCACCTAGACTGCTCCTGGGGCAGTTAGCAAGGTTCAGAAGTTGTATACTTGATAATTCATTAGGTTGTAATTAGTATTACTCTATTGCTTGAGTCTGTATTATTTTAATAATAAACAGTTTTAAAAAAATAAATATGTAAGTAATATTTGTTCATTAAAGAAAATCATTACCATTTTGGGAAATGCTCTCTCATTCTATTGTTACACATGCATTTTATATATCAAGTATTCATGTACTTGTTAGAGGTAATCTGTAGGTATCTGGGGCAGATTTCCCTGCTATAGTCTCTCTGGATCTATAAGTTAGTCCTTCAGGGTTTGGGTCCCTGACCTACTTGCTAGCAGATCCATTGGATGCTCTTTCTGCTAGCTCTGGGATAGCCTTTCCACTAGGGACAGGGTTAATTCCTACACGCCCTTCTGGACTCTGAAAAGATGCAGACTTCCTACTTTTTCAGCTGATTCTTTAAGCATAGACCTTCCATGTCTGTTTGACTCCACTGGTCCAGATTGACTCCCCATGTGAAGCTGGTGCCACTATGTCTTAGTACTAAAAGTATGTTTCAACTGAGAAAGATGTGTGTTACCTTAAGATCATACTCTTAAGTGAAATAAATCAGACACACACATTTAAATATCACACAGTTTCTATGGTGTGAACAACCAATAGGGTAAATAAGGACCAAAATATGGAACAGATATTGGGAAACTAAGAAAATGTTCAAATGGGAAGGGGAACAAGCAGGAGATAGGATGGAAGGGAAAAGAAAAAAAAAAAACAAGGAGAAAAAAAGAATGAAAGCTTTTGTAAATAAAGAGGGGAAACGGGATTGAAAGGAGGAGAGGAGACTGGGGAAAAAACAAGAATCAAGCTATATCTGGTAGACACACAAATCCCTACAATCTTTTTGCATATCTAAAATGTACCAATAAAATTAAATTTTTTAAAAAGGTATGAGACTCTATCACACACACACACACACACACACACAAAGATGTGTGTTGGGACCTCTACTCTACCTTTTACTGGCTATGTGTCTTAGTTACTTTATGCTCGTCGCTGAGACAAAATACCTGATGCCCAAGTTGGGAAAGGAAAGGTTTATTTCTTACAGTTTTTGGAGGTTTCAGTCCACACTCAGTTGGCTCCAAGACAGGTGGGCATGGGTGGGCCACAGTTCATGGCAGCCGCCAACAGCAAGCTCCAACCAGCAAAAAGCAAGACACACCTTCTTCCTGCCATTACATCACATCCTGGCTCCACCCCTAGGTGGGTGGAGCACTGACATCATCAACCCAAGCACTAGACAATGAACCAATCACAAATACACAATGCAAACTCATGAGGCCTGGGGGACACAGACATAAACCATGACAGTAAGATTCTTACTGGACAAGAATCTTAACTTCTGAGAGTCTAATGTGTAACTGGAGAGATCACTACCCACCTCACAGAGCTATTACAGAAATTAAACAAAGTCATCTGCATGAAGTAATCGTTGCCACATTTTGTACACCAGATGGCAATTTCTCTGCCTCTGCCATAGTGCAGCCCCAGACTGGCTGTGAGAACTGCTGAGTCTCACTTGACTTCCTTACGTTCTTTTGCATCTCAGATGCCATGCTGCAGTCACTGGGGGCAGGAAGACCAGGCCTGTAATCACCCTTGCAGTGTGTGTCTGCCTTGCCTATTGGCTCTGTACAATCCTTTCAGCTAATCCAAAATGTTTCATTTTCTGAGACTTAAGATACAAAAGGAAACACTATAGTTAACAATACACAATATACTGTTTTGTTTTTTAATTGTAGAATTTAGAAACAGACTCAATATATACTTTAATTTACAAGTCATATCTAGTGACAGCATCTTGGCTTGGGTATATGAGAGTAATCTGAGCTAAACCCTTAAATGGTGGCCATTCCCTGGCTATTTTCTAGGTAAAAGAAACAAAACAAAAACAAACAAATCACTAGATAAGAAACACTTGCGAGTTACACAAAAGAGACAGTTTTGCTTCCAATAACTATCTCTAAAGGAGGTGGAAATGTCAGTAGTAAGAATACACTGGAATTATTAAACATTGCCTTCAGCTTCACGGTATGCATAAAACTGAAGATGTCATGACTTTTCATACCAAAAGTAACTATTAGTATATTGGAAAAGCCTTTTTGTGTATATTATCCTTTTCAATCTAACTTGCCATGTACCTCTGTATACACATTTGTAGATGAGAACAGTAAGGCACTGAGAGCAATAAAGTGACCTGCCCAAGGATTCAACACTAACAAGCAGTAAAAGTTGAAATATATCTGCAGAGGATAGCTAGAGCTGTGTACTTTTCACCAGACATACTGTGTTCTTTTCCCCAGCAGAAACCCTGCATTTGTAGAAATGGTTTCTATGTAGGTTAAGCTAGACGGTTGGACACAAACTCTTATTTGTTCAGACTCATCAAGGTGACAGAAGCAGCCTTTTAAACCCTAAGGACCATGCCAGATTGCCTTGGCCCTCAGCCAGGGGACAAGGACTTTGAACTTCAGATTGAATTTAGCCTTAGGGTGGCATCCAGCAGAGGTAGTGCTTGGGTAGCTAAGTCCATATTCACAGCTCCATTGTGGAGTGAGGCAAGGGCTGCCACTGTGACCATTCAAAAAGGGTGACTCAGGGGCTTTCCGATGGGCTTTTACCTGGTGCCTAGAACCTTCATGCCATCTCCCTCCTCTCCCTGAAAAATCCTTGATCATCATGCATGATTCCTCTGGGACTCATGCTTGCTTAGCCTGAGCACTCCCAGGAAGTTATTCCCTTATCTTTTATGTTCCCACTACCTCTGTAGTTACACCACTGAGGAGCAATCTTAAGTACATCTAGACAGAGTTATCAGTTTAATTATTTCTAAATAAACCTGGCCTTTACATTTCAAAACAGATGCAAAGACTACTAGCAGACATTTAAAAGGCTTCTTTCTTTTCTTCATCTTGCAGTGCTGGGATTGAAGTCCAGGCCTTGCACATGCTAAGCAACAACTTTACTGCTCATCTACATCTCTAGCTGTTTTTTATTTTTTAAAATGAGACAGGATCATACTGAGTTGCCAAGGCTGGGCTTAGACTCGCAATCTTTGTATCTCAACCTTCCACACAGCTTTGATTATAAGCATGCACCACTGTGCCAAGCTCTCTTCTCCCTTTTAATATTATCTAAGAATATGTGAAGCTCATGGGAAGTCTGAAAATCACAAAAGGTCCTGCTTTATGGTCAGTGATGACCACCTTTACTGCTTCTTCAGCTGCAGGCATTGCCATAGCTCCAGTGTCAGCAATTCTCTCCTGATTAGACCTCTCCACTGACCAGAGATGCTGGCAGTGCTCTCAAACTGCAATGTTACATGGGCCTCCACGTGCGATTTGCGGAGGTCTCACACGGCAGTGCATACAAGTGGAGCACTATTCTCAGACACTCCACAACTACCTCTCTTTCCTCTTAAATTTTTTGTTTGTTTGTTTTTTGACATAGGGTCTCACTATGTAATTCGGGCTGATCTGAAACTCATGTGATCCTCCTGCCTCAGCCTCCTGAGTGCTAGGATTGCATGTGTGCTACCATGCCCAGCTTCTTTCATCATTCTTGAGATAGGTTCACTATGTAGTCCAGGATGGCCTCAAACTCACAATCTTCCTACCTCAGCCTCTTGAGTAGCTGGGATTATAGCCATGCATGATAAATCCAGCTCCAATTTCAGTTTTATCTTACCTTACATGAATTAAGAGAAAATTTAAACTTCAATAAGTTGTTTAAAATCTTATTACTTCTCAATTCTAATTGTAGTAATTAATGTAAAAGCCTTAATTCTCAATGTCCTCAGTATCTATTAATCCGTAAACATGTCCAATAATAAAATTAGTAACACTATTGTGAAATATATACTCTATTTAGTCTTCCTCTCAATTTCCTGACAATTTCTAAAACCCTTGGAATCTTTTACTTATTCTCACTATATATATACAGGTGTATCTTGTACTGTAACTTCACTTGCAGCACTCTTCCTGCCTCAGTGCTGAAATTATGTTAACAAGATAACTGATGGCTGGGGACCAGTTATCCAAAAGACCAAGGCACAATTACAGGGTTGGGACTTTCAACCCTAACCCTCAGTCTCAAAGAAGTGAAAATGGTGAGGAAAGCTAAGCTGATACCAATGGCCAATGACATAATCAACCACAGTTAATGAAACTTCTGTAAAAACCCAAGAGGATAGGGTTCGGAGAACTTCTGAACAGTTCAGTATGTGAAGGTTCCCAGGGAGGGGATGGGAACTCTGTACCTCCTTCTCACATGCCTTACCCCATGCATCTCCTCCACTAACTATTCCTCTGTATCTTCTGTAGCACTGTCATAATAATCCAGTTAATGAGGAGCCGAATGTGGTGGCACACACCTGTGATCCCAGCACTTGAGAGGGTAAGGCATGAGGATCACTGCAAGTTCAAGGCCAGCCTGAGCTACACAGTGAGTTCAAGACCAGTTTGAACTAAATAATGAGATCCTGCCTGAAAAAACCAAACCAAACAAACAAATATATGCAAGCAAAGTATTTCCATAAGTTCTGTGAGCCATTCTAGCAGATTAATTGAACCTAAGGAGGGTTTCTTGAGAACCCCTCATTTACAGACAGCTGAGTCAGAAGTACAGGTCACAATCTACTACTTGTCATTGGCATTAAAAGTGCAGGGTGGTAAGGTTGGGGATTTAGCTCAGCGGTATAAATGTCTGCCTGGCAAGCAAGAGGTCTTGAGTTTGATCCGTGGTACAAAAAAAAAAAAAAAGCGCAGGGTGGGATGGTCTTATGAAGTTGAATCCTCACCCCATGGGATGTGATGCTATCTCCAGGCAGCCAGTGTCAGAACCAAGTTGAACTAGAGTCCAGCCAGCTACTGTTTATTAGAGAAGTGCATGGTGTGCAGAGAAATAACCCTGACACCCACCTGAGCAGGGCTCAGAGAGCAGAAGCAACACTTCAGTTTCATTTTCTTTTCCCTTTTGCATTAGTCTTTTCCCTACCCTTTTCTTTCCTTACTTAGCCAAGCTTATTAAATATATTTGTGTCTTTATTACTTGATTTCTGGGGGTTTCAAATGGCATTTGAGACACTCTTTGTTAATAGAGATAAGAAAACAATTTCTCATTGTTACTCTAATCTGCCTTCTCCTACCAACTTCTGTCAGTTAAGTCATTTGTGTAAACAAAATCAATACATTCACACTCTGTTGTACCACCATATTCTCACAAACGCTTAGCTTTAGTCTACAATCAAAAGTTCTATGCTCACTGCTAGCCCTTTCACTGTAATTTTTCCAGTCATATCTTGATGGCTGGACTCTGTCCTCTATTAGGTTCTTCAGAAGCTCTTGAGAACCATGGTTTTCTATAATTATAAATTCAAAATGGTCTGTTGGGGATATAGCTCAGTAGTAAAGCACTTAGTTCAATCCCCAGTAACACACACACACACACACACACACACACACACACACACACGGTTGAGTTGAGTGTGGTAGCACAGTCTTGTGATCTCAACACTCAGGAGGCTGAGGCAGGAGAATCTGAAGTGTGAGGCCAGCCTATGCTACATACTGAGTATAATGCTAGCCTGGATTACGTAGCAAGACCTGTATCAAAAAATACAAAAAAGTTTGTTCCTTTTATAACTTGAATTGTAATATAACATTTTGAGGTTACTTTTTTTTCTTCTTCTTAAGAATGTTTTTGAAGCCCCGTATTGTTCTCACCATCTTGTTTTGAGTGATTTTACTCTATTCTGTTGTTTGACATTATCAATTTTGAGGGTATAGCCAAGTACTTTGAAGGCAATAAGATTCACTATGATGCCCACCCTGTTTGATTATTTTCTTCTTTTGAAGTTCAGTAATGACTCCAATGTTTAGGTTTTATTGTTTTTTTTCTGTACTGTTATGTTCAATTTCATTATACCTGATGATATAGGCAATTCTTTTTAAGGTTGCAAGGGGCATTATGGTAACCATTCTTGATTACCTGGTATTCTGTTTTTACATCATGTACTATGTCCATTCTTTGTTTTGACCAAGTCTGCTTTGTTTTGTCACATTTGGTTTTATTCTCTTCCAAAAAGAATAATAACTGTGGGAGTAATAAAACCCAAAATGTTTAAATGTTATTGTAAAAAAGAGAGGAAAAGAAAGTGCTCTAGTGGACACAACTGCAAGTGTGTTTAGGTGTGTAAGATAGATGACCATATTATTAAGTTTTTGTTGGATCATTGAACACAACTGTTTGCAGTCTCACTGTTTGAATGTCCATTTTGTATGCTTTAATTTTGTAACTTGATCAACTATTTCTAAGATGACAATATGTAATTTATTAACTAGTGATTTCTTACTGTTTATTTTTTTTGAAATTCTGTATTACTTGTACCCTTTTACTGTTTTCTCTTTAAATTAAAAAAAAAAAAGAAGACTGTTTTACAAGTGTTGCTTTACTTTTTTTGATATGGAAAAAATCTATGCCCAGTCTGAATTTTTCCCTTCATCTTTGACTGGCCACTGAAGCAAGCAAGCTTGCTTTTCTTTTCTTTCTTTCTTTCTTTCTTTCTCTCCCTCTCTTTCTCTCTCTCTCTCTTTCTCCCTTCCTCCCTCTCTCCCTCTCTCTCTCTCTCTCTCTCCCTTTCTCCCTTTCCTTCCTTCCTTTCTTCCTTCCTTTCTCTCTCTCTCTCTCTCTCTCTCTCTCTCTCTCTCTTTCTTTCTTTCTTTCTTTCGACACCGGATCTCGCTTTTTAATCCAGGCTAGCCTCAATTTGCAGCAATCTACCTGTCCCAGTGTCCCAAATGCTAACATTATAGGCATTCACCACCACACCTGGTTCTACCAAAGCATTTCATTTGTTTGTTTGTTTATCCTGTACTGTAACTTCACTAGGATATGTTCCAGTGTTAACCATTCTGAAACAATTTTCTGAGACATAGTACTCCTTTTTCTGTACTTAGATTTAAACTTTTTATTATTCCAGGGAAATAGAAGTTTTAAAATTGTATCTTTTCATTTTCTTCTCATCCTTTTATTTTTACTCTGCCCATTCAAAGGACCTAGAATAAAAGTCCCATAGTAGCATGAAACATGTAGCACACAGATTATGATCTCTGAATATTACTCATCACTAAAATAAATATAAGCACCTTACAGTAACCACTGGTTCCAAGTCTAAGACAGAAAAAAAATCAAGATGATCCTGGAATGTCCTATACTAGGGGAGGGAGAGAGGGAAAGTAGACACATACTCTAATTTTCTTTGTGCCTCTTCCAAATAATGATAGTGACACATTTTAATCTATTCTACACAGGAAGAACAAAGTCAAAGTGACACATCACAGAAGATACAGCAAGTAAAGCTTTGTTAAATTTTTTTTTTTTTAATCGGTACCAGGGATCGAACTCATGACTGCCTGCTTCCAAGGCAGGCGCTTATGCCGCTGAGCTAAACCTCCAGCCCCAAAGCTTTGTTAATTTTTAAAAAGCCGAACACATTTGAATACTCAAATTCATGATCATGCATCTCCTTCCATATCCTCCATGTGACACTACTGAGCTGCTTTAACCATATTAACTATTTCTATAGTTTTAGTTTTGTGAATAACTTCTTATAGCAAATTGCTTCCTCATCTGAAAATTTTTTTCAGATGAACAATTAACGTCTCAGGAGTTGGCAAATTGGGGCAGGCCATATTATTTTTGTAAACAAAATTTCATAGGAAGGCAGACACATCCTTGCTTCAAGCATGGTCTAAGGCTGCTTTTGCGCTACAATGGCATGCTGAGAAGTTCCAATAGACAAGGTATGGTGCACAAAGCCAAAAATACTCTCTGACCCTCTACAAAGCAAGGTTACTGCTCCTGTGGTAATTCTTGATTCATGTCGGCTATATTCCATCTTTTCATACCACAAAGCAAAACAAAACAAAAAACACCTTTTGTCTTGATTTACTAAAGTCCAGCCCAACAGAAAGAATGTGTTCAGGTGAAACCTTAAATCCAAAGCTAGGGAGGAGATCTTGGTTTTGCCTTAGGTGAGGTTTCCTCACCTAAAGTGAAAGGAGTTCAGAACAGTAAGAAGAAATTGCTCTGTTCTTTGACTAAAGCAAACTAAATGCTTTGTTTTCCAAATTAAATATCTTTAGTGTTTTTTAAAAAAAATTTTTTTTGAAAGGGTCTCGCTTTGTAAACCAAGCTGACCTTGAACTCACAATGTAGTCTAGGCTGGGCTCAAACTCACTGTGATCCTGCTGTCTTGGCCTCCTCAGTACTGGGATTGCAGACATGTGTTACTGGTAACTCTTGGCTTTCGTGGCTAACTGAGCTTGGCTACAGTATTTTTAAATTAAACATTATTTGGCTCCTTACTTCTGAAAGCAAATCCTCGAGAGATACAGGGTCCATCTTACTGTAGACATTCCACAGATTCAAACTCACATCCTGCAGCTGCATAAAGGACAAAAACATAGAAATAAATTAAGTCAATGTTGTTGGGCAATCTGAATTATTTTCTAATGTTCAGACATTATAATCCTCATATAAAGTCAGTATGATTATTATACTGATAATATAATAAACCATTACTAATAATTATATTACCAATTATTAATTGTATTAGAACCTACAAATACTAATAAGCACGTTCCCACTCAAGGAAACTATTTATTTCAGAACCTTTGATATATCCTTTGATTATTATCTATAATAGCACATATACTTGGAAGGGTTTTGGCCCAGACAGGACACTGTAACCAGTGAAGCCAAGGAGCTCCTATCTCCCCCTCCCCTAGGAATCTACCTCTGGCGCCAAAGACCAATGGGCTGCTTGGGCATCCCTAATGCCCCCCTAGGTTCCACCCCAAACCGAGGCTACTTATGTGCCTCACTCCACGTGTTCCATGGAGAGATCGCCGACCCCGGGGTGGAGATGCCGTGCCCCTAGGGGGCTCGGGGGTGTCTCTCCCCACATTCTCAAAATAAGGTCATTTATATTTCATACTTATCTTTTCAGCCGCCATCGGTCCCCCAAAGTTCTATCAATACTAAAACATACTATCTATACATGCATAAACACATGTATATATACTATGTATACTTTGCCTTTGTGATAAAATTCTAATCAAAATAATGTATGTACATGATTTTAAAAATCAAACAGTAAAAAATATTTGTAATAAAAATCTTTAAATCCCTATTCCAGTGATGGCAAACTTTTTAAGTGACTGGGTACCCTAACTCCAACCCAAAACCTACTTACTTATTGCACTTCCAACACTGCAATTAAACTTGAATACTGAGGTTTTAGTTCAGAAAAACAACTCGTACATTACAAGAAAACTGTAACAAATGAGCTTTCAATGATAGTCTGCTGTGGTAGGTGTGCCATAGGTTTCCCACTACTTCATTTCAACCTTTCACAACTCCGAGACATTAATCTCGCACCTCAGAAGCAACTAAAGTTCTTAATATCTTTTTTAGTTTAGTTTTGTTTTTTTAACTTTCTATGTGGCACAGTGCCTGCCTGGCAAGCATGAGGCCCTGAATTAGATTCTCAGTACAAAAGAAAGAAAGAGGGAGAAAAACAGACGGACAGATAGAAAGATTTGTATTAGTACATGTTTACAGTACAGTACATGCAGTTTACAATCATCTTGGGGAAGTGGGTATGTATATAATATAGTTTGTTTCCTTTTTTTTTTTTAATCCCCCTCCCTCCTTCCTCCTTAATTTCCTTATCCTGATTTTTCATTCTTGTTGATTTTGTTCACTTTAGCTCATGTTTAGCATATAACGTTTACATTCACTGAGGTTACTGGGTTCCTATGAGTTTTTTGGTATTTATCTCTGTACTTGGATATAATATGCTTCTATAGCTATTTTTAGCAGTTAAATATTAACTTATGGCAAACACGCTGCTCTTTTACATTCATCTCCATTCTCACTTTTTCTCTACACACACCATCAAATATCAATCACTATTTTTGCTACATCACTGGTTTATAACACTAACACCATGTAAAATATTATTAAGTACATATTATATTCATTTGATTTTTTGTTTCTACTTTTCTTAGAAGCATTAACAGCTTCATTTTTTTCACATGCAAGTTTTTTTTTAAAACAAATCAATCCTAATCTCTTTTTTTCACAGCCTCACCCAGTTTCCTTCTTAGAGGGTTCCTCCACAGCGAAACTGTCATTGGGGTCTGATATTTCTTAGCTGTGTGGAGCTGGCCCTGTGTATTGCAGAATTCTTAGCAGTATTTAGTTCTCTATTTACTACATGTGTATAGCCCCACCCTTATCCTGAAAGCCAATCCAAAAATACTTGTAAACACTGTCAAATCTTTGGGGTAGGAGAGGGAAAATCATCTCCACCTGAAATTTGATTTATGTGTACCAAATAATCCATCAATTTCCTTTCTTCCACTGGCTTCACTCTGGTCTGCAAGCTTGCCACACAGCTGCAACTTGCATTTTGACACTTCTCTTTGCTAACATTCTAGAGCTTGTGGATGACGGATTTTGGTTTCCTGGCTTATCTCCTCTTTCTTGGTTAAAATTACCTGGTTTGTTGAAGCACACCATCCAATTCTAAGAAAGGGTTAATAGGAAATAAACTTTTTTTCCTTCAAGATGGACTGATAGCTCGCTGATGTTTTCTTTTTCTTTTCTTTCTTCTTTTTTTTTTTTCCTTTTTGGATTCTTTATTCTTTTTATGCTTCTTTTTGGATAATTTCTACTGCTATGGCTTCAAATTCACTAATCTTTTCTTCTGTAGTATCCAATCTGCTACTAACCTCAGCTGTGTTGTTTTTGTTTGTTTAAGACAAGGTCTTGCTATATTGATCAAGCTGACCTTGAATTCACAATCCTCATGCCTCAGCCACCCAAACAGCTGCGTTTACAGGTATGTACCACTGTATCCTGCTTCAGATGGTATATTTTTCTTTTCAGATACTGTATTTTTCATCTATAGAAGTTTTGTTTTTTGCAGTACTAGAAATTGAACCTAGGACTTCTGCACTAAGCTATATTTCTAGCGCTTAAAAAAATTTTTTTTGAGTTAGGGCTTCATTAAATCTCTAAGCTACACAGCACAGGCTCAAACTTGTGATCTTAGTATATGTGCTGCCAAAATGAGCACAAACTTGTGAATCTCTTGTCTCAGCCCCCAGAATGCTGAGATTAGAGAAATGCAACACCATACCTAATTCTTGCTTCTTTTCGACCTGATAGTCTATGGATGTCAAACACTGTGAATATTATCCGTTAAGGTCCTAGATATTTTTGTGCGCCAATAAACAGTCTCATGTTTTGTTCTGGGATGCAATTATTTGGAAACACTTTGACCCTTTTGGAATCTGCATTTTTATCAATTATTGGGAGGATCTGAAGCAGTGCTGATTATTCCCCATGTCCTGAGTACTGTGCCCAATGCCCTCTGAATGTTTTTCCAGTCTGAGGGGTAGAAATAGGTACTATTCTCAGCCCTGAGCACACATGAGGCACTGTCCTTTAATTTTTCAGATGGATTGTCCGTTGGCTTCAAGTAGTTACCTCACACACAAGTACATTCCACATAGGGTTGGGGACTCACTGCAGTTCTGAGTTCTCATCCTGCACAGTCCTCTTCTCTTTAGTACTCTGCTGCCTTGGTGTTCTGAAGTCCCCAGCTGCATCTCCCAACTCAGGGAGTGTACCAGGCTCTAATTGGGTACACTCTCCCTATGCATGGTGTGGAAATATTCTCAAAATTGCAAGCAAGAGCAATTCTGAGGTTGACTTGTTTTCATCTCGCAGGGAGTCACTAATCTTCTGTCTGATGCCTAACTTCATGAAAAATCATTATCTCACATATTTTGTTTGGTTTTGTTTTTTTGCTTTGTTTTGTTTTTGATTATTTCAGGAAGAAAAACCTAGTGTCTATTGTCTATTATTTGTTCATTCAGGGTGAAGGTGACAAATGTCTGATTGCCTGACAATCTCAGGGGGAAGGAAAAAGAGGCAAAGGGACTGTACAGGTTATTACATAATAATTGCCACTTAATTCCTTCAATTTCTGTATCATCAATTTCCTGTCTCTGTTCTACCTTTTATCATCTTTTCCCACACTGATTTAACCTAATTCCTTTCCTCCATATTCTGGAATAGCTTTAAAAATGTTATCTAATTAAATTTGGGGGGAGAATGGATGTGTCTAGCTTTGAATGCAAATTTTAATTCTTTTATAAATTCGGAGACTTACGATCTTCCACCTCCCTTCTTTTATGGTACTGGTGATTGAACTCAGTAGTAACTTGTCTAGCATGCATAAGGACCTGGGTCCAATCTCTAGTACCGGGAAAAAAAAGTGGTATGAAATTGTAAATATCTACAGTTGTTTTTTTCTAAGTCCTCAGAGGAGGAAAGAGACTTTCTGATACAGGCGATCATCAGGCTATCAGATTGGAGGGAAAGAACGCTGGCAGAACCGATCTGCAGAACTGGTCTGCTCTGCACCTTCAAGTACAAGGAGGGATGCGGTAAAGAAGAGAACTAAGATGGGGAAGGAACAAAGAGGAGACAAAAGGGAAATACTGGAAGTATAAAAACAACAGCTACATAAGAAGTCAGAAGCTAGGCCAAGGGGTTTTGACAGAAGACTTATAATAACTATACCTGTGTTGTTTCTTCCCTATAACACATCCTACTCCCTGAAAGTACTATCCTACAGCAAAGCTCTACATTGCCCTTCACAGGCTTAATGGGGAGATTTTGTTCCTTGTGAATGTGACTTCATGGTGCAGGAGTCAGAATGCCTGTCTTGCTTGTGCTGCATCAGCTGTGCAGCCTCCTAGCTCACCACTGCCCAATACTGCTGGCTACAGTCCACGGGCGAGGAGCATAGGCCCTGAAGCCAGATCATCTGGATCTTACTTCCGCCCTGTTACTCACTAGCTCTATGGTTCTGGAAAACTCACTTACCTCCCTGTGAAAAAGAGATGTAAAACATTGCCTATTCAGAGAGTTGTTTTAAGAATTAAACCAGACACTTCATACAAAGAGTGTACAATAATATCTGTCATATAGCCACTCTATAGATGCTTAGTTAACACAATTAATTAAAAATAAATATAACCATTATTTTAAAAATGTTAATGTTCCTCTCAGCCCCCGTGGCCTGTCTCCCTTTAAGCTCCTTCTCTTCTGAAATGGATAGCATTACTTCTTGTGGCACATTCTACAGCCTAGCTAGTATTCTGCTACTTGGAGTCACAGTACTGCTCTTTGAGAACAAGCAAAGAGAAGTCCAAGTGGTAGCTTCCCTCCAGCCTATGCTGCCCTACAATGGTGTGCTGTGGCCCTTCTAGGCAGGTACTTCCCCGGTCATTTTCTAGGGAAGCTGGTGCTTCTCAGAAGGAGGGACAGGAATTAACCCGATGCCTTGCTTCCAAAGGTGCCACTTACTCTCTCTCTAAGATGTTCTTATTTCTAGTATGGAAATGCTGTCCTTGCCTGGTTTTCTATGCTGGGGCTGGCTGAATTCCTGAGGCTCCTACGAGACATATGGATGCCTGTGGTAGTGCTGCTAACCTACCAGGCCAACCTCCATGATCTACTCTACATGACTCCCCTCTCATACTCACTCACTAATTCACTTAATAATAATTGCTAGTCATTTCCTAGATGAGATAACTACTGAAATAAAAGATATTATTCTTTATTTTTCCCTTTTCTAAAGATATTCTTCTTGCTGCAAAAACTAACCATTTTATTTCCTCCAGTACTCTGTATTTATACAAGATTCTATACTGTCCCTTTCACAGTGCTTCAATAGTCCTCAAATTATATGAATTTCTAAGGTACAAACAATAGCAATAACAAGGCTATTTTTCTATTCAAGAAGCTTGCAGTCCAGACAGTAGGGCCAGGTGGCTAGGTGAAGCATGTATGACAAATGCACAGAAACAGGATGATAAAATTTTAAGAGAACTGCCTCAAGTGTCAGAGGGGTAGAGAGAACAGTTAACTCAGATTGGGGAGCATGGGGAGGAGCTCCAAGAAGACAGTACAAGAGGGCTAAATTGGAACCAGCCTTAGACAGCAACTGTTTTCTATTTCAAGTCTTTTAACTTGCTCCTTGCCCTTGGGAGGTTACTGTCAACTTTTCAGAGTGTCATTATAATGGATATTCACTTTGTTGGCTTTTTACAAAAACAGCAACAAAAACCAAACATACGGCTTTTCACACATACCTCATATTTCATGGTAAAAAACCCATCTCCTCCAATGCCTTCAAGGGCGAAGGCTTGTACAATTGGCCATTTCTCTACCACAAACATATCAAATATCTGCAAGTGACCTAGAAGAATCAAATACAACAATACGTATCAAACGCCATCCTGGATATAACAGTCTAATCCTGATCTAATGTCGTTAGATGGGCATCATTTCTCACAAGTTCACCAAGGTCTCATATAATAAAATAAATTTCAAACAGATGAAACAGATACTGAAACAAGAAATAAAATGTAAAAGCCAAGACAAATTCAAGCCATAAACAAGTTAGTTGCATAACTTAGATTTCTCTACAGTGTGTTTTCATATTTTGGCTTCCCAAGTAAGTAACTATGTAAAAAATAAGTAAATAGCAGTCTGTTACAACTGACTTACATCATTTACCAAGTATAATTATTAACAGACTCATAGTGGGCTCCTTTCCCTTAGGAAATACAGCCAACCAACTTCCTCAAAGGAAACAACCAAATCAAAAATCTTGCTTTCTTGTAACAATAGCTTCAATATGCAAGGCTTTCCCCCATAAATCCTGCTAAACTTGTTAATTTTTTCCTGTATTCCACACATCATTTTTGAACCTCACCATCAGCATATTTTTAAATGGCTATCCAAATTACTAGTTTTATTACCAAGCCAGACATGGTAGCATACATCTGTAATCCCGACACTTGGGAGGCTGAAGCAGGAGGACTGCTGTAAGTTTGAGGCCAGCCTGGGCTACAAAATAAGTTCAAGGCCAGTCTGAGCTGCACGGTGAAACCTTTTCTCACAAACAAACAAAAACTCACAAAAATAATACTATCGAGTTTTACTATCAAGAGATTTCATATCTATTCTCTCTATATTAGTGATACAGTCCAGGTGGTAACTGTGCTAAATCCTTTATCAATTTTTCTACCTGATCATTGGTGGCTTGCTGGTTTGCTGTGCAACTCCATGGTCATGAATAGCTTATTCAGGAATGTTCCCAAATGTTATCCTATTAGATGCTCTGCCTCTGTAAAAATGAATCATGGGGTTTCCTAGCTGAATGTTTCCAATAAAAGTAGGGTGCCTGGGATCACATATTATCCATGCGAGGTCCCTAAATGCCTTGCTGTCACACACTCACCATGGGAGCTGTAAGGGATGCCAATTCTGCTACAGTCTCTAACCATATCCACGAAGCTGGAAATTTTAAACTCCTCTGCAGCTTCCTCATCTTCATACTGAAGAGAGAAATTGAAAGCAAACAGGCTCTGATTATACATCACATAATGCTCCATGTTTTCTCTGTACTTCACCAGAGTTGTCCTAAATGGCATTTATATGTAATGTTTTCAGAGCAAATCTATTATATTTACCGGTTAGAAATACATGTCACTTCCTTATCTCAGATCATATACAAAAATCAACTTAAAATGGATCAGGAAACCTAAACACAGGAGATCAAACTTATCTCCCCAAATCTCCCAAATTCTCAACATGGAAAAAAAAGTTCCTTGAGTAATACTGGATATGACTTCCATGAAATCCAAAATCTCAAGTCCCATTTTGACCTTCAGTCAAACCCTTAAAAAGGACCCAAAGGGAAACAGAAACAGAAACCCAAAGACAGGAATGTTACAAAGTATAAAAAAATTCTCCAAGTGCAGTCCCTAGGCACCGATACTGAGGGACTGGGCTCAGGCTGGTAAACACAGCACAGCAGGAAGCAGGTTCACAAGCCTACTAAATTTCTTTTTTTTTTTGGTCTTTTTTTCTTTTTATCGGTACCGGGGATGGAACTCACGACTGCCTGCTTGCAAGGCAGGCGCTTATGCCGCTGAGCTAAATCCCCAACCCCTTAGCCTACTAAATTTCAATCTGAACTCCCCACCCTCAGTCTCCAGCAGGCAAATAATCTGTCTGAAAAGTAGCTTCCATATTGAAATGTGAAACTTTCCTCTTAAAGAACTACTTTTAATAAGTAACCATACTCTACAATTTGATTTCTTTATGAGCTTCTCTTTATAAACCAACTTTCCTTAAAGAAGTGCCTGTTCTATCTTTTCTCCTCACCTCATTTTCAGTCATGCAGTAGAAATGCAGATTTCTCCAATGTGCCACATAGGGTAAGAGATAGCGATAGTTGACAGGATTACAGTACAGGTGAACACTATCTGATTTAATCAACATAATTACATCTGTAAGAAAACAAAGTCAAAAGGCAAGATTGTCATAGGCTTTTCCTTTAGACGTTTTCTGCCCAGAAAATCAGTGAAACTATTAAGGGGTAGGGAGGTAGATCAATGGACGAACACTTGCCTAGCATGTGCAAGGGACCAGATTCAATCCATCCCCAGCTCTATACATATACACACACACACTCACTCTCTCTCTCTGTCTTTCTCTCTCTCTAATTGAAACTTCAGAAACAATGTAACAAAACTGCAAACAGAAAATTATTTAATCAGGCAATATGCTTCCAAGTGACTGGAGAACATTCAAGTATTGACAGAGAATTTCCTAGTCTCTCTGCGATGTTTCCACTACCACAACTCTCTCGTTATGGCAATACAGGCACAAAACGGGTCAAAAGAACAAGTTTTAGCTACTGAAACACAGTGCTTTGCAAAGTCCAACAGAGTAAATCTGTTGTATCAAACACAGCTGTGTACTTCACTGCCCAGATACTGTAAATACCAAATAGAAATCCCATGACCTAAAGCCACTAGGGAAGGAAAAAAAGAGCATGAACTATGGCCGATGACTATTCTTCCACAGACATCAGCACCTGGGCCACTGGCTCACTAAGAGCCTAGATACCGCATTGTCAACTTTGGGAAGAATTGTGTATGGCAGTGAACTCTGTACAGGAAAGGCAGGCAGGAAGGAAGGAAACAGAAACAAGTTGAAATAGCTTCTGTAAATAGACTAGCAGCTGGCAAATTCAAGGAACACTGGGGGGTCAGGTAAACAATACAAAGGGTGCAAATAAGCCTAAATTAACAGAAGAGTCACAAAATGGAGAAGGAATATTAAAATAGTCAGAAAAATAGAAACAAAAAATGAAAGCAAGGGCCAGAGATACAGCTCAGCAGCACAAACGCCTGCAAACGTGAGGTTGTGAGTCCAAACCCCAGTACCTCCCACCAAAAAAAAAAAAAAAAAAAAAAAAAAACCAAATCAAAAAACAGAAAGCAGTCATATCAAGAAAAGCAAAACAGAGCTTCATTCCACGGGTCATCTGAGACCAGAGCTACCAGGCCTCTTTCTAACAAGATAAAGGTAAAAGTTGCTGGAGAAGGCAGCTGAAAGTAAGAAAGATATGGAGGAAGAGAAGCACCTGGCGTAACAGGTTTAGGGCAATTCCAACCCAGCAGTACACTGTGACAAACCACACTTCCTGGAAACAAATTATGCATGTGCAAGGGACTAACCCAGTGTATACTAACCTCAGCTGAGCACACAGCTGGGTGATCTCCTGAACAAAGCTGGGAAAATGACTTAACAAAGTGCTAACTCAAAGGGCAGCAAAGAGTAGAAAGGGTGGTGCCTCTCACCTCCGGGGCTTCTGGGCCATCAGCTCAAGACCCCTGTCCTAAATCACTCACAGAACTACCATTCTCAGAATCTTGACACACTCTGATGTCATCATCATAAACATAACTTTAACAGAGTATACAGTCAGATAAAGAAGAAAATACAAGAAACTGAGATTGCAAAAGATTTTTAGTTTCTTTTAAAAAAATAAACCCCTTGGAGCTTGGGATATAGATAACTCAGAGGCAAAGCACCTTCCTGGCAAATGCAAGGTCCTGAGTTCGATTCCTAGTACCCAAAAAATAAATAAAGTAAGTCCCTCATGTTGGCTTTTCCCTCTCACATAATTGGATATTAAAATGCAGAAGTGTATTTCTGATGTTTCAGCTTTCAAATTATTTGGGTTTAAAGATGAATTTATTAATTTGTAAGAAATGTTCATTTGCTAAGTACCCATTGCACCATGTTACAGAATAAAGACAAAGTCAAAAAAGCACTTCTCTGAGAATTTAAACTATTTCCTTATTTTCAGTAGTGTAAAGTCCTTAGCAACCTTAGCTGCAGTGAAATGTGTAGTTAGTATAGATTGCCAAGATAATTCATTCCAAAACAGCAGATACTGTATAGCATAAGGAATCAACATTTTAATGAAAATCTAAATTAAATCAGAATTGAAGAAATTTAATGGGAAGAGTAATTTCAGTTAATTTTCTGTACTTTCTAATGAAAAGGAGAATTTTGATCAGTTATAAGGATAAATACTATTAGGATTGTAAAACAAGAATTTTCACATATACTAGCTCAGGGTTTCTTAAACTTGATACTATTGACAGTATGAATCAGGAAATTCTTTGTCATTGAGGGCCGTCCTCTGCCTTATGAGATGTTCAGCAGCATTCCTGACCCCTACCCAGTAGATGCCAGTAGCACCCCATCCCGTTGTGACAATAAAAAATGGCTTTAGACACTGCCAAACTTCTCCCAGGGAACAACACCAAATTCAAGCAAGACCATTTCACATCAGATGTCTGCTTGCACACTCTCCTAGCCGCTTCACAAGAGCTTTTTGTCTCCTGTACAGTTTTATTTGCCTGTTCCTATGTATCCTGACCTATCTGGCAGACAAGCAATGATGCTAAGTCTGTGACATCAGAGACAACTTCTGGGTAACAGCCCACTGTAGCACCAACACAGGCAGTGTCTCAGAGCTGTGGAAAGGGAATGTAAGCAGAAAGCCTGCATTGTAGTCAGAGGCATTGCCATGAATTAAAGTCACACAGGAAACAATTCCCAAAGGCAGCTGAGACAAAGAGCCTTTGTTCCACAACTCAGGACCCATAGGCAGTCTTCTTGTAGGCACAGCCTGCAGGCTCATCCTTGCACCACAACTGAACGCGCTTTCACTGGACACTAGCAGGGAATCTGAACCCTCAGCATATAGAAGCAGCATTATGAGGAAAACTAGTGCCTTACCAAAAAGAGATAAAGCCAAACACTGATGCATACTTTCTTCCCCAAAGCTGATTTACCCTGTAAATGTATTGTGAATGTTACTTGTTGTTAGTCTATCATCCTATCAGTGACCAACAGACACATATTAACACATAAAAAAATGTAACTTTTCACTGTTATAAGGAAAATATTAACCAGGCATGCAGACACACACATTCTGAAAGGCTTGGCTAGAAGTGTCCCAAGTTCAAACCCAGCATGGGCAAAGCAAAGACTTTACAAGATCTTGCCTCTAAGTGAATAAATGGGGCTGGGGATACAACTCGGCATGAAGGCTCTAAGTTCAATCCACTGGGACTCTGGACTATTTTAAATCTGATGTCATCCTATAAGAATAAAATGAAATAAAGATCTAAAGAAATGAACCATCTGCTCCTCTATCAAATAGTTTACCAATATACAATAGACTTACCATCTAGAACTTCTTCAGAAAATCCTGTTTTCTCAAAATCACTGGTATTCTGATTATATAAACCAAACAGAAGATAATTTGCCAGCTCTTTGCAGCCTTCATTGTATCTGCTATCAATTCCTGTAAGACAAAGGATCAGCTGTACTGTACAGTGACATATAAGTGAACCCCAATAATTTGCCTCAAAATCCTTATAGTCAGAGATGCATATGGTGGTGCGCACTTGGAATGCCAGCACTCAGAGACCAAGGTAAGAGGATGACCACAAGTTAGAGGCCAGCACAGACTACACAGTGAATACAAGGCCAGCCTCAACTGCACAGAGAGACTGTTACAAAAACAACAACAAAAACATAATGGCCAAAGGCAGCAGCTCTCAGACCAATTTTGTGCTAAGGAACTCCGTAAAACAAACCATCTAAGCCATCAGTTATCCTTCTTAGAGCCTAAGATCTGTATGGAAAATCAAATGGCACACATTAATGAAGCCCTTCATGTCTCAAAAGTAAATTTTTTTTGTTACTGGGAATCGAACTCAGGACCTTGTTGGTTGCCAGGAAGGTACTGTGCCATTGATCTATATCCCTGGACCTTAAAAAACAATTCTTTTTTTTTTTTTTTTGGGTCTTTTTCGTTTTTTATCGGTACCGGGGATCGAACTCACGACTGGCTGCTTGCAAGGCAGGCGCTTATGCCGCTGAGCTAAATCCCCAGCCCCTTAAAAAACAATTCTTAAGGATAAAAAGAACCAAAAAAAAAGGTCCAAGTCTTTCTATGGTTTATTAATGATCTTAGAACACTTAGAATTAGCTTAACAATAGAGATCAGCAACATATTCACCTTTCTAAAAGATTTTTACCAAAACATGGAATCAAGTAAAGGCAAATTAAAGTGGTATGGAAAGAACTCAATCATGAAGAAAGGAACAAGTGGATGAAACCACAAATACACATCTCTTCACAAAGTACCAGGAACAAGGCTCAGTACAGTTCCAGATGCTGTCTGCAAATGGCCCTCCCAAAGCTTACACTCCAGTGCAGCTGTGTCAGAGACAAATAAAAAGGAAGTGAAATGAAACAGCCTTTTCCATTGCTTCTTTTTTTTTTTATTTAAGGAGAAAAAAGAAAAAAAAACAGAAAAAGGGTACAAGTTATACAGAATTTCAGAAAAAATAAACAGTAGGAAATCACTAGTTAATTACATATTGTCATCTTAGAAATAGTTGTTGAAGTTACAAAATTAAAGCATATAGAGGGCACTTTCAAACAGTGAGACTACAAATAGCTCTGTTCAATGATCCAACAAAACTCAGTAATATGGTTATCTATCTTATACACTTAAATATATATGCAGTTATATCTTTTAGAGAACTTTCTTTTCCTTTCTTTTGTACAATGACAATTACACATTTTGGGTTTTATTACTCCCACAGTTCTTATTACTTTTTTTTTTTTTTTTTGAAGAAAGTAAAACCAAATGTGACATACCAGGACAGAGTCAGTCAAATCAAAAGGATGGACATAATACATAATGTAAAAACAAAATACAAGGTGATCAACAATGGTTACCATAATGCCTCTTGTTATCTTTCTCCACTGCTTCTTAAAACTTCATGTATATATACTACCTGGTTTTACCTGTGAAGTCCCAGAGATATAGTTCTGGGCAAGAAGCAAGTGTCAAGGGCAGGAAATAGTTATCCATGAGAGACTAAGAGGAAAGGACTGGGGTAAAAGGAGCTCCAGGAATGATAAGGGGGGCCATATTTCACCTTTCAAAGAGGTTATCCAACCTCATTAAAACAGCAACAGCTA
Source organism: Cavia porcellus (assembly GCF_034190915.1). Lineage (NCBI taxonomy): Eukaryota > Metazoa > Chordata > Mammalia > Rodentia > Caviidae > Cavia > Cavia porcellus. Next base: position 49,409,307 of record NW_026947488.1, on the reverse strand, counting down.
CTGGGAGAATGAGAACTAAGGGAGGATACTAACTCACAGTATATCGTACAAGGACCCTATTGACAAGAATCCAAGTTCCCCAGCCCTAGGTCCTACCTTGTGAAAACTACTCACCTAGGATGCAGAGGATTCCGTCAGGCCGAGACTTGCTGCTCTGGGTCAGGATGCTCTGAACCTGGCGGAGTCGACTGCAGCTGCAAAAAGAACAGAAAACAGTTTCCTGACTCAGATCCTACAGTGAGGCACAAGGAAGAAAAATAACTTTGCTAGTTGTTCACTGGTGCTACTATCAGAAGTATAAGATGAATTGGGAAGGATTCTCTTCTCCTTTATTTTCTGTAAAAGATTGAAGAATTAGTCCAAACTGCCTTATTTTTTTTAGAGACTGGGTCTCACTATGTAGCCTGGGCTGGCATCCAATTTGAGGCAATTCTGTCCTAGTCATCCGGCTTGAACTAGTAACATCTGGATAGCCAGTGGCTTTTGGGCTCAACAGACAATAGAGCCAAAGATCATCTCAGGGTCAGTCACTCCACAGCCAACTCCAAGAACTTCTAATGACTTCCTTCTGTGTATGTGTGCATAGTGGTGATGGTGGGGTACTTGGGGACTAACCCTAGAGCTTTCATATTGAGCTTATACTCCTAGCCCTTTTAAATTTTGAGACAGGGTCTTGCTAAACTGTCTCAAACTGTCAGGTTGGACCTGAACTTGTGATCCTGCTGTCTTAGCCTCCCAAAGTGCTGGAATTATAGTTATGCACCTTTGCACTTAGCCCAAAATTTTAATGATTTTTAAAGACACTCCATACCAACTTGTCCTTACTATGCTTCTCACAAGCCCCTCAAAAACAAAAACAATGGGTTGGGGATTTAGCTCAGTGGCATAAGCGCCTGCCTGGCAAGCATGAGGTCATGAGTTCAATTCCCAGTACGGTGTGAGGATGGGGGAACAAAAACAAAAAATGAGTCAAAAATAAAACTGACCCAAGGACCTAAACAAATTCTAAGTCATCCTCACAGCTACCCTGATAGAGTGCTAGCAGAGGATACTTGCTTCCATTTCTGTGCAGAACTATTATTCCTTCAGCCTTCGGGATACCTCCTTGTTCCCACACAAATTTTAGGAAGGGTACTCCCAGACTATACAGTTTCTAAGTTTCTAAGGGTCCCTTTCTCTCCACATCAATCCCTTCTCCTTTCCATCAGCTCCAAAGAGGGTCACCCAATTTCCTGTCCAAGTCTGACCCTTTGATCCTCCTACCTGGTCTTCTTTTCACTTTCAGATCAAAGACCCAGCCCTGCTATGCAATCCCTAATAGTCCTTGCATTTAATCTTTTCCTTAAGAGTCAACACAGTCCCAACCTTACCCACAGCCTTATTCAGAGCTTCATAAACTAGTTGAAGGCTAATTGTTCTCTCTGAGACTCTGATACTACATCCCTATCTTTCTGTTTTTCCTCTTACCTCTTTCTGAATCTGCTCCATGTTTTTTCGAACAATCATATTTATAGCCAAACAACACTATTCTTCCCCAAGACCCTGGATTCCTTTTTCCCACTGGATTCTTTTTGAAGTTCCTATGCCTGAATTCATTTGCTCTATGGCTTGCAGTCATTATCAATGTTGTCCACCAAGACTTTCAAAAAATTCCAAAAAATATCTAAACACAACAAAAGCATTAAAAGAAATCTACCTAGGGGCTGGGGATTTAGCTCAGCGGCATAAGCGCCTGCCTTGCAAACAGGCAGTCGTGAGTTTGATCCCCGGTACTGATAAAAAGGAAAAAGACAAAAAAAAAAAAAAAAAAAAAAAGAAATCTACCTAAAAATCAATATTTACTATGAATGTAAGTATAAATTCCTTAACAACATATTGTCAAATAGATTTAGGAATACAGAAAGCATAACACACCATGATCTCGTGGTAGTTATCCCAGGAATACCCAAGCCTGGTTCATTATTCATTCCTCAACGTAATGCTTCATCACACAATCATAAAATTCATGCAGAAAATTCAAGCAACAAAATTCCATACCTATTCACAATCAAGACACTCAGAAGACTAGAAATAGACTGCTTTTTTCTATGTTAGGTTTTAAAATTCTAAAATATCTTTTGAACATAAATTGGAATTGCAGATTAATAGTGAAAGACTTTTTCTTCTAAGATGAGAAACAAAGAAGGATGTCTGCTCTTACCACTTTTACTATTTAACATCATACTAGTTCTGGCTAACAGGATGTGATAAGAGAAGGAAATGAAAGACATACAGACTGAAAAGGAAAAAATAAAACTGTTTCTATTTATGGATGCAACCTACTTATAAATGACAGTCTATGTGAATCTTAAGGAATCTAAAGGAAAATTGTAGGGCTGGGATGTAACTTGGGGGTAGATCAATTGCCTAGTATGTGTGAGGTCTTGGGTTCAACAGAAACCAAAATTAAAAATATAATGCCATTTATAATATCTCTGGTGCACCCCTGCAATCCCAACACTCAGGAGGCTAAGGCAAGAGGATTGCCATGAGTTCAAGGCTAGCCTGAACTATATAGTGAGACCCTGTCTCAAAAAATTTTTTTAAAAACTCAACTCTCAGGCTGGGGATTTAGCTCAGCGGCATAAGCGCCTGCCTTGCAAGCAGGCAGTCGTGAGTTCGATCCCTGGTACCGATAAAAAGGAAAAAGACAAAAAAAAAAACAAAAAACCTCAACTCTCCAAACATAAAATACATACTTAGGTATACATCTAATAAAATAGTCATGGAATGTACATGGTAAAAATTATAAAACACTGATGAAAGAAATTTAAGACATAGAGATAAAACATGTTTATGGAACAGAAGACCTAGCACAGTAGCAAAATGTTCTAATTGATATACAAGTTTAACACAATTTATATCATAATGTGAGAGCTTTTGTAGAGGTAGAGAAGACTATTCTAAAATTTGTATGGAAGGCAAAGGAACTAATATACTTTAAAAAAAATCACTCCACTCAAGAGAAAGTAATAAAGAATGATTGGTACTGTCTGAAAAACACATAGATCAACATAACAGAACAGAGCAGTCAAAGGTGCTCCAGGCCACAAGTGGTTAGCATAAAGCACTTATATAGAAATACAGCCAAAAATAGTCCCACATAAATAGACCCAAAATTTTTTTTTTGACTCAAATAATTTTTAACAGAAATGTAAAAGCAATTCAGTGGAGGGAGGATAATGTTTCCAATTATGGTGTGAGTCAAAAACATGAACCTCAGCCTTATATAAAAATTAACTTGGTCAGGGATTTAGCTCAGTGGCATAAGCGCCTGCTTGGCAAGCATGAGGTTGTGAGTTTGATCCCCAGTCCATTAAAAAAAAAAAAAAAAGGCTAGAGATGGTCGGCATAAGAAATTGATCTTGAAATCTCTGGTTAAAAATTTAAGATAGATCATAAATTTAAATCTAAAAATGTAAAAGCATAAGACTTTTAGAAAAATATCAAAGAAAGTACTTGGGACATTTGGTGAAAAGTTCTTAGACTTGACACCAAAATGTATGATCTATTTTAAAAAATAGATCTATATTAAAAAATATAGGGAGTGGAGATTTAGCTTGAGGTCATGAGTTTGATCCCTGGTACCAAACAAACAAAAAATATGGTGGCACTGGCAACTGAACTTAGAGGGAACTGAGCTACATTTTCAACTTACTTCCTTTTTAGATAAACTCTCATTAAACTGTACAATCTGGCCTTGAACCGACAGTCCTTATGCTGAGCTCCCTAAGAACAGCTGGGATTACAGGGAGGTGACGCCAGGCATACCAAGTTCACCCAAAAATTTAAACTTTTGCTATAAAAGACTTTGTCTTTATTTATTTATTAGTACATGCTTGTACTAATCATTAGTACATACTAATGATTACATTCTTCCTGGGGAGCTGGTAAAATCACATCTTAGTCATTTTTATTTTTCCTTCCTTCTTTCCTCCCCTCTCTATCCCTAGATTCCCTTCCCATCTATCTTCCTGATTTTTCTAATCTATCTTTAATTTGTTCTTTGAATTATTTACACTTTGGGTTTCTCATATAAAAGAAGCCATAAACTGGTACATGCCTATACTACCAGCACTCAGCAGGTTGAGGCAGGAAGATTGCCTTAAGTTTCAGGGCAACTTGAGCTATACTGTTAAGAGTTCAAGCCCAGTCTGACTTATAGGGTGAGGCCTTGTCTCAAAAAAAAAAAAAAAAATTAAAAGGAACATAAGAATTAGTTTGCATATTACTGCAAAAGCACAGGGAACAATAGCAAAAATAAACAAATTAGACTAATAAAATTTAAAGCTTCTATTCACGAAAGGACATAATAGAGGGAAAAGGCAACAAGTAGAATGGGCAAAAGTATTCACAAGCATATATCTGATAAGGGGTTATTATCTAGAATATATAATGAACTACTACAACTAAACAACAACAACAAATATGATTTAAAAATAGTCAAAGTTAGGTGAGGGATATAGCTTAGTGGTAGAGGTCTTGCCTAGCATGTTCAAGGTCCTAGGTTTGATCCCCAGAACTGCAAACAAATAAGACCAGGCAAAATTCTTGACCAGATTATTTCTCCAAAAAAAGAAAAACAAATGCTGATAAGTACATGAAAAGATTTCACTATTATGGGGCTGGGGATTTAGCTCAGTGGTGTAAGCACCTGCCTGGCAAGTGTGAGGTCATGAGATTGATCCCTGATACAAAAAAACCCCAAAGTTCATTATTACTAATCAACAGTGAACAGCAAATCAAATCCACTATGAAACATCACCTTACACCATTTAGATGTGTACTATTTGAAAAAAAAAACAAACAAACAGAAAATAGCAATATCAATGACTGGGAGAAACTAGAACCCCTGGGCGCTGTTGATAGGAATGTATAGCTACCATGGAAAATGAGTAATGGTGACTCAAATATTAACAAAGAATCACTGTATGATGTAGTAATTCCATTTTTGAGTATAAACCTGAAAGATTTGAAAGCAAGGGCTCAAAGGGCTATTTGTGTACCCATGTTCATAACAGTATTATTCACTGTAGCAAGAAAAGGGAAGAAACCCATATTGACAGCTAACAAAATGTAGAACATACATGGAAAGATTATTACTCATCCCTAAAAAGGCAATCCTGACACATGCTACAGTGTGGATAAACCTTGAGATACTACTAAGTTAAATAAGACAGCCACAGAAGGGCACATTCTGTGTGTATTGTACCTAGAATAGTAAATGTCACGGACAGAGCAGAATGGTGGCTGCTAAAAGTCGGGGGAAGACAGTGTGGAGTTACCACTTAATAAGTATAGAATTTGTTTTACAAGATGAAGAGTTGTGTGAATGAATGGTGGTCTATAAAAGACCAAGAGGAATTTACCCTAACAACAAAAATGTACTTAGTGGCATGAAACTGTACACTTAAAAATGGCTAAGATGATAAATTTTTTGTGAACTTGAAAACATTTTTTAAAATTTAGAATTTTAGAAAGTCTGTCTGTCTGACTCTGTACAGGGTCTGACTATGTACTTGTGGCTGGCCTTGAACTCACAACCATCCTTCTGCCTCAGCCTCCCAAGTGCTGGGATTACAGGTATATGCCATCATATCTGACAAAAGTCAGCGTTATATGAAACAAAATCAACAGAAAGGGAGACTTTCATTTGATTTGTTAAAAATGTAAACAGGGAAATATCTGTAAGACATCTGAGAAAAATGACTACAAATTGAGCATTTGATGCTATGGGAGATCTGCTATAATTTTTTTAGGTGACATGTCATGTTTATATAGTAAAGTGTACTTTTTCTTAGCAGATGCGTAAGTACTTAGGAATGAAGTATAACAAGGTCTGCAATTTATTTCAAAAAGGTAAACATATAGAAAAATCAATGAGGAAAAGAAAAAAAGATAAAACACAGCAACATACTAAAAATGACTGTACCTATATGATGGGTTTAAAGAGTATTCACTGTACTATTTTTTTTACCTTTTCTATAGGCTTGAACATGTTCACAATAAAAATTGGGGCTAGGAAGAAAGAGTCATGTAGGGAAACAGGGAGTCATGTGGGGAAACAGCAGGACAGAAACAGTAAGATAACCAAGAAAATTAAGAAAATTTCTTTCCCTGGGAGATAATCACCTACACCTCTCCTCTTTTTCATGTTTAACAGATTGAATCTTGCCCTCCCCTTTTCTGCACTAGAAAGATTTCATCGAGTTGGTCCTTTGGCCATTTCCCAATCCATCTACACAATATGGTCACTGACTGCCAATGTTACCAAGAGTTCTTTGGTTTCCAAACTACAAGCAGCCAGTGACAAAAGCATGCATAGGTCATGTGACCAGGAAACTAACAACTCCCCTACAACTGCTGCAGAAAGCCAAGACAATACTGTAAACACAATTTCTTTTCCACAAGTACAGTATTTTGGCCAAATAAAATACTGACACACAAATTGTAGAAAGACTTTCCTTTTTCCAAGTAATATATTACCCTAATTAGTGTTTCTTATCTTCTTGCTAAATGGATAAAATTACTCTTGTTTTCTTTACACATTTTGCTTCCTAAATTTAATATAGAACATAGCCTATTATTTATCACTGAACCATGAAAAATGTCACTTATTGAATTATTGATCTTTTAAATAAAAAATGTTTCTAAAAACCCCAATAAACTTATAAAGAAAATAGGATCACTCATATTTCCAGTGCCCATAGATAACCATTATGAGTGCCTTGGTATATTTGCTTTTTATCTGTTAGTGCTATCTGGAGCCACATATGAAACTGAAGTCTTCATTGCTCCTCATGCCCAGAAGTCACAACTATGATGAGCTTGCTGTATCTGGCCAATCATTTTTCACAAAAGAAATTATCAAACGCACAACAAATCTCCACATAATGGTGTATTTCCAGGTCTACTTAAGCATGACTGGCACATCTTGGGTAGGCCTGTGGTTGCCCAAAACTACAAATTTCCACTTTTAGAACACATGTAGAATTGGGCAACTCAACAGTTTATATCTAATGTGCTACATTCATACTACAACTTATTTCTGATTTTCCTTGAGTTTAGACTACAAATTTGGACATGATGGACATAAGATGAAGAAACCAACACCTGAACAGATCCAAGATCACAAGGCTAAGTAAAGATTAATAGCATGAGGTTAATTAGCAGAATCAGAGTGACCAGGCACCCTGTTTCTGAAGTTTTTCTTTTTGCTATTCCTCAATATTTTCCTGACAATAAAATTAGCTGTAGGTACAATGTTTCTGAATTCAAAATAACCACCTCTATTCTTTCTATCTTCCATCTTATATAAGTGTGATATGAAAGTACTGTAAACAAAGCAAGTATACCAGTAATTGATTTATGTGTGAGGGTTTTTTTTTTTTCCAGCTCTTTATTCCTCTGGAATGTTTCATTTTTTATATTTTATTTATTTATTTTTGAGACAGGGTTTCATGATGCAGTTTATGCTAGCCTTGAACTCACTATGTAGCCCAGGCTGGCCTCCTCCTGCCTCAGCCTCTAGAACACTACCATGACTGGCCCTGGAATGTTTTACTTTGTTTTACTTTATGAAATAAGATTCTAACTGTATTTTCACAGGATTTTTTATTTTGCTTCACAGTTGGTCTTTTTTTTTTTAGGCAGGGTCTTGTTGTGTAGCCCATGCTGCCCTACAACTCACAATGATCCTCCTGCCTCAGCCTCTGAGTGCTGGGATTACAGACATGTGCCACCACATCTAGCTCTAATTATATTTTGTTGTTCCAATACCACATATTGAGCCTTTTAATCCCCTGATATAGAATGGCAATTTGGTATGTGTTATATATAGCTGCACCTAATTTTTGAATCTCTATTTAAGCTATTTAAATCTATTCTCCCAGAAATACTATATTAAGGGGCTAGGGATTTAGCTCAGTGGCATAAGCACTTGCCTTGCAAGTAGGCGGTCATGAATTTGATCCCCAGTACTGATAAAAAAGAATACTATATTAAAAAAAATAATCACAGCTTTAAGGTATGCTAGCTACTGAACTTTCTAGTGCAAAGATTATATTTAGAGCTCATAAGGCAACTCCTAACATCATTGTTTTTTTTAAAAGGTTCATGGCTTTTTACTCTTCAGGTTGAAATATAAATTCTGTAAAAATTTCTGCTGAGAATCTGTATTATAATCCTACTGAATCTGGTTGGGCATGGTGGCACATGCTTATAATCTCAGCACTCAGGAGGCTTGAGTGCAGGAGCACCACTGTGTAAAGGCCATCCTAGCCTATATAGTGAGTTCAAGACCAGTCTGTACCGAGAACCTGCCTCAAAAAACAAAACAAATATACTGAATCTGAAACATATGTCTCTCTTTTCCTTCCTCTCTTGTTTAATACTCATATCAAGTTTTATATTTTCATTTATAAAACATGTCTTACACATTCTTAGTAGGTTGACTCTTAGGTATTTTATCCTTTTTTGGGTTACCATTTTGAATGTAATACTGAGTCCATTACATTTTTCAAAGTTTACACTTGCTAAACTATAATTTTAGCATTCATATATTTTTCTATTGTCTTAAATTTTCTTCTAGCTTTATTCCAAATCATTAATTCAAGATTTTACTAAGTACCTACTGTGTGCTTGGCACTGGAGAGCACTACAGATTTAGCAAAGAGAGAAAGAACAAAAATTTCTATAACAAAAATCTCAGAACTTACATTTTTAATGGGGAAGGGTAAAAGGGAGGAGAAATAAAACAGTAAGTAAAATAAATCTGTCACATGGTGGTAAATAGGAAGTTATGAGTCATAGGAGGAAGGTAGATTAGATTTAAATAGAAAAATCAGGAAAGAACTTGAAATAAGATCTAAAATACATAGCAAGAGCAAAGGAGCTGAAAGGGAGTGACCTGGGACCTGTGCGAATGGTAGAGAATGGGGAAGAGAGCAGCAAGAAATTAACAGCAAGTTAAAAAAAATTACGTGTGGATGTGGAGAGAACAGAGAACTAAGGTCTTAGACAGACGATCTGAGCTTTTTACTTGGAATACTTTGAAAAGTTACATGAAATTACCTACATTTTAATAACATCACTCTGTTTTGTTGTGTTAAAAGCCAACTGAGTAGGTAAGAGCTGAACCTGGGAGCTCTTATTATACTGGCTGGTTAAATGAGGAATGAGTGTTAAGTCTTAAGCAGATGTTGGGGGAGGGACCTGCTATTCTTAATTTTGTTAATAGATTTCCTAATAACAGTTCTTGCATTTCTGGGACAACCCTACTTGTGCATAAAGTAATACTGTTACATTACTATACTAACAGATTTAATATACTATTACTCTATAAAGAACTTTTACATTTGTAGTTTCACTTTACTAATCAAGTACTAGGACTATGCCTGCCTCAGAGAACGGGAAGCTCCACACTTCATTCAGTATGCTTTCCAACTCCATGCCCTCAGTAACATGCCCTGTGCCTGTTCCTGGCCGTCCCAATTTACCCAGAGGCAGGCCAGGTAGACCATCTGAAGTCCTTCCCAGGAACATCTGTTTTAGAGCTAGATGAGAATGGCCTTTAGGGTTGTGATATAGGATGACTGGAGTTTGGAGCTATAAAAACCACCTCTGACTTGAGAAAGGGATGTTCACCCGAAAAAAGGCAGCCAAATAGATGCAGAAATGAAAGACAGCACTAAGAGAAGCAACCACTCAGTAACAGTCTTGGTCCCAATACTGAGGCCCCACTACCTTGGAGCTCTTCCTAACTCCCCAGTGTTCGTCCAGACAAGCATGCCAATACATTCCCTTTTTCACTTAAATTCTTTGAGTTTCTGTCATTTGCAACAGAAAACAATCTTTCTTCTTTCTTTTCTTTGTTGTTGTTTTGAGATAGTCTCACTATGTTGCCTAGGTTGTTCTCAAACTGCCTCAGTTTCTCCAAAATTGCTGGGAATAGCCGGGTATGGTGGCTCACGCCTGTAATCCTAGCACTCAGAAGGCTGAGGTGGGAGAATCGTTGTGAGTTCGAGACCAGCCTGGGCTACAAAGTGAGCTCAAGGCCAGCCTGAACTGCATAGCAAGACCCCATCTCTAAAAAGACAAAAAAAAAAAAATTACTGGGATTATAGGTATGTGCCACTACACTCAGTGAGCGCACTCTTAATACAAAATCATCCCAGGAGATGTTTAGGGTTGAAGCATACTGATGCCTACAATTTATTTCAAAAAGCATTTTTAAAAAAAGGGATGGGGCCAGGCGTGGTGGTAGAGCATACCTGTAATCCCAGCACTTGGGAGGCTGAGGCAGGATTGTTGCAAGTTCAAAACCAGCCTGGGCTATGAAGTGAGTGCATAGTGAGATCCTGTCTCAAAAAGAAAAAGAAAAAAAAAAAAAAAGGAATGGGTAGAGAGAGGAATGGACATACATGTACTAAGTCAAATATACCAAATATATTAAGTATAGAATCTAGATATAACTACGAATGTATGAATGCTCACTAAACAGTTCTTTTAACTTTCAGCTTTCAACAGGAGTAACAAGACCTATATCAGCATTAATCTAGACTTTAGATACTGATTAAAATGACTTTATTGTAGGATCACTTCAGATTTAAGAAAGATAGCCATGCATTAAAGTAGAAAGTTGAAATTATTTATTCCCCTCACATAACTAGAAACTTGGACAAAGAATCAGAACATGTGGCAAGGCAATAACCCTTTCCACTGATGTCTTGGTTACAGCGATCAAGTTTTCAATGGAAAAAGCGAAGTCAATGCTGTCATCACGGCCAATTCACAGTCAACCACCAATTATAAAGTGACTCAGGCTGGAGGAACACACACATACAGATAAGATATGACTGTCATTTTCTCCTAATACTTTCATGAAGTTCACTAGAGCCATAAATAATCAAGGAAAAGTAACTCTTATTCCACACAAATGGTTGCCTGATTTGTATCCATTCCCTCCTTCTTTTTTACTAATGTACAGATTGAATCCTTTTACTTCGAGCTGACCAATGAGTCAACATATGAGCAGTCATTATGGGAGAAGCTTCTAGGAAAGCTCTACAAAGGAAACTGCTGGATGCCCTGGCATGTACTCTCAGCATTTGGGAGGTTGAAGCAAGAGGATCACTGTGAGTTTGAGGCCAACCTGAATTACACAGTGAGACCTTGCCTCAAAACCAACAAACCAACAAAACACAATAAAAAACCTGACTCAACTAAGAGGAATACTTTTTTTTCCACTTCTTATCTGACAGACATGATGGCTGGAGTTCCCGTAGTCATTTTGGGACCATGGAACCATGGTAAAGACAAAAGCCAATTGCCAAAAATAGCAAAATACAAACACAGAAAAGGGCTGGTTCCTTGATGCCTTTATACTCAGACTGGCCTACTACCCTCTAGATATATCTTTTGCAAGAGAATAAAATTGATAGTTACCTTTGCCAGGCTTCTGTTACCACCTGTTAACTATAATTCCTGATAGGTCACTGGTTAAAATTCATGTCTAGTTCCAATTCATGTTGATACATATTTCATTAATTGATGTACCTAATATATTCTACAAACCAAATTCAAGAACTTCAGCTAGGTATTCATCTAATCCTAGCACTCGGGGAGGCTGAGGCAGGAGGATAGCAAATTCATGCCCACCTGACACGGTGGCATAGCAAGATCCTGTTCAAAATTTTTAAAAAAAAATTTTTTTTAAAAATGAGCTAGGTTCAATCCCCAATACTGTTAAATAAATAAATATTGAGCCAGGAATTTAGCTCAGGTTTACAGTGCCTGCCTGGCAAGTGTGAGGTCCTAAGTCTGATTCCTGGTACTAAATAAACAAATAAGAATTTCAGAAAATGCTAACCACCACAAATGGAAAGTGTTGTATAGAAGTCTATGTATCACATTCCATTGTAAACATCTTTTTTTCATTTTTCTCCTTTTCCCTCCATTTTTTTTTTTTTTTTTTTTGTACCAGCCATTGAACTCATGATTTAGCACTTGCCAGGCAGGTGCTTATGCTGCTGAGCTAAATCCCCAGTCCCCTCCTTTTCTACAGCTTTCTATAAGCATTTCCTCATACAATCTGCTCTCTGTAAAGTCAGTTTCACAAGTCTTCATTCAGAATCCACTCACAGTTACTTTCCTTCACTTCTTTGCTATTAAAAGCATGCCAGATCTAAATAAAATGTAGAATCCTGGATTGAATTCTGCAATAGCAAAAAGATATGGGAAAACTAGGAAAATTCAAATAAAGCCTAGCATTAAATCCCAAGTACATATAAGTTTACTAAGTAAACTATTATACCAGCATACTTAATTGTATCAGTATTCAAGGTTACATGTAAGATGTTAACATTGGAAAAAAAAAACTCAACAGGTATATGGGAATACTCTGCACCATCTGTGCAACTCATATAAAATCTAAAATTATTTTAAAACAAAAAGTTAAAAGCACGCCAAATGAGTGAACCTCAAACTGGGGCTCAAAATCAGAGATACCAGTTTTAAGAACCCAAGCTGCACGGCCTGCTTTTCCTTTCCTTTCTTTTTTCAAATTTCAAGGCATAAACAGTAACTTAAGCTGTATAACCTCAAGACAAAACATTTCCCATCATTTGCTTTCCCTTCTCTAAATATTACAACATTAGAAACCAGCCCCAAAGACAGGAAATACTGTCAAGATACTGTGCAGTATCAATGCCAGGATACTCACAAAGTAACAGTCCACAGTACACTGTCTTCCCTATGTGTGTGTGTGTTTTAGCACGTGTGAGAGTATGGACATGCATGTACATTTTTATGTAGATGGGTTTTGACTTGTGTGTTCTGACACATAGTTAGACATGCATACTTTGAAGTGTATATTCTTTTTTTTTTTTTTAAACTTTTTATCGGTACCAGGGATCGAACTCACAACCGCCTGCTTTCAAGGCAGGTGCTTATGCTGCTGAGCTAAATCCCCAGCCCCAACGTGTGTATTCTTAATGACACGTATGTTCTTACATGTGCAACGGACCTGTGACACATTTTGACATACCTGGGCAACTGACATGTGATGTGTACAATTTGATGTGCTTTGTTTTGACATGTATGTGCATTTTCATATGCAAATTCACTATCACAAATGTGTGTACTGACATATGTGTGCATATTTGTATTGGTATGTGTATTTACATGCATGTGTGCATTGCATATACATGTATGTACATGTTCTCTCTATATATTTTTTTTTTCTTTTTTTTCTTTTTGAGACAGGGTCTCACTATGTGCTTCAGGCTAGCTTTGGGCTCACATTGTAGCCCAGGTTGGTCTCAAACTTGCAATTATCTGCCTCAGCCTCCCAAGTGCTGGGATTACAGGAGCATGTCACCATGCGAGGCTAAGGTGTTCTTTATTGATCTATTTATTTATGTGAGACTAGGTCTCATTAAGTGTCACTCAGTGCTCTCCGTAGAGCATCACTATCATGAACCACTTGCTTACCACCTAGCTCACAAATGCGACTTCATTCTCTGAACACCTATGAAATTTAACATAATCCACAGATTGACCTGCAATTATTATCTATTCATTCAATAAATAGTACGAGTGGTATTTTATTATACCTAATAATACCAATTCATACTTAGTATTGATTATGTGTCTCACACTAATCTAAACACTAGGGCAAGCAAAGTAGCAAATGGCAATTAAAATTGACTCCATCAGCTACGTGTGGTGGTACACCCCTGTAATCCCAGCACTTGGGAGGTTGAAGCAGGAAGATCATTGCAAGTTCGAGGCCAGATTGGGCTACAAAGCAAGCTCAAGGCCAGCCTGAACTGCATATGAGATCCTGTCTCAAAAAGAAAAAAAGAAAGGCTCCATCCCATTGGTAATTTCTAGGAGTAACAAGAAAAGTTCTTCCTTATGAGTCTTTTAAAAAAGAAGACATTCTTTCTATACACGATAAAAGAGGAGCCCCAGCCCAGGAATCCTTTAAACAGACTGTCAAAGCACATCATCCAGTAGTACCTTCATAAAATTTTGAGATCTTGCATATTTGCAGTATATTTTTCCTTTCCTCACATCTGTCTGAGAATCTGGCTGGATTTGGAATCCTGAATGAGAACCCATTTCCCTTCAGAAGACATTTTGTGCTTCACTATCTTCTAACTTTCAATTCCAACACAATCCCCGCCCCCTGCGTGCCCCAGTACTGGGCCTCCAGCATGCTAGGCAAGTGCTCTATCACTGAGCCACACCCCAAGCCCTGGCATGAATATTGCACAGGATTCTTCGTGAGTCCTTTTAACCTCGAAACTCATACCCTTTGGTTCTTATGGTTTTTTGGATAGTTTATTCATGCCATCATATGATAACCATTAAGGTCTCATTAAGTGTCACTCAGTGCTCTCCGTAGAGCATCACTATCATAAACCACTTGCTTACCACCTAGCTCACAAACGTGACTTCATTCTCTGAACACCCATGAAATTTAACATAATCCACAGATTGACCTGCAATTATTATCTATTCATTCAATAAATAGTAACAGTGGTATTTTATTATACCTAATAATACCAATTCATACTTAGTACTGATTATGTGTTTATTGGATAGTTTATTGTGTTTATTGGATAATTCATGCCATCATATGATAACCACTCATTATCTCTCCTTATTGTCCCTAATTAGGAGGCCTAAATCATTCAGGCCTCCTAATTCCCTAAAGATTTTAGCCTCTGGATCACTGTCTCTCATTATTACCACTCCTAAGCTTAATTCACACTAATCTCATTTTGTACCACTGTCTTCGCCTATTAGTTCCTTGAATCTTCTCCAATAGTGTTGCCCTCTATCCTCCTGACATTCCTTCCCACAGCACACGCGTTCAAGTTGTCCAACACAACTGCACAGAAAGCAGACAACTATGCTAACTGGGTCTCACCTTACATTTATAATCACAAACACCAAATAGGCACTTCTGTGCTGAGGACTCCTGAAGCAATTCCTCCCTCAACTCGTGCTTCCCTGTTCTCCTGGATGAACTTTACATCTTCTTTCTTTTCAAATTTGAAACACCTGTCTGATGGGGTCCATCCATGTGAAGCTTAGCGTGGTGCCTGCCCAACTTGGCACTGGATCTAAAGACAACAGTAGGTCCCTTCAAACCTAAATTCTGCTTTCTTCTTCCAAACTGAAATTGAACCACTGCTTTTCACACAATGCCAACATTCCCCCAATCAGCTGTCAATATGTCATTCTGCCTGCCCCTTCAAACTCCACCCCGTCAAACCTAGTAAAAGGCCTGTGGCTTCATCTGCCTAGGAGAGATTTTGCACTCTTCGGCAGCCCTCCTGTGCCTGCAATTAAGGCTTTTTTTCCTTTCTTTCTTTTTCCACTTTTGCTTCTCTATGGCACCACAGAAAAGCCTAACATTTTTGGTGCCATGACTCGGATCAACAGAGTGAGTGGCTCTTGGGGGCTATGCCCCCAGTTTGAGCTCCCTACCACAATGAGTTGCCTCTCTGCTTTTTCTCACCCTATTTTCCCTTTTTCTTGTCTCTGCCACTGGCATTACTAGCCTCCAACCAACACTGATCCACCTCAATTCTCACAGGTGAGCCACCTCTCGGTTTTGGGGTTCCTGTCTAAATCATGAGCTCACATCAGGATTTCCTCCAATGTCCTGTGGCACCACATCCTTTGGGACCCCCCTTGTTCCTTCAGTGATGACTGGTGGGTGCAGGTGCTGGGGATCTCTCTCTCACACAATCCTAAGGAGGGTGATCACTCTTCAAGGGGATTGTGGCTCGGGTTTTGTAGCCTCCAGCTTACCTCTATTCAGCCACAATGGAAAATATTTCTTCCTGCTCCCAAAAAGACACAAGCTCCATAATGTCCACCAGTGGCCAGGGGCAGGAGGGGGGCGTTTACCTTCTATTATGCCACCCTTTGTGATCTAGACAAGTTTTGCTACCATACTGGCTAGTGATTCCTTATGGCCAGGCTTTTTTTTTTTTTCTCTCTTAGGGCACACCCGTCCCTCATTTGGGCATGTGGAGCAAACCAGTCTCTTTTGGCCCTCTCCACATTGCCAATCCCCCCATCTAATGACCCCACTGACCCCATGGATGATGTTCCTTCTGCCTTGTCCCCCTCTCCATATCCCCAAGAAACTTCGTGTTCTTCTCCATTGCCATCTTCTCCACCCTCCCCATTACGCCTTCTCCCTCCTGCTCCTCCTCCACCCGGCCATCACCACTTCCCCCTCCTGCCTATCCTACCTGATTGCACTCCTCCCAACCTCCACCGCCTTCTGATCCCTTCAAGACTCCATCATCCTGAGTCCCTCCTGCCTGCTGCCACCTTCCATTCACACGTCACTGCCATTATCTCTACCCCAACCACCTTTACCATGGCGCTTGCCCCAACCTCTCCTTTCTCTCTGCAAGGTAACAGGTCCTAAAGGCTTAATCTGTGTTCATGTCCCTTTTCTCTTTCTGACCTATCCCAAACACCTCATAGACTAAGCTCCTTCTCCACAGAGCCCTACGACTATATAAAAGAGCTCCAATTTATAATTAATACCTACGACCTCCTAATAGCTGTCTTTGCTTTAATAACTGTCTTTGCTTTCACAGATGTAAGTGGTTTTATTCCTTTTGATTCTCATAAGAGATCTGTTACTTGATCTAACTAGTCTATCTGTATTACAAATGTAAAAACTGTAAGAGTTATAATTCAAATTGGCCAAATATATTTGAGTGTGCTTTAATTTTATAAAGTATTTGTCTGGTAAGCTGTGTATCTGTTTCCATGTCTGTCCAATCTGTACAGGCTGTCTATATATGTTCCTTGGTTTGTCATATCCATAAACAGCTGTTTTTATTTGTGCTCAACAATTTTTTTTTCCATTTTTGGATCATTTGTTTGCAACTTAATATGGGTTATACATCTAAAAGCATGCTTCCACCTGAGTTGCCAACTGATCAAAATGATACTATACTTGGTTGTGTAAATTTAGATTGTTGTTTATGTATCATGACTTGAGATTCAAAAATAATGTTCACTGTTCAAAAATAGTGTCAAAAGTTGTGATTGGGTTTTTCGTAAGTTTATTAAGATAATTAAACAAAATCCTTAGGGTAGGGAGGACTTCAACTGATAAGTAAGAAAGCAGCCACCTGGTAACATTTAACCAGTTCTTGTTCATTGACCAGAGGTCCCAATGATCTTCATAGCCTTATGGGAGACATCCCAACTAAAATTGTAAAAATATATTAATTGCATTACATTCACATTGGTCATCATCATAAGAAATAATACAATAAGGTTTTTGATTTAAAGATACTCTGATACAAAGGTTTCATATGGCTGTGACAGATTGCTGTTAACCTCACAGTGTATTAATATATTCATGCTTCCATATGTACAGGTCTTCCAAAAATAAAAAACACAGATTGTCTGACAAAATTCTGTTTCAGATTCATCCCTCTGTCTATCACAAAAACTTATGAGATGTACATCCTACTAAAGATAAACAAGTTAGGCAAAAGCTTCTTACATATTAATGACAGGGATGATTAACTAAAAGGGATATTTTATGTCAAAATGCAAATTCAAATTGTTACAAAATGTCATAATTGTCATAACACAGTATTATGTATGGTTTTGATTTCAAATTTTCTGTGAAAAATATGTAAATATTAATGTTATACTAGTACATCCATGGTTTAAATACTAGTACATCCATGGTTGATAAAAAATAACAGCTGTTTTTAATGTTCTAAGGTGCTTGCTCCTCAGATCAGATAATAATTTTAAGTTTACTGCCTTATTACACTATAATGTTATCAATCTTTTCTTCTGGATGTTCAACAGCTGATATTTGAAGACTAAAAACTAAAAAGATAGATGGACTAGGAGGACAACCAATATTTTAGATACAGATCTCTGAGGTCAATGAAGACCCAGGATATAAAAAAAGAACCTCTGCAACGATACCCCATAACTCTCTGAGTTCCTGGTCTTCTGGTCTATTCTATGGTCTATAGGACCACAAAAAAAGTGTGATCTACGATATGTAACGTGCCCAAGGAGAGTTACCAAGAGAAAAAAAATCCAAAGATTTCACAAAAAACAACTTGGTCAAGCAATGGCCATGACTCATCCTAACAGCTGATACTGTCAAGAATTAAGAGCCTCTCTCCACAAATCCTGAGGAGACTTAACTGATCTTAATAGATAGCAAGAGGTTAATTTTAATTAGTACAGGTCTCAATTTAACTTGGTCCAAAACATTCTGCAGAAAAACATAATCAAAAGATAAATAAAAAATGTCATGAGTTAGATATAAAAGGAGGAACCCATCCCATGCTAGAAAAAAAAATGTTACTTTGCTAATCAGGTATTGTAATGGATAAGGTAAAAATCCATAAATACATTACCTCTAAAATCAAGGAGGCCTCTCACCAGGATTTTTCCACCCGGTCTTCCCTAGGAGGCTGGGCCCCTACCTTTTCCCTCTGGCAGAACCTCTCACCCTATATGTTATTTTTTTGGTTTATAGCTCCTTGTCTATTTAAACTTTTTTCAAAACTCTTTCAATCCAGGATATGGGCCTTCTCTACCTGAGAACTTCCCATACTGGCTGACACCACAGGCACCAGCTTCTATATATATGGACAATACCTGTCATCCCAGCAACTACATCAGTCCCTACCAGGACTCCCCCATTCAGCAGGAAACAGTTTAAGAGAGTTGTTACCCCCTAACAACCAAAAGATGGGAATAATGGGTTGCACCCACATGAAGCTCTGCAAAGCTCAGCGTGGTGCTTGCCCAACATAGCACTGGACCCTAAAGATGACACTGAGTCCCTTCAATACTAAGTTCTGGTTTCTTCTTCCAAGTTGAAATTGAACTTCTTGCTTTTCACAGGCACACCCCCAATCAGCTGTCAATATGTCACTCTGCCCCCTACCTTCAAACTCTACCTCCTGTCAAAATAAAAAGCCTGTGACTTGTCTGCCTTGAAGGGATCTTGCACTCTTCTGCAGTCCACCTATGCCCACAATAAAGGCTTTTTTTCCTTTTTTCTGCCTTTGCTTCTCTACCGTGCCACAAAAAACTTAACATTCTCCATCTTTCACTTTCAGTTGAAGACGATCCATTTAACCTGCCTGAGAATATGGGAGTACAATTCTAGTATGTGCACAAGAGACAGACACCAAAAATATCAGATAGATATCACTGATGACTATCATATCTTTAAAAAAGCAGCCTCTAATTCTGAGCAATAATATTTTAACTCTTAATCTCCATTTCCCATCTGTGAAAATGAGCTCCCTTGCTGGAAGAGAACCACACTCTTGCAAAGCCTATGTACATATCTTTAGGAATGTAACTTCACCAGTTCAGCCTGCTTCTTTCATCACTTAGGAGTCAAAGATTGCCAAGAGACCAACTACAGGTGACAGGAAAAGCCTAAGCCCAAAGCTACTTAGGAAGTTCACTGTCAAAAGTGCTGGAAAGGTGGGAAGGCTTCAGTAGATAAGAAAATCATGCTCAATTACAAAAAGGTATGGAAAGGAGAGTAAAGGCACAAACCAGCCAGGCTTTGGTGTTACTACTTGCACTATCCCTTGTCTAAAATCTACCAAGTTTCATTCAAACTGCAGATGAAAGATTCAGAGTTATGGGTGACTAATAGCCAACATATTTCTTTTTAACATAAAACCCTACCTTGAAAAAAAAACATACTGCCATGCTCCTAGAAACAAAGAAAGCAGCAATTATCCACCACAAAATTGACTTTGCTCACCCTAGAAGTTTCTAAAAACTCAAATCAAGATTGCTGAGCTCAAAATAATCTAGAATAAACTCCAAGTCTACAGAGAACCCAGATTTAATGGATGGCTGCTCCCAGTACTAAAGTATCCTCTGCAACTTTTATACAAAGTTGAAATACTTTCAAACAGTTAAAACGTGTGACAGAAACGTTGGGCTGGACTGGAGATAGTTGCCACAATAGCTAAACACTTAAACTATATCCAGAAGGAACTGCTTTAAAGGGTAAAGAAATTCACATGATGTCAAATTAGAAGAAAACCAGGACTCTTCTGTCCTTTATTCATTCAACCAACTCGCATTAGTTGTGGGGTAAGGGGGGCTGCTGGGTGGGAAGGAATGCTGGGAAGTAAAATAGGGTCAAAATTCTAAGTGGTTTTTTTTTTTTTTTTGTTTGTTTGTTTGTTTTTTGTTTTTGTATTTCATGCATTTGGGTCTACTGAACTCAGGGGGTGGGGCTGGGGGTGGCTCACACCTGTAATCCTAGCACTCAGGAGGCTGAGACATGAGTTCAAAACCAGCCTGGGCCACCAAGTGAGCTCAAGGCCAGCCTGAACTGTGTAATGAGATTCTGTCTTAAAAAGACAAAAAACCAAAAACCATATTAACATGTAGACCATAGACTACCTTAAGTACCATAACAATATAGGAAAAGGCATTTAACATTGACAATCTCCTTTCAAGAGAACAGGGAACAATGCCACATTTGCTTTGCTAAGTGCCTAGAAGGAAGAGAACGCGAACAAATAAGAAATCCTTTTTCCGGTTTAATGACAGTTTAGCAGTACCAAAGCTCATTGCTCACTCGCTCCCTCTCTCTCCCCAAGGTCTCCGCTGCAACCCCTCCATCATCCCACCCTCCATACTTTGCTAGCGACCCCATACCAGCTCCCCGTCACAAACAATAACTAGACTATTGTATCAAGGTCAGCCCCAAAGACACAGGCAGTAGCCTCTCCCCAATAGCAGATCCTTGGCATTACCGAGCTAACCAGGGACTCTGCGTCTAGGCTCATGGGCCTGGCATTTCAGGGATTTTGGACCTTTTTTCTCTATCCATCCAGCTAGTTTTCTCTCCTGTTCCCCAAATGACAGCCACTTCTCCACAATCCAAGCTCTTATCTGGAGTGAGGGAAGGGTTGGGGGAGGGGAAGTGGGAATCCTGCAATGGGGAAGATGCTGTCCGCATACATGCAGGGCGGGGGTAATCTTGAGAGAAGCCGCTGTCAAAAGCAAAGGCTCTAGACTACCATCGCGGGGCTACAAGGCACGCCGCTTCTGAGGGACACTCATTAGAGGTTCTTTATAGGAGACCTATTGTGTGAGGGAAGTGTCTATAAAGGTAACCGCGGGGGGGGGGCCCGCAGGCACGTGAGTTACGGGGAAGTCCCCGGGGGGGTTCTCTACAAGGGACTCTTTCTGGGAGGAAAGCGCTATAGCTGTGGAGATGTCACAAAATGGGGTCTCCGCGGGGACCATTGTGGGATTGCCAGGAGCCAGCCCCAGGAGCCCCTACAGATGGCGCCGGTCCGGGAAAACGTTCCTTCAGTAACCGTCCTCAAGACTGGTCCGCAAGGAAGCCATGTCGGGCCACGCCCTGCGGTGGGAGGCGTCGCGGGACCCCAAAACCAGCGTCCCCAGCCCCGCTGCCCCTCTGCAGCCTCGGCCCCGCGTACCTGACGGAAGGCGATCCGCGGCCGGGGCCGCCAGGCAACCGGGCGCGGAGCAGCCCTAGCTGGTGCGAGGGGTACACGTCCATGGCGACGTCCAGCGGAGGAGCGCAGCGCCACGGCGAGGGTCGAGCAGGCCCGTGATGCCGCTCCAGGCCCGCGGCGGCCGGGCGGGGTGGGGGCGTGCCGGTGGGGGGCGGGGCGAGGCGGGGCGGGGCGGGGCGGGGCGGAGCGGACGCACGCACGGAGTGCTTGTGGGGCGTCGAGAAGGCCGGGGTGGGGGTGGGGGCGGCGTACAGCCTTGCAGTGGAGCCGCACCCTTCTTAAGCCGCAAGGCAGCTGGGCCAGACGCTGGAGACTGGGGTTCCCGGGATGAGGGATGCCCGGGCAGGGATGTACCTTGCCCTCAGCCCCTTACCCCGTAGGACTGTGCGGCGCCCCCGCCGCGTACACGCACGCGACGGGGGCGGGGCCTCGTCCCAGCCCCGCCTCCAGGCTCTCGCCTTCGGCGTAGTATTCCGCTGCACCTACACTGAGGCCCCCACCTCCCTCCTCCGATCCGGGTTTTCCTCCCGGGATCTCCCGCGAGGGTGTCTCGCGGCTGTCTTCTCGCGTGTTGCTCTTCAGTGTCGTACCCACCTCTCAAACACCCAGCCGATTCCAAGCTGGCCTGGGGTTAGCAATGCGCATTCAGCGCATAGCAAGGCATGACGTTAAGTGTTCATAGCCCTAGGGTCCCGGAGGATCCTGCCCTTCGCTATTTAGATCCTGGTTCGATCCATTTCCGGCTGCGGGGCCCAAGCCCAGAAACTTAATCGCTTCCGTCCTTTTCTGTGCAATATAGAGGAAAATATTTTATTGACAAGGTTACTAGGCATTCTATATATACAGGACCTATCTAATGATTTCGTCTGTGTCATGTATTGACATAGGATTCTTTTTGTCAGGATTCTTATACCCTCTCTACATTTTTTTTTACGATGTTAAAATAATTATCCAGGGCTGTTTTTTGCACCACAGTAATTGGCGCTTGACTTACTTAAATGACAACCGCTGGCGAAAATCCTCCTTACACACATGAAAATCCTTACAATCCCTATAGTGTCTTCTGAAGGTTTAGCTGAGGACGAACTAACAGAAGAGTTGTAGGAATAAATGTTTTTCATATTCAAGGAAGGAAAAGATTTTTTTTTACTCAAATCCCAAGTCGTGAATGAATAACCACCTTTATTTAGAGAAAACCACACCTCAGTACACAAACTCTGAAAATTAGCCAATCAGCGACAGTCTCACTCTGGGTTTATGTTTCTCAAAATCAGCCAGTCATTAACAGTTTTTGAAAGAAAATCAATGGCAGTCCCTGAAAGTTAGCCAATCGTTGACAGCGCTGGGTTTCTAGGTAATAGCCAATCAGCTTCTGTGTCACACCCCTGTCCATACTTCTAAAGGATCTGCGTTGTTCAGCTGGCTTGCTCCAGTGACCACTAACGTACCTGACAAACCGCTAAATCCTTCAACTTCTTGGGGAAAAAAAAAAAAGAAAAACATGTGAGTGGCAAGCATGTGAGAAATTCATTGTTTTTGTTGTTTTTGCACCAGAAACTGAATTCTGTTTATTGTTTATAAGCAAATTCAAAGTTTGCAACTCTTTCAAAATTCAACTGACATTTACAGTTGGGTGTGAATGTGGATTTTTTTCAGATGTAATGACTCAACCTTGAGATTTATCAGATACAACCTTTCCAATTCTTGCTGTGTTTGCAATTACTAATTTTTATAAGTTTTGTTCGTTTGTTTTTGTTTTTGTTTTTGTTTTTAATTTTTTGAGACAGAGTTTCATCGTGTAGCCCAACCTGGTCTTGAACTCACTATGTAGCCCAGACTGGCCTCGAACCTGCAGCAGTCCTTCAGCTTCAGATTCCAAGTGCTGAGTTAGAGCATGCATTATCACGCCCAACCTGCTATTATCAATTTTTCAAAACAATCGAATGAGTATATAAACAAAGTGGTGATGCCCAGCCATCATCACAATCATTTTTAGAACATTTTAATATCCTAACAGAAAACCCTTTACCTACTAGCAGTCATTTTCCATTTCTCTCCAACATCATGTGTATCTCTGAATTTACCTATTCTAAACATTCATTTAATCAGGATTATGTCTGAATGTCCCCACAAAAGCCTTATGTAGTCATTGGTGGGCTTTTTAGAGGGCTGAATCTAGAGTATGTGAAAGGATTTTGCCCTACAGGGGACGTTGTAGGTGGGAAGCACTGGGAGGCGGAAGGTCACCTTCCCCACCCCTAAGCAATTTATCTGTGGCAGAAATGAATTCCAATGGGCTATCTGTGCATCAGTAATGTCCCTTAGGCTCCACCCCAAACCTAAGCTACATGTATGCCCCCACACCACTGTGTCTGGCAGAGAGAACACCAGACCTCAGTGGTTGGGGGTTCTCTCTCCACATTCTTACAATAAAGGCCATTTTACTTTATATCCTGTCTTCTAACCGTGCCGAAAATTCTTTCAGTATGGTACAATTCAGGATTAAGGATGAGTGATTACTAAATCACTCCATTAATTGGTTTGGCAGCACCCTAATCTTGGTAGCCTGGGTACAATATAAGTGACAGAAAGAGGCTTGCCTTGTTTCTTGCTTCCTTTGTTACCTTTTGCCTACATGAACTCTTTGACCTCTTTGAGGCCTGTCTGTCATGTCACCATGCCTTGGAGCCAGCCCATTATGGACTGAAACCTCTATAAATTATGAGCTAAATAAACCCTTCCCCTTCTTTGTGGGTGGGTATTTTGACTCAACAAGAGAAAAGTAAGTAAGACACATACATATTGTGGTCTTTTGTCCCTGGCTTCTATTTAGTGTGATATTTATTAAGATTTATCTGTGTTGTCACATGGATCAGAATTTTGTTCCTTTTTATTTTTGAATATTATCTAAAATATTTTTGAATATTATCTGGTAAATAATAGAATTGTATTCTATTACATACTGTATCTTGCTTATCCATTTATCAGTTAATGGATATTTGGGTTATTTGCAGGACAGTTTTTTTTCTGTTTTTTAGGTAATGCTATTATGAACATTTGTGTAAAAGTTTTTGTGTAAGCATATGCTTTTATTTCTCCTGGATATTAATGTTGAGGTGGATTGCTGAATCACTTGGAAACTAGTCTTTTTCTGGGGAGGGGATTACCAGGAATTGAACTCAGGAATTCACGCTTGCCAAGCAGATACTGCACCACTGAACTAAATCTCCAGCCCTATTTAGTCTTTTGACAAAACTCCAAATTGTTCCTAAAGAGACAGCACCATTTATATTCCCAATAGGAAGATACATAAGTGTTCTAATTCCTACACATCCTAATACTCATTCTCTATTTTTTGGTAATAGTCATTTTTGTGGATATAAAGTGATATTATAGTTTGAATTTGTATTTGCATGATAGCTATTGATCCATATGCAGTTGCAGTTGGCCATTTGTATATTTTCTTTCAAAAAATGTCTGTTCAGTTTTTTTGTCTTTTTTCCCTTCTGTTTTGAGATAGGTTCTTACTTAATGTGTCCTAGCTGCCCTTGAGCTCCCTGTGTGCCCCAAGCTGGCTTTGAACTCACCCCATGATCCTGCTCCCTCTGCCTTCCAAGTGCTAGGATTATAGGTGTGTACCACTATGTCCAGATTTTTTGTTTTTTTTTAAATGCTATTTGTCTTAAATGTAAGTCATAATAGCTCTTTATATATTCTAGTTGCATATCATAGATGATTTGCAAAAAATTTACCTTCCATTCTGTATAATGTCTTTTTTTTTTTTTTAACAGGGTTTCACTCTGTAGTTCAAGCTGGCCTTGAACTCATATGACAATTCTTGTGCCTCAGCCTCCCAAGTGCTGGGACTATAGGCATGCACTACCATTCCTGGTTATACATTGTCTTTTTATAATCCTGATATATGCCCTTTGAAGTACCAAACTTAAATTTTTGTAACATTTGATTTTTCTATTTTGTTCTTGTTTTTGCTTTAGGTGTCACAACTAAGAAACTATTGCTTAACCCAACGTCATGAGGATTTACTCTTGTGTTTCTCATAAGAGATGTGTTTGTTTATTTTTCTGTAGGTTTGGTTAGTTAGTTTTTAGAGACACAGTCTTATTATATAGTTCAGGCTGGTCTGAAATACACAACAATCCTCCTCCCTTACCTCACTCCTGACCCCCACCCACCACTGTGCTGGGAATGTGCCACCAGGCCTGGGTTCTTCTGAGAGTTTTTTTAGTCTTCTCTCTTACACTTTGGTCTTTCATTCATTTTTACTTAAGTTTTCTATACTGTGATAAGAAGGGGTTCAATGTCACTTCAGGCTGTGGGTATCCAGTTACCACAACACAATTTGTTGACTATGCTATTTGTTCCCATCAAATTGTCTTGTTAAATCAGTTATGTTACCTGATATTTTTACTTGTATGTATTTGAGCCCCCAGATTCCAAAATGCAAGTGTGAATTTCATAAATTTTCTAAGTACAAATAGGTTAAATGAGGGAAATGTCCATTTGTATCTCTGTGTACTATGCAAATGTTCATTCAATATTGAAAATGGTAGAACAGATGTGTGATTTACTCAACTTTTACTAAAGGAAGTGATCAAATGGCAAAATTTTTTATTAAGGAAGATTCAAATAAAAATCACAGAAATTTTAATGACCTGTCACCCTGTCTTTTAGCTCAGATGCCTCTGAACATATCGCTACCAGAAGCATTTTTTAATTCCAAAATTGTAAGCAAATTTTCAATTGTCAGGACAAAGTTTTATTGCAGTAATTAATACTGTAATAGCTGCATTTACTATTGCAGTAATTATAAAGCTTTAAGTACCTCAACATTTTATAGGTAGGCTATGGATATAAGTAATCACATGCAGAAAATTTTTTCTTTCTCGTACACAATTTTTGTTGTGAAAAGCTTTCTTGTAAGGCAATTTTGAGCAAAATTTCTTCCAGATGAGATTTCAGAAACAAGAGTAAGTTGTTGCAGCAAATCTCTTATTGAGTTAGAGGTTA
Source organism: Cavia porcellus (assembly GCF_034190915.1). Taxonomy (NCBI): domain Eukaryota; kingdom Metazoa; phylum Chordata; class Mammalia; order Rodentia; family Caviidae; genus Cavia; species Cavia porcellus. Next base: position 49,382,683 of record NW_026947488.1, on the reverse strand, counting down.
ATGAAAAAAATTGTTGCCTTTGATAGCGAGGATAGAAATAAAAGTTTAGAGCTTGATATAGTGGCACACATCTATAGTCCCAGTGACTTGGGAACGTAAGGCAGGGAGATTGCCAGTTCTAGGCCAGCCTTGCAACTTAGCGAGACCCTATCTTAAGTAAGAAGTGTTTACACAATATTTACTCAACATTGAAATAAAACATGAATGATCTTGTGGAAACTGTTGAGTGGTCTACATAATGCTGCCCAAACACTGTCTGATGTCTTTACTGGTTGAAACAATTGTCATAAAATTAATCTTTCCCATCAGCATTTATACTGTTTAAAATGAACAATGAAAAGATTTTTGTCATATTGCTGACATTCAGAATTCTTCAATTCTCTTATATTCAGAAACTTGTTAGCTCTCTTTAGTTCACGCAAGTAAGTGAAAGCATAATGTTCTACTTCGTCTGTAGACAGTGTTTTAACAGGATGGCCTGGTCTTTGTGTGGTCTCAGTCACAAAGAAGGCACATAAATGGGAAAGTTACCAGATTTAGGCAGGCGATATCTATCCTCTTCCAACCAGCTCTAGGTGTAGAGGGAGGAGAGTGACATCTGCCCTTGACATCTCCATGGCACTGATATCCAGGTAACTGTTAGACTCTGAGAACTCAAGGTTTTTACCTCCAGAATCACTTTGTATGGAGAGTGGTTTCAGAAACAGGATTCCAGTGATGTTCTGGGAACTGCCTCCAGCCAGTGAGACAAAATGTTCGTAAATTGTTTTGTGTGTATGTACGTGTGTGCACGTGCACGTGTGTGTATGTGTGTGTGGTCCTGGGAATTAAACCCAAAGCCATGTACATATTAGACAAGCACTCTACTACTGAGCTACACTGCTTTTGAAAGTTATTGACAAAGAGATGCAACATAATCCTGAAGTATGGATAAAGTAAGTCATGCCGTGAAAGATGTTATTTGCTTCAGGAAACCAAATTTAAAGAGCAATTTTCATGGCTGTTAACTTTATCCTAAAAAATTGTTTTGACTTGTGTCTAGATGTCCCCCAAAGCCTCCTGTGAGCATAGGTGTGGTGGCTGGATTAGGGTGTATGAAGGTGGATTAAGGGTATAATACTAAGGGCTGGGGATTTAGCTCAGCGGCATAAGCCTCTGCCTTGCAAGCAGGCAGTTGTGAGTTCCATCCCTGGTAGCGATAAAAAAAAAAAGGGTATAATAGTAGGAGTAATAAAGGAGCAGATAATGGAAGTCCCACCCTGAGTATATGTGGCACCAATCACTAAATTTGTAGCCTGAATGAGATATAAAGAGACATAAAGAAGGCTGACTTGGTGCAGCTGCTTGCTGCTTATTGGCTTCTGTCTACCACACCATGAACTGTTTCTCCTCTGCCATGCCCCTCTGCCATGCTACCCTGCCTTGGAGCCAGCCGACTATGAACAGAAAACCCTACAAATTGTGAATTAAAATAAAATTTTCCTCCTTCATATTGTGGGTGTTGGGTATTTTGTCCCAGCAATGAGAAAAGTAACTAAGACAAACACATTAGATTCATACTGCCAACTATGCTAATGCTGAGCATGTGTTCTAATTAGTAAATTGTTTTTTTGGATTTTTTTTTGTCTTTTTGAGATAGGGTCTTGCTATGTAGTTCAGGCTGACCTTGAATTCACCATGTAGCCCAGGCTAGCCTGGAACTTGCAGTGATCCTCCTGCCTTAATTTCCCAAGTGCCGGAATTACAGGCATGTGCAACCTTACCCAGCTTCTAATTAGTAAGTGTTCAGTGGACAGAATAATGCAATAAGACAGATGTGGCCACTGTCGAAGCTATGCTACAGTGAAATTAGCATGGGTATCTTATTTACTTTTATTATTGCTGAGACAAAACACCTGACATCCAGGGATAAAACAACTCACAGTTTATAGAGGTTTCAGTTCATAGGTGGCTGGCTCCAAGGGAAGATGGCATGGAAGAGGAGAAACAGTTCATAGGAGAGCAGATAGGAGGCAGCAGTCGTAAGCATCAAGCCTGCCTTGCCCTTTTATCCCATCCAGGATACAAGCCTTTTGAGTGGTGCCACCCACATTCAAATTGGGGCTTCCATTATCCACATCCATGTTAAACCAATTCACTTATCACATATCCTTAACCCTAATATCACACACTCCACCATCACACACATGATCCAGCCACCTCTCAAAAGGCCCACCTATGAGTACACGAAGCTTTGGGGACATCTAGATTCAGACCATAAGGATAAGTTTTATCTGCAAGGAGTTGTATGAACAAATTATAAGGAATGCTTAACTAAAATGGGTCAGAAAAATGTAAATTAAGAAAAGAAATATATAATGTAGATAATTTACTTATAATAAAAATACAGTTTTAGTGTATATTCCATGTAAAATTTTTTCTTTTAGATCAATGTACACATAACTAAGCAATTAGATGTAACCTCAATTAGATGGGAGTTCAGCTGAAATCATTTTTTTAATTTGCTAAATCTAGAGACCTTACTACATATAATCTATTTAGTGAGTGTATCAGTCAGTGATTAATAAAGAAACAGATTTAATGCAAGATATACAGATATAGTGATATTCAAGGTTGGCTTACAATGGCCAGGCAGAGGCAGGTGTGGAAAAGTGCAAGGGGTCATCTGCACTGGAGATCCAGGACACAGCCTGAGGCCTGGAGCTCAGGGTGTCCCACCAGAGTCCGCATCAGGAAGCCAAAGGGTCTGGCTGAAAGCCAGAAGGCGATGTCCCAGGTGAGGTTGAGGACGGGTGTTCCTCTGGAGACACAGAAGCCAGCCTTCTTCCTTTGCTTCCCTTTCATTCCACTCTGGCGACGGTGGCCTTCTGTCCTCAGTGAATCTCTTCCCTACACCAGAACTGTGCTGACCCAGTTTCGCTGGGTGTTTCTCACTCAGGTTGACGTAGTTAACTATCACAATAAGGATCTTATCAAATAATATTTTTGGAGGTATGACTTCCTTTTTTATTTTAAAGGGGGTAAAATTAAACACAACAAAACAGAACAAAATAGGACATAAGAAAGCAATGTAAGAGATATAAATTTCAAAGCTAGATGACCTGAGATCTTCACTATCCATCATATTATCCCATGTTTTCTTCCAAATAGTTGCCCGTGTCTTCACATATGGAGAATTCATACAAAACAACATAGTATAAAACTGATCTGAAAAAAAAAAACTAATCTGAACAGAATGAGGAAGATGTTTTAGGTCTTCAAAACCAGACAATAGGTAAGTCACTAATGGCTGTCGTAGAGTCTCTCGTTCTCTTCAAACTTGCTGTTCATACTTTTATGTATACTGAAGTTCAACAAAACAAAACGGGCTAAAATAACACCATTAATTAGAACAAAGCAAAACTGGGATAAAAGTATTTGCCTTCAAAGTGATGACAGAAGGAAATCCCCACTATTTGCTACATTGCTTATGGTCAACAACCTCTCAAGGAATGTCCAGATCACTGGCTCCCACTTGCTAACAGGGGTGGGGGTGGGGTGGGAGAAGATGTGATGTTTGATTCTTTGCGCAGCCAGGCTCATAGCTAGCTGCTCATGGTGTGTGTGTGGTGGTGGTGGTGGGGGGTGCTTAGTTTCCCGGCGCTCCAGGTTCCAGCGTGGTGCAAATCTCGGAGCCTGCCATGCTCACAGCCGCTCACCAGCAGGGGAGAGGTATACCAAATAATTAAATATATAGTTCATTTTATTTGACTTTTTGTTTTTGATACTGGAGTTTAAACCCAGGACCTGCACACTGGGCTACACCACCAGTAGCCCCTGCCATCTTTTTTAAAATTTTGAAACAGGTTCTCACTAATTCGCTAATTTGCTGAGATTGGGACTTGAACTCATGATCCTCTTGTCTCAGCCTTCCAGAGTGCTAGAACTATAGGTCTATGCCACCATGGTTGGCCAACAAAAAATTTCAATATATATAATTATATACCCATTGCCCTCTTGATCAGGACCATTTCCATGACCATAGAAAGTTTTCTAAGACTTTTTGTGTCAAATCTTCATCCCCGCTGCAGATAACAATTTGATTTTAGTAGCCATAGATTGGTTTATTCTGCTTTTGAAATTTGTACAAATGGCAACGGCATAGTGATTTGGAGATTCATTCATCTTGTTACACGTCTAGTGGTAGTTTACTTTTGCCGGTGAGTAGCATTTTATAGTTTAGACATAACGTAATTTGTTTATCCTCTTACTAGATGACAGATACTTGAACTACTTCCAGTTTGAGGCTATTATGTATAAACTCCTGCAAACATTTATCTGTAAGTCTTTGCATGGCCATGTTGTTCTTTTTCTTGCATTAATGCTCAGTAGTCCTTCCCTTATCCACAGGGTTTTATTTGATTTTGTTTCTATGATATTAGAGACAGAACCCAGGGCATCATGCAAATCTCTTATCACTGAGCTATACCCCATACACATCCTTACTTGTGCTTTCACTTTCTGAGTTTTTGGTTTATCTAAAATAGTAAATGAAAAATTCCAGAAATGGACAATTCATAAATTTTAAATTTCAAGTTGCTTTGAGTAGCATGATAAAATCTTGTACTATCAGGCTGGGGATATAGCTCAGTGGCACAGTGCCTGCTTGGCAAGTGCAAGGTCTTGAGTTTGATTCCCAGTATCAAAAGAAAAGAAATAGAAAGGAAAAAGAAATGTTGCACTATTTAGTTCCATCCTGCTCAGGACATGAATTATGCTTTTATCTCCATACAATACAATAACTTCTCTCTGCTCATCAGTCACTTAGTAGCCCCTGTGCTTGTCATATATCTCAGTATTGCAATACCTGTATTCAAGCAATTCTTACATTAGAGCCTAACACTCATCACAATGTGTACCTTATTTCATCTCACACCAAAACATGGAAGGCAAGCACAGTATAATACTACATTTGAGAGGGAGAAGAAAGCAATAGTCACATAACTTTTGTTATAGTATATTGTTATATTTGGTCTACTTTATTAGTAGTTATTGTTAATTTCTTACGTGTCTAATTTATAAATTGTACTGTATTATAGATATATCCATGTACAAAAACAGTATAGAGTTCAGTACTATTTATAGTTTCAAGAAGCAGTGGAGGTGTTGGAGTATATCCATCACAAATAAGCAAGATCTATTATATAAATACTTTGGGCAATAATTCAGTAATATCTGCTAAAGTAGGAGATACAAGTATGTCCCTGTTACCCAGCAATTCCATTTTTAAAGAAGCTAGCATGTAGGAACATGTATGGTAAATTTAAAAAGGTTTATGTCACAATGTTTGGAATGATAAAATTAACAGGAAGGGGATTTACTACTCATCAAAAGAAGATAAAATGTAAAAAGCAAATCAGATGTGGAATAGTCATACAGTAATTAAAATAGATGAACATGGGTAGGTTTTAGAAACAAGATTCAATGAGTTACAAGGAATATCGCAATATAATGGCAGTGAGTTACAAGGAATATTGCAATATAATGAGAATTAAAAGACACAAACGAACCAATACTGCATACATTGCAACAAAAGAATAAAGTGATAAGAGCAGCTATTTCTCAAACTGGAGAGATGGACTTGGTGAGCATATCACAATCTCTAATGTTTTCTTTTTCTTTTTCTATTTTTTTAGGGGGGGTATTGGGATTTAACCCACAATGCTAGACAAGTGCTCTAGTATTGAACTGTGTTCCCAATCCTTTTTATTTTATTTTGAGACAGGGTCTTGCTAAGTTGCCCAGCTTGGCCTTAAACTTGTGATATTCATGTCTCAGCCTTCTGAGTAGCTAGGAATACAGACATGCACCATCATGACTGGTATTTTATTTTATTTTTTAAAAATAGTAAGACTAACTGTATTCATTTCTTTTTCTTTTTTATTTTTTTATTTTGGTACTAGAAATCAAACTCAGGGCTTTGCACTCACCAGGAGGTGCTGTGCTGCTAAACTACTTCCCTAAATTCATTCAGTACCCGAGTAAATGTTTTAATTGTAGATACCCAATAGTATAAGAAGTACAAAACAGATTAGTAGATTTCATTAATACAAAGTACATAACTACACACAGTACATGCACGTGCCATACAGTACGTGGAAAAGGAAAAAGCAAACCCTTGTCGAGGTTTAGAAAAAGGGAGAATGGGGTGACTGTTCTAATATATTCTGTCACTAATACTGCAACCATTTTTTTAAAATAACTGAGGAGGATGCTAATGACTTGACTCTACTAATACTCTTCAAAGGCTGCGGGAGGCCAACTCACTGTGTAGTCTGTGCATATCATCGCTAGGAGTGTGTAGACTTTGTTTTCCTAACAGGAAGAAATATAAAGTGTTAAGTTTAGATTAAGAACCATAAAACTTCATAATAAGGCTCATACCTTACTATAATACTATAGAATGTTTATTCATTTTATATTTTATTTATTTTCTGTAATAAATGCATTTCAGCATGAGGTGAGTTCAATCCTCATTACCAAAAATTTTTTTAAATAAAAAATAAACACATTCCACCATTTATTTAGATGTTAGAGCTTTCACACTGAGTTTTTTTAATTTTATTTTGAAAGTGGTAAAATACAACAGAATAAGACAGAATAAAGCCAACTAAGATCATACAGTGAAATTGGTACAGAACTTCACAGCAGGTTAACAGGATAACAGTAATAGGTATCATAGTATATTTCATTATCTTTATAATAGTTGTTCTTTCAATCACGTATATCAAAATGAGATGAAATACAGAATATTATAGAACTTATCAAAACAGAATATTGAATAGAGCAGCACCATTAATCAGAATAGAGCAAAACAGTAATAAAAATATTTGTCTTCAAAGAGATGGTAGAAGGAAATCCCCCTTATTTGCTATGGTCAACCTCCCAGAAGATGCTCAGATTTCTGGTTCCCTTTGCTGGGGGGTGGGGGGACGGGACAGAAGAAGTGGGGTAGGGGAAGTGGAATGTTTGACTCTAGGCTGTGCATCAGTAGGTTCACTATTGCTTAGCAAGGAGGCAGGCTGGTTGTTTGGTTTCATAGCGTCCTAAGTTCCAACATGGCGTGAATCTCAGGAGCTGCTGGTGGTTCTCCCCCTGGAAGGGCTGCAGTCTGCCACACCGCCAGTGCTTACCAAGGAGGGGAGGTGCTTGCTTGGCTTCCCAGTGGCCTAAGGTCCAACATGGCACGAATCTCAGGAGCTCCCCCTGGAAGGACACACTGAGTTTTACAAGCTAAAAAAATTAAAAGTTTTTACAAGTTGTTAACACTGATAAACTATTTCTCCCACAGAACTGTTACCACATAGTCCCAGACAGTATAACCAGATGTTTGAGGTAACATTAATACATATCAACATTACATAATCGAACAAATTGTCAAGTATCCAAATATTAAGTTACACAGCTCAAAGGCATAGAAAGTATTAGCTGCTGCTTAATTGGTTTGCAGAGACCCGCTTTTTTTTTTTTTTTGCAAGATGGGAAGAGAGAAAAACAATCACACTTCAAACAAAAGTAATGGTAAACACATCCAAGTAGTGCAGAAAATTACAAGAATTTTGGAAATTTTATGACTAAGAATTATTTTATTTTTTATTAGTGCATGCTTGTAGTATATAATGATTGCATTCATCATATGGAGTTGGTACATGTGCATGACATTTTAATTCTTTTTTTGAGACAGGGTCTCACTATGCAGTTCAGGTTGCCCTTGAGATCACTATGTTGCTCAGACTGGCCTTGAACTTGTGACAATCCTCCTACCTCAGCCTCCTGAGTGCTGGGATTACAGCATGCACCACCACACCTGGCCTCTTAATTTTTTTTTATTATCCTCTTCCACTCTTCTCCCTTCTCCTTCCTCCATCTCTCAGGCCTTTTCTCGTATATTTTTTTGTAGAACATAATGATCATATTTCTCATAGGGACTTAGTACATGTATGCAATACACCACAATCTCCTCCTATTTTATCTCATCTCCACCTTCTAAGAAGTGTTTTAGCTATAATAACAGTATCTCTACCATTTAAAAAAATATTTGCTACAATAAATTCTGCACATTCTGCGTGAGACAAAGGCAATATTTTACTAAAAATGTTTAAAAGCACCTTCCTGTTCTTTTTTCAGGCTCTTCTTAAGTTCTACGTCAGATTGCAAACATTAACTATAAAACATATTTTTTTGTCTTGACACATTAAAGATGTCCTGTCATAACAATGTGAATTTTCTTTTTTTTTTATTTTAAAGAGATTAAGACAAAAGAGGACATAACAAAGCAGATCAGAACAATGTAAGCAACACAGTATTTCACCACAAGACAACCCGTAATTAACAGTAACTACCATGATGTCTCTTTCTTTGAAATAGTTGAGCATAACTTCATATACAATAGTATCAAACATAACAAAATAGTATAAAACCATTTAAGAGAATGAAAGTATTACAGGGCATTCAGAACCAAATAACAGAGAACGAACAATGGCTACTATATTATCTCATTTTCCATATAAAATTTGTTGATGCTATCACACATAATAAAATCCAATAAGATATAATATGATAGAACTAATGGAAACAGAAGAACAAAAGCATGGTAGAACTTCAGAGTAAGATGATATTAAATCAGTACTGGCTATTAAAGTGTCTTATTGTCTTCAAAATAGCTGTTCATATTATCGCAAATAATAAAATCAAACAAACCAGGATAAAATCATTCCAACTAATGAATTCAAACATTATAAGGCTTCAAAGCAATGTATTGGGGAATCATGATTACCATAAACTCTAATGTACTCTTACTATTTCTTACACTAGGAAGGCTATACAGTATTTATACATGTGAGTTTGATTTATTTCGCTTCTGAGTATCATCTCAAGTTGCATCCATTTATTTATAACTATCTCAATGTGATCCTTCTTTATAGCTGAGTAGTATGCCATTACATAAAAATACCACAAATTTTATCCATTCCTCAGTTGATAGATACTTAGGTTGTTTCCAAGATCTGGCGATTACAAATTTTGCTGCTTACAAACATGGTGCACATATACCACTGTGGTATGATGTTTTCAGTTCTGGGAATATGCCTAAAAGTGGAATAGCCGGGTCAAATGGGACTTCCAATCCCAGCTTTTTGAGGAATCTCCAGACTGATCTCCATACTGGTTGCACCAGTCTACTCTCCCACCAACAGTGCAGGAGAGTTCCTTTTTCCCCACAGCCTCTCCAGCATTTGTTGTTGATAGTTTTCTTGATCCTGGCCATTCTTTCTGGAGTGAGATGGAATCTCGGTGTTGTTTTAATTTGCATTTCTCTAATGATCAATGATGATGAACATTTTTTCATGTATTTATTTGCCATTTGTATTTCTTCATCTGAGAAGTGTGTATTCATCTCAGATGCCCATTTTTGGATTGGATCTTTGAATTTTGGGGGTCTGATTTTTAAAATTCTTTATATGTTTTAGACAGAAGTCCCTTGAACTATGTGAATTTTCAAAATGGAGATTTCCCCTAAAGTACAAATTAAGACTTAGATAAAGTCAGTAAATAATCATCCCAAAACTTGGTAATAATTAAAGAAAAATCCACAGTTAAGCTAACCTGTTGTATACTCGTATTTATACAGAAAATATAAGCAAAGTGGACAGGCAAATGACCACATAAGCCCTGCAATGTTTGAAAAGACTAAAGAAATAAATCATATTAGGTCTAGAGTGTTCTTAGTTCCTGGAATTTTGGTTCTATATGATATTAAAAATATACAAGTATTGTGCTGGCTATTTTAACATCTAATCTTTCTTAATTTCTTATATAACAATAAGATTCCTGCATGGGAGCAGATTTAAAGACAATTCACTACTGTATGAGTCAAGAAAGGTCAATTTTTGCAACTGCTAAGGATATTTTATTGGCTTTTTTTCCCTTGCTTTTTTGAGACAAGGTCCTGCTATGTAGCTATGTAGCTCAGGCTAGCTTTAAATTCACTATGTAGCTCAGGCTAGCCTTGAATTTATGACAATCCTTTAGCCTCGGCCTCCCAAGTGCTGGAATTACAGTTGTGCACCACCTTATCCAGCTAAGGTCATTTTAAATGCTAAAGAGCAAAACCTTTTGGGAATTGTTCAAATAAGTTCATCATAACCCAAACACAGAGGTTTCAATTCTTTCAAGTTCATAGCCTGGTAAAACTGCTTTTCAACACTCTTGTGGGCACTTCATTAGATTTAGTCACCGTGCCAACACACTGGCTGATATGTATGACAAATTACATCTTGCCTCAAGCACCATTTTCAGAGTAATAGCAGCAGGCACCCCAGTTTTATTGTACACAGCAGTTCTTTCTTAACTATTAAAGTCTTTGAGGCACAGTTGCATTTTAAGGCAATGTTTCTACAAATACAAAAGCTGCTTGCTTTTAAAAGTTTCATGCTGCTTTGGTCTTACAAACTGTACTGCATCTTGGAATGTCATTCCACCTTCAATTAATGGTACAACAACAAGCACTGGAGCTCTCCCAAGCCTAAAACACACTGGACAGCAACTCAACAACCAGGTTTTTTCACAAAACTTAATTTTTACAAGATTTAACCAGTCATTAACACTCTAATTGAACAAAGTACACCACCCTTGAAAGGCCAATGGAGAACATGAATGCCTTCTTTCTCTACAAAGAGCAGTGTGTTGAGCTGCTTCACATTTTCTTCCTAGTGTAGTAATTCCATATTTAAGATCCTCTATGAATTCGTTTAAGGTTGCATTGCTTGAACTGTGTATAATAGGGAATCTTATGCTCTTATGCTTACCTTCATAGGAGCTCGGTGTCCATTCAAGGCATATTAATTGAAATTTTAAAAAATGTTCAATAGAGTTATGAATGTTCAATAGAGTTATGAATTTTCAAGTTGAATAGAAATGATGCAAAGAAGCTGGGCATAGTGGGGCATGCCTATAACCTCAGTACTTGGGAGACTGAAGCAGCGAGTCATCCTGAGTTCAAGGCCAACCTGAACTACGTCGTGAGACCCTGTCTAAACCGCTCTCCCCATTTAAAAAAAAGAAAGAAAGAAATGATGTAATGAAGTTTACTTCAATATACTCCACTTGAATTTCTTAGTGCTTTTAGTACGAAGTTCTGAGTACTGCGAAGTGGGAAACGAAATGAGCTAACAGGATGCAGCAATTCTCCAATCCAGTAATACTGAGACCAGGAAGTACACTGAGGCTTATTCCATCCAGGTTAGAGCTCTTGTAAAACCGTCTACAGATTTCAATTCAGTGCTCTTGTCTTCCAGGTTAGGCACTGTTTGAGGCCTCCTTTTTTTTTTTTTTTTGTACGGGGGCTCAAACTCACAACCTACCACTTGCCAGGCAGGCCACAGCTGAGTGAAATCCCCAGCCCTGGGGCCTTTTTGGTGGAGTGGTGATGAATTTCTGCAGTTCACTTGTCTTCTGCAGAGGTCGTGCTGTCGGGCAGTAACCTCCACCGCCCTTCAGGAGCTGCATAGCTGAGTGACCAAGAGCGCCTCTGAACCCAGGAACATGCTTACTACTTGGAGTGTGACTGCTCCTACTGCCGGTCCCCAGGTGGGGGCGCTGCAGGTGATGGCAGAGCACCGCGGGGACAGCGATGATCTTGGCACGGCTGCAGTGGCGCGCAATTTTTAAAATAGTATTTTAAAAATAAGCCGAGTCGTGGCATTATAAAGCAGGCGAATGTGCCTTCCTCATTATGGGAGGTCGGAAATGATGCTTTTTCTTCTGTCCCGAACTTTCAGAAAGCAGGCAATCAGAATACTTTGATTCAGGTTCAAGTGAGGCTTTGAAGGAGGATTTCAGAATCGAAGAGCCCCTGTTCAGCATATATCAGAGTTTAGAGAGCCTGATTGGAAGAAGCCATGCCAAAACCAACCCACTTAACACCAACACACACCTCTTCTAAATTTTGCGTTAAGTGGGGGGAGGGCTAATGAGTTAGAACAGGTCAAATCTAGCTGCTGTACACAAATAAGACCTTCACAAAGTTCAGCTGAAGTAACCGAGAGCTAAAACTGAACTGTGCATATTTCAGTAAGATTACCAGTCATGTAATACAAGCAAAATCAGTTATTCATAGGCTCAGTAAGCCCTCTAAGAAGCATACCTCAAGAAGCATTAGCTTTGGTGTTGTGATATCTTGAAGATTTGCAGTTTCACATTTTTAATAGTGTGCATTCTCTACAATGCGATAATGCTTTAATACTACTTATATAGGATTTTGCTTGTGCTACACACTTGCCATTTCCCCAAGAGGAGTTTTGATTCTGCTTGAAATTAAAATAAATTAAAATCCTTATCAAATATTAATATGAAAGGAGGTAACTGGGTATAGTGGTGCATATCTGTCATCCCAGCACTCAAGGGGCTGAAGCAAGAGGATCACTGGAAGTTCAAGGTCAACCTGACCTACATAGTACAAGGCCAGCCTGAACTACCTACTAAGATCTTGTCTAGAAGAAGAAGAGGAAGAAAAGAAGAAGGAGGAGAAGGAGGAGAAGAAGGAGAAGAAGAAGAAGAAGAAGAAGAAGAAGAAGAAGAAGAAGAAGAAGAAGAAGAAGAAGAAGAAGAAGAAGAAAGAAAGAAAGAAAGAAAGATAACAGAGGATGCAAACCTCTTTGTGTTTTTAGGAAGCATTTCCTTCTTCAAGATATTTGTATCAAAAAGCTCAGTCTGTCCTGCTTAGTACAGGTTTAGGTTTGAATCATCAGATGACCTTGGGAAGATCTTAATATTTTAAAATTGATAACAACTACCTCTAGGGACAAGTCGTGTTCTGAGTTATGACAATGTATCATGAAAAAATGAGCTATCTTTTTTTTTTTTTTGAGATTGGGTCTCATTATGTAGTTCAGGCTAGCTTTGAATTCACTACGCAGCCTAGTCTGGCCTCGGACTCACTGCAATCCTCTTGCCTCAGCTTTTTCAGTGCTAGGATTACAAGCACTGCCACCATACCTGGCTGGGAAATAATTTTTCAAAAGCATCCAATCCACACACAATAACATCTCAAAGATGCAGAGTACATACCAGCACCCACTGCCAAGGGCTTGCTCCCCACTCAACTTCTCAAGTTCATTAAAAAAAATTGAAACCTGGCACAGAGGTGCATGACTGTAATTCCAGCCCTGAGAGCGGCCAAGGCAGGAGGATCCCAAATTTGAGTCCTGCATGGCTAATTTAGTAAGACCTTGTCTCTAAGAAATATAAAGGACTGGAAAGGACTGGGGGTATAGCTCAGTGGTGGAGGATCTCTGAATTCAATCCCTAGTACTGCAAACAAAATTTTTAAATGTTTGCTTTTGGGGTGTGGGGATTGAACCCTGAGCCTTTTTAAAATTTTATTTTTTATTTTGAGACAAGTTCTTGTCAAGTCACTAAATTGTCCCACACTGGACTCAAATGTGTGATTCTTCTGCCTCAGCCTCCCTGAGTGCTGGATTACAAGTGAATGCCACCATACTTTGCTTGAAAACATTTTCTTAAATATCTAAGGAGATGGAAATACTAACTATCCTGATTTCATATCATTCCATATTGTACGTATGTACTCAATTACCCTATATATACTCTATACCCTAAATATATGCAAAATTAAAACAATAATTTCACAATAATTTCTTTCTTTCTTTCTTTCTTTTCCCTTTTTTATCGGTACTGGGGATCGAACTCACGACCGCCTGCTTGCAAGGCAGGTGCTTATGCCACTGAGCTAAATCCCCAGCCCAATTTCACAATAATTTAAAGAAATAAATTAAATGGAAAATATTGATCGAGAGCCAACATTTGGAAATAAAAACAAGAGAATTTTAAAAAATGATACAGATGTGACAAAATAGCAACAGTTGTTAATTTGAGCAATTAGTACCCAGGTTTTCATTTTATTAATCTTTGTGCCTAGCAGTACGTTTTATTTTTTCAAACAAGAAACACCTCCAGATCACTACAAAAATGTAAGCACACTTACAGAAAATGGCCAGTGCTACTAACAGCAAATTTGCGAAGCAAGAAGTACAAATGGCCTAGCAGTGACTAAAAAATACCTTTGACTTGACTAGAAACCTGTGATAGGAAAACAGAAACAATAAACTGGTTTTTCACTTGTTAAATTGAACCATCTAAACAATATGGAGTGTGCAGAAATGAACACTCTGCTGGGTGAACTATAAATGAATATAATCTTACTGGAAGGTGTTTCGGCAAAACATTGGTAGCAGGGTTTTAAATTCCTTTTCAATCTGACTTGATTAGGATTCCACTACTCTATAAATAGGTTTTAAACTGTAAAGGTTTAAATAAGTTAAAATAGGTTTTAAACTGCAAAAGACCCTGAGTGGGTCTCATCCCTCGGCTGAAGGCATGGTGGATGTGCTTCACGGCAACCCCAGCACACGGCCCCTTCTACAAATACTGCAGCCCCACCAGCCTTCTGCCCCTGTCATCGCTCAGGCCTAGAGGCCTGTTCCTGTTTCAGTCATCACATACGCATTCAAGCCAATGGGGTGGAGGAAAGGGCAAAGAAGGAACAAACAGTGACACCAGCTGTCTCTTAGAGACTTATGGGGGAAGGTGGGTGTGGTGGCACACACCTTAATCCTAACATTTGGGAGGAAGAGGCAGGAGGACCATGGTGAGTTCAAGGCAAGCCTGGGCTACCTAGTGAGACCCTGTATCAAAAAAAAAAAATTTGTGGGGGAACCAAGGGATGCTTTAAGCTGCAGCGTGTGATTGTTAGCACCCAGGCTGGGTTGAGGCAGCTCGGTACCATGAGGTACAGGTATTTAAGAACTTATCACATCTGAAAACCACAACATTAAAAAAGGAAAATTTGTAATAATATTGAGGACCATTCTACTGATCTTCCTAGAAAAAGAATCTCTAATTTCACTAATAATAATACAAAGGAGGCTAAGAAACCTCCAAAAACAGTTAGCTGCTTACATCTATAGTTGGATAAGCTATGAAAAGCCCAGATGTACTACATAATGTGATTTGTTGTGGAAGAACAGCTCATCATCCCTTGCCAAATACTTGTTTTAGGAAAGACTGCCCCATAGAAGTGAGGTCTATGACAAGGCAAATAAGGAATATAAACAGCCTTGTGCAGGTCACCTGCCTGAAAAATCACACCACAATAGCTGGACATGAATGTTGTTAACTCAGGCCTGGCAGGGAGGCACATGCCTGCACTTCATGAGACTGAGGCAGGAGGATCACTAGGCTAGTCTAAGCTACATAATGAGTTAAAGGCCAGCCTGAACTACATGATAAGACTTTGTCTGAAAAAACAAAACAGAAAAGAAAAAGAAAGAAGGAATGAAAGTAAATCATTACTCCAGTGACACTGATTCTTCTCAAACAGAAAGCCCATCATCAAAATCCATGTAATGGATTTTTCTCTTAAGTTTCTCAGGACCATGAAACAATGGCCCAAGTTTTGTTCACCAGGGATTTGATACTGAATGTAGCTTTTAACTTTGTGAAGAAGGAGAAGTATAAGTGAACTGGTAGCCTATTTGGTGAGGCTAGAAGACCTTGGAAATTGTGGTAGATTGTCTCCTTGAGCTCACCAGTAGTTTACAGGAAGAAAAACAATGTATCTCTCACTTGGCTACTGTGTAGATTTATTGCCTCTGGTAAAACTATTGCTTAAAAGCAAATTTGATGGTTTAAACTGGCTTCAAGCAATAGTAAAAAGGTTATGATCAGAACTAAGCAGGGCGTGGTGGCACACACTTGTAATCCCAGTACTTGGGAGGCTGAAGCAGGAGGTTCACTGCAAGTTTGAGACCAGCCAGGGCTGCAAAGTGAGCCCAAGGCCAGACTGAACTGTATAGCAAGCCCTGTCTCAAAAAGTTAAATAAATAAATTTAAAAAGCCAGAACTCTTATTCAAAATAGCAATTATAATGATAAAAACATTCATGTTTTAAAACACCAATTAAGCAGATTATGGGAACAGGAAAACCATTTTACTTTGGTTGCAGGATATACTGGTATTGTAGCTAAAGGACAGAGACACTTACTTATTGCAGTTGCATTGAGAGATTTCATCTACCAAGGAACATCGGGGGATTGTGTGATTTCCAACTTGGATCTACGGAAAAACTCAAAACCATCTTTTTCTTTTAACGACAGTAACAATATGAAACCTGAACAATGTACCTTGCCTTGAAGTGGAAAAATATACAAAAGAATATTTTCAATTTCAATGAGATGAAAGTGTGCTATAAAGATGTTCCCCTTTGCTGCATTTGGGACTGATGGTTACTTAGTAACATTGTTTTAGAACTACTGGGTCTTACTGCAAACCTGCATTAGAAGATACTTTATGGTTTTTCTTGGTACCAGGGATTGAACTCATGACCTCCCGTTTGCCAAGCAGGCACTTAGGCTGCTGAACTAAATCCCTGGCCCCAAGAAGATAATTTATGTTATGTGAAAAAATAAGACAGGACTTACTCCTAGGAATTACAGAGACCAATCATCAATTTTTTTTTTTTTTTTTGGTCTTTCTTTTTTATCGGTACCAGGGATTGAACTCACGACTGCCTACCTGTAAGGCAGGTGCTTATGCCACTGAGCTAAATCCCCAGCCCCTAATCATCAACTATTTTGTGTGTTTTATTAAAAAAATAAAATGAAGTCTGTGCAGCTATTTTTCTATGATGGAAACTTTCAACATTTAAAACACCATCATAATTAATCAATATTAAAATTTTTGTACACATAAGATACAATGTATACAAAATGCCTTAAATTATTAGTAAACCAATGTGTTATGATACCAATATCTTGTTTTTTAAAAAAATAAAACTAACAATACTTCTGGCATGATAAAATCATAGAATTAAATCAGGGGTTTACATTCAGGTAGAATGTTTTTGTTAAAACATATTTCACAACATTTTTGAAATGTGAGAATATTGTTAAGATCACTGATGTTTTTGGCCACACGTCTCATGTCATTTACATTTGTTATTGTCTGAACAAAAAGGTGAATATGTATTTGTATGAATGTTTCACTGGAAATATCCATGCAGGTGGCTAATTTATGTTTGCTTTTTATTATAGTTAGATCTCTAATATTTTTCATTTTTGTATCATTGAAACTTCAATTAAGTAAGTTCACTAAGTATTTAATAACAAACAAAAAAAGACAAAAAGGAGAAGATGAAGATCCCAGAAGCTAACATATGAGCTGTCTGCTTTCATCTGATGTTGAGAAACTGATTATATGTTCATACTAGGGAGTCTGAAAAATGTAGTTTTTACTCTGTACAACTAAATCATTTTATTTTTAGTTTTAGTTAAAGTGAGTTAATATTAGGAAATAAACAGCAGTATTTTCTGTATATAAAGAAAACAGTACTTTACTTTTTATTTTATTTTCTTCAGTAGTTTTATTTTGATCTAGTCCTTCAGGAGGCAAGCCGTGTAGTAGGAGCTGTTAGGGCCCCGATTCAGGTCCCTCAATCAGCCAGTGCTGTGAGTTGCGTCTGAGTCTGCTTATAGCTTCTGCCTTCTTTAGAGAATTGCACTTGGCCTCCAGCTGCCACCTCCCAGAGAAATCCCTGGGAGGTCACCAGCCCACTGGAGGAGACAGCTCCTGACTCACTAACAGAGGGGTCCAGAGGCCCTGCTCTTGCCTCAAGGGGACAACCTGTGGTGCAACGCACACTCCAGTCCTGTGGGCTCAGGCCGGATCCAGCCGAGATCACATTCGGGTCCCTTCCCAAGGTACAGTGATCATTGCTGCTCCTTTTCCTTCCCTCTTTCTGTCCTTGTCACACTTCCCGAAATGTTTACTCCACCCCAGAACACACACTCAGGACAGCATGTGTTCAGGAATCCCCATTTTGGGCTCTGCTTCTGTGGCATGTCATCTAAAACAACTCTCTCATCTACTGAGTGATGGGGAAAAAGTAAGTCTCTTCCTGTCCAGCAATCTTAGTCTAATACAGAAGAACTTGGTGAGTCTCTAGGTTAAGCCTCAGTCTCTGCAATGGTCTGAATTTCTGTTCTCAGCCCTTCACTCTTTCTGTAATGTACTTGTTCATCATTGTCTGTTGACCTTGAACTTGGCCACGAGACTTAGTTTGGCAATGGAATGTTAATGGATATGATGTGAGTGGAGGCTTAAAATGTGTCTGTGTTGCTTGCCTTGGTTCTTACGATCCTGTCTTCTGTCATGAGAAGAGCAGGTCACCTTAGCTGCTGGTGCCAGAATGGGGGACTCGTGAAGCCCACTTGAATCCCACCCACGGACTAGAGGATAAACCTAAATTGATCCCAATTGAAAAAGAAAAGATAGGCTGAGGATATAGCTCAGTGGCAAAGTGCTTGCCTGAAAAGCATGAGGTCGTGAATTCAGTTCCCAGTACAAAAAAAAAAAAAAAAAGCTACAACTGAATCTCAAACCTGTGAGTAAGAAGGTGTGCTGGTGCACACCTGTAATCTCACCACTCAGGAGGCTGAGGCAAGAGAATCATCTGCTGGGGGTATACAGGGAGTTCAAAACCAGCCTAAACTGCACAGTAAAACCTTGGTTTTTTTTTTTTTTTAATGAAATTTGCGAGTAACAATTCAAAACTTACAAGAGAATTCTCAGAAGTCCTAAATTGTTACAAGTCAGAGAAAGAGGGGAGGGAAGACATAACAGAAGATAACTGCAACTGATAGCTTCAAGAATAAATCAACAAAGAAAATAAGAGAGAAGAAATGACTCCACCTTCTTTTCTTGTTAGAACCAGCCAACCAAGAAGTAGCCAGTCTGGACTCTTCTTGCAGGACTTTGCCTGCTCTCCTGGTTCTGCCCCACTTATCTACGGTCAGTGTCAACCCCATGTAAGTTATGCTTCTCCTCCTCAAAATTTCATCACAGAATTCCTAGGACTGTTAGGTCTGGTAGACTTTTCCCCAGTTGCTGTTGGTGCTGCTGCTCTTGCGGTTGAGGGAATTTGTCCACTGACTTTTTGGCTGGCACTTCTACAGCTCAATAAGCCCTTTATCCAGAGACTTCTCAAAAGTTTGATTTAAATTGGAAATGAAGCTCAGTGTGGATTCAATTCCCACTACTGCCCTTTGCCCAATTTGATTTAACATCTGTAAGATGTTGTTGTTTTTTAGGTTATTTTGGGTTTTGTGTGGTGTTATTTTACAGGGTCTCACTTAGTTTAGGCTGGGCTTGAACTCACTGTGTAGCCCGGGATGGGCTCAGACTCATGGTAATTCCCTTGCCTTAGCCTTCAAAGTACTGGCATTATAGGCTTGTGCCACTGCTCCCAGAATTTTTGAGGTTATTTGTTGTACAGGAGAAGCAGGTTCAACAGAGTCATTTAGGAACGAATACTCACACTCTCGTTCTGCATACCTCTCTCTTTTTCAGAAAGCCACTGACAGCCTGAGGGAGGCTGATTTCTGCATCTGTCTGCTCCCTACTGATATCTGTGGCTGATGAGATTCATTCTTTCTTGGTCAGAGCTGGGTCTGATGATTAAATTTCTTATTGTTTTCTGGTTTTGTTTTCAAGTACTCAGGATTGAAGCCAGGGATGCTCTGAGCTACATCTCTGGCCATTTAAAACATTTTTGTTTTGAGACAAGATCTTACTGTTAAGTTGCCTAAATTGATCTCAAACTTGTGATCCTGTGAAGCAGACTTCAGCCTTCAAAGTGGCTGAGATTACATCCCTGTGCCACTGACTCTGGCTTTCATTGGTTTTGGCCTGGCCTCAGGGACACCTACAGTCTCTGATCTGCCTCCCCTGTCCCTGTCCACATTGTTCAGTCTGCTCAGCAGCCTCTGCTCCCTAGTGACAGACCTGCTGGCGCTCGGCTGGCAGCTGCTCTACAGGGCTACAGGGCAGCGCGTGCCTCTCTGCCGCAGCCCAGTTGAGGCTGTGTCCTTGGCTGGCCGCTCTGTACAATGCTTTTCCTGGGTTCAATCAGGGCCATCCTACATGGTGGCCTCCTTCCAGAACCCCAAATATGGAATTAAGTGAATGTTTCTGCCCTTGAAAGCCCAGCCAAATTCTTATACTGCCTCTCTTTCTCCAGGATTCAGTATAGAACAGAGAAACCAGCATTTGCATTCCCTATCCTTTTTCCCTTACTTCTCCAGCCTTTTGTTCTCCACAGTACCTACAGGCCAAGCCCTAAGTGTTGCTAAATTACCAAGGGGGGTCTCAATCTGAGATCTTTTTGCTTCAGCTTCTAGTAGTTGGGATTTCAGATTTGTAGGAGCATACCCAGCATGCACACCACTTGATGTAATACATGGATACATGTTACACTGATTTATGTGTTCACCATACTATATATATTCTTTGAGACAGGGTCTCTATATCCAGTTCAGGCTGGCCTGAACTCACTGTGTTATCCATGCTGGTCTGAAATTCACAGTGATCCTCCTGCCTCAGTCTCCCGAATGCTAGAATTATAAGCATATGACACCATGTCAGGTTTATGCTATATTTTTATCTTTTTTAATTATTTATTTTAAAGGGAATAAAACCAAGCAAAACACAACTGAATAAACCAATCAAAACAAACCAGTATAAGTGACACAGGACTTCAAAACAATACAGAATCAACAATGGTTACCATAATGCCTCTTGTCTTCAAAATAGCTATAGATACCTTCAGACATAGTGAAAATCAAACAACAGAACAGAGTAGAACCAATAAAAACAAAACAATGAATGCAATGAAGAACTTCAAAATAAAATAGTAATTCCAAAATGGTTACCATATGTTGCTGTCTTTGAAATAGCTGCCCATGCCATTGGATATAACAAAATCAAACAAAACTAAACAGAATAAAACCCAACCCAACAAAACAATGAAAATGATACAGGACTCCAAAAACAAGATAACAGGGAATTAACAATGGCCACCACCTTCAGAAGGAGATCCCCAGTGATGCCACACTGCTTACCATGATCCTCTGAATAGATGATCGGACCATGCCCTAGACCTGAAAGTCAGCAAAACACCAAACACCACAAGTGTCAAATTGCGTTTCATCTCACAGCTATCATCACAGCCAGTATTTCTCTGGATCAGCAGGTTGCTTATGGTGAGTGGGTAGCTCTTCTTGTTTCCCAGCCCGCATGCTGGGGGCTGGGGGCTGGCTGTGCATGACACTGGTTCAGAGGGAGGACTTGCTTCTTGCTGATTTCTTTTCTTCCCTCACAGTCTAACAGTGTCACCAACGTACAGAGAAAGGCTGGGGTCTGGCTGTACCATCAGTGGTGGCCCGGGCATGATGCTCATTCACAGGGAACGCTTGTTTCTTCTATTCAATATTTTAAGATCAGCATTTTATAGGATAATCCTTCTTTCTACAAAGTTTACTGTAAACTTATTTTATTAATGCATCTGGTATTTATTGCATCTTTTTTTTTTCTTTTTCCTTTTTATTGGTACCAGGGATCGAACTCACGACTGCCTGCTTGCAAGGCTGGCACTTATGCCGCTGAGCTAAATCCCCAGCCCCCTTATTGCATCTTTTGATTGCATCATTTTCTCTTGTGCCATCTTTTTCCTTTTTCAAATCCATTTTATTTCAAAGAGAAAAAAATAAAATATCAAAACACGTCAGTCAGGGGGCAACAATGGTACATACATTGTGCATTGTCATCCTCAGTTCATTCACCCACAGCACAAGACATCTGCATTCAATTATCTGAACAATACCAGAGAAATCAGTAGTATTATTATTTTAACAATTTTTCATATACATACATATACATATTTGTTTCTTTTAGCTTCTTACACTAGTGAGACAATATGATGTTTATACATGTGTGTCTTGTTTATTTCACTAGTGAATATGGCCTCAAGTTGTATCCATTTGCCAATAAAAGTGTACAGTTTATCCTTCTTTGTAGCTGAGTACTACTCTATTGTATAAAAATACCACATTTCTTTTACACATTTCTCAGTCAATGGGCATTTAGATTGTTTCCAAGATTTGGCTACTACAAATTGTGTTGTTATAAACATGGGTGCACATATATCACTGTGATATAATGTTTTTAATTCTTTTGGGAAGATACCCAGGAGGGGAGTAGCTGGGCTGAATGCAACGTCTAATCTTAGTTTTTGGAGGAATCTCCACGCTGATTCCCACAGTGGTTACACCAGTCTACAATCCCACTAACAGTGGGCAAGGGTTCCTTTTTCCCCACAGTCCCTCCAGCATGCGTTATTGATTGATTTATTGATAATAGCCATTCTTTCTGGGGTGAGGTAGAATCTCAGTGTTGTTTTAATTTGCATCTCTCCAGTGACCAGTGATGTTGAACATTTTTTCATATGTTTACTTGCTGTTTGTATTTCTTCATCTAAGAAGTGTATATTCATCTTAGATGCCCATTTTTGGATTAGGTCTTTAATTCTGGGAGGACTGATTTTTTTGAGTTCTTTCTCTGTTCTTGATAGTAATCCTTTGTCAGAGGAACAGCTGGCAAACATTTTCTCCCACATTGTATGTTGTCTCTTCAGCCTGTTGGTGGTTTCTCTTGCAGAGCAAAAGCTTTCAGTAGGATGAGATCCCAGTTGTTGATTCTTTGTGATAGTTCCAATGTAATCAGAGTTTGATTCATGAAGTCTTTGCCTACACCAGTGTCTTCAAGAGTTTTACCTACTCTGTCTTCCAGCAATTTAATATTTCTGTTTTTAATATTAAGAGCTTTGATCCATTCTGATCCATTCACATGGTGAAAAATATGGGTCCAGTTTTAATCTTCAGCATGAGTAGAGCCAGTTTTTCCAGCACCACTTATTAAAGAGGCTGTCTTTCTTCCAGTGAATGTGTTTGACACCTTTATCAAAAATAAAGTAGCTTAGTGTGTCTGTAGTTGTTTCTGCATCTT
The DNA here is from genome assembly GCF_034190915.1 of Cavia porcellus. Taxonomy (NCBI): domain Eukaryota; kingdom Metazoa; phylum Chordata; class Mammalia; order Rodentia; family Caviidae; genus Cavia; species Cavia porcellus. The sequence goes on along the minus strand of NW_026947488.1, from coordinate 49,359,730 downwards.
CTAATCTATTTTCATTGATCTTTGGGTCTGTTTTTTTTTCTATTGCCATGCTGTTTTTATCATAGTAGCTTTATAGTATAATTTCAAGTCAGGGATTGTAATAGCCCATCTTGTCTTTGTTGCCCAGGATTGCCTTTGCTATTCTAGGTCTCTTCTGGTTTCAGATGAATTTTAGGATTGTTTTCTCTAATTCTGTGAGAATATGATATTGGAATTTTGATTGGGTTGCATTGAATCTGTATAACAACAGATTTGGAAGTATGGTCATTTTCACTATATTGGTTCTTTCTACCCAAGAGCATGGAATGTCTCACCATTTTTCAATATCTTCTTCAATCTTCTTTTTCAGAGTACTGTAATTTTTTTGTTTTGATATTGGGGATTGAACTCACAACCTTGTGCTTTCCAGGCAGGTGCTTACACCACTGAGCTAAATCCCCGGCCCATGTAGTTTTCAATATAGAGTTCTTTTACATCCTTTGTCAGATTGATTCCTAGGTATTTCATTTTGGGGGACGCTATTGTGGAAGGTTTTGTTTCCCTGATTTCTCTCTCAATGAGTTTGTTATTTGTGTACAGGAAGGCTACTGATTTTTGAGTGTTAACTTTGTATCCAGCTATGTTACTGAATTTGCTTATTAAACTTAGAAGTCTTTTGGTGTAGTTTTTAGGGTCTTCTAAGGAAAGTATCACGTCATCTGCAGATGATGATAGTTTAACTTCTTCCTTTCATATCTTTATTACTTTTAATTCTTTCTCTTGTCTAATTGCTCCTGCTAAACTTCCCAGGACTACATTGAATAAGAATGGAGACAGTGGACATTCTTGTCTTGTTCCTGCTTTTAGAAGTGAAAGCTTCCAGTTTTTGTCCATTTAGTATCATGCTGGCTGTTGGTTTGTCATAGGTGGCTTTTATCAGATTGAGCTAAAGACCATCTATTCCAATTTTCTGTAGGGTTTTATCATGAATGGGTGCTGAACTTTGTCAAAAGTTTTTGCATCTATCGAGATGATCATATGATCTTTGTCCTTTGCTCTGTTAATATGGCATGTTACGTTTTTGGATTTATGTTGAGCCATCTCTGCAACCCTGATCCCACTTAATCATGGTAAATAATCTTCTAGAAGAGTTGCTGCATTCTGTTTGCCAGTATCTTATTAAGGATTTTTACATCAATGTTCATTAGGGAGATTGGCCTGTAATTCTCTTTCTTAGTTGTATCCTTCTTCGGGTTTAGAATGAGGGTAATGCTTGCTTCCAGGAATGAGTTTCCTTTTCAATTTCATTAAAGAATCTGAGAAGTGGTGGTACTAGATCTTCTCTAAATTTCTTGTAGAATTCAGCAGTAAATCTTTCAGGGCCTGGCCTTTTCTTTGTTGATAGGTTTTGAATTACATCTTTGATTTCATTGATTGATATCTTATTTAGAATCGTTATATCTTCTTGATTCAGCTGTGGTAATTCATGTTTCTAGGAATCTGTCCATTTCTTATGCATTTTCCATCTTATTTTTTTAAAAAATTTTAAGGAGAAAAAGAAAAAAAAAAACAGAAAAAGGGTGCAAGTTATACAGAATTTCAAAAAAAATAAACAGTAGGAAATCACTAGTTAATAGATTACATATTGTCATCTTAGAAATTGTTGTTCAAGTTAAAGCATATAAAGTGGACATATAAAATTAAAGCATATAAAGTGGACATTCAAACAGTGAGACTGCAAACAGTTCTGTTCAATGATCCAACAAAAACTCAGTAATATGGTTATCTATCTTATATGCTTAACTATACATGCAGTTATATCCTTTAGAGCACTTTCTTTTCCTCTCTTTTTTACAATGACAATTACACATCTTGAGTTTTATTACTCCCACAGTTCTTATTACTTTTTTTGAAGAGAATAAAACCAAATGTGACATAACAAAACAGAGTCAGTCAAATCAAAAGGATGGACATAGTACATAATGTAAAAACAGAATACAAGGTGATCAACAATGGTTACTATAATTCCTTTTGCTATCTTAAAAAGAATTGCCTATATCATCAGTTATATAAAATTGAACAAAACAGTACAAAACAAAACCAATAAAACCAAAACATTGGAGACAATACAGAACTTCAAAAGAAGATAATAGTCAAACCAGAATGGATGTCATAGTGAATCTTATTGTCTTCACAGTTGTTACCTATATTCTCAAACTTGGTACTATCAAGCAAAACAGAATAGAGTAAAATCAGTCAAAACATGAAGGTGAGAGCAATACAGGGTTTCAAATCAAGTTAACAGAAAATCAAAGTGGGTTACTATAATATATCCTGCTATTTTTAATTTATTTTTCCCTTAATTAAAAAAGATAAAAACAAAAAAATAATTAAAAAAGGAGATTGAGATAAAAGAGGACATAACAACACAACACCACAGGTCAGAACACAACCATTTAAGCAAAATAGTGTTTCACTGCAAGATATCCCAACATAAAAGTAGTTACCATAGTGTCTCTTTCCTTGAAATCTTTGAGTATAACTTCGTATACTATAGCATCAAACATATCAAGACAATGTAAAACTGTTCAAGAGAATGACAGTATTACAGGGTATTTAGAATCAACTAACAGAAAACGAACAATGGTTTCTGTATAATCTCCTTGTCTATAAAAGTTTTTGTTTATATTATCACATATAATAAAATCCAATAAGATACAACACATTAAAACTGATGGAGACAGAAGAACAAAAGCTTGATGGGACTTCAAAACAAGAGGATATTAAATCAGCACTACCTATTATGATGTCTTGTTTTCTCCAAAATGGCTGTTCCTACCATCCGATCTTCTCTGCCTCATTTCTGTTGAGCTCTTTTTCTGTTGTTTGTTGTCAGTTTGTCTTCTTCATTTCTCTTTCTGCTCCATTCATTGTGGCCTCTCTGCCACTGTTTCTGGAATCTTGGTATTTTTCTCTTTTAAAATGTCCTGAAGTAGTCTCTATAGAGTTGAATTGGTGGTTGCAAATTCCCCTAATTCCTCTTTATCCTGGAAGCACTTTGTTTCTCCATTAATTTCTAGGGACGGTTGTGCAGGATAAATCAATCTTGGCTGGAGATTATGGGTCTTTCAAGGCTTGAATTATTTCACCCCATGCTCTTTGTGATTTGATGGTTTGTGGTGAGAAGTCTGCTGTAATCTGATGGGTGTTCCCTTGTAAGTAATCTGTTTCTTGTCTCTGATGGCTTTTAATATTCTGTTCTTATATTGGCTTTCTGAAATTTTGATTATTATATGACTGGGTGTAGTTCTGTTTGGGTTGTAGGTGGCTGGGGTCCTGTATGCCTCATACATCTGAGTATCTTTACTTTTTCCCATATTAGGGAAGTTCTCCTTGATGTGAATAGCCTTTGCAGTTCATTTGTTTGTATCTCTGCTTCTTCCTTTACATTCTTAATTCTTAAGTTATAGATCCTCTTATCATCTTCTAGCCTTTGTATTGTTACAGCTTATTTCCTTGTTATTTTTAAGAAATTTTTCCTTTCATGCTCCCACATTACAAATCTGTCCTCAAGTTCAGATAATCTATCCTTAGTTTCTTTCTTTCTTTCTTTCTTTCTTTCTTTTTTTTTTTTTTTTTGGTCTTTTTCATTTTTATTGGTACCAGGGATCGAACTCACGACTGCCGGCTTTCAAGGCAAGCGCTTATGCCGCTGAGCTAAATCCCCAGCCCCCTATCCTTAAGTTTCTTTCAAGATGTTATGCCAGCTTTCAATAGAGTTTTTAGTTTCCTGGTAATCTCTTTGAACCTGCTTCATGTATTCTACGTTTTCTCTATTTTCTCCATCAAACAATTCTCCCCTTTTTTTATGTTCTTCCATTCCACCATTTGTTTTTTCTTATATCTTGCTTTACTTGGTTAAATAATTCACTTTTGAAGTTGTCTATGAGGTTCCGGAGATATCACTTTATGTCTATTGGTGCTGTGCCTGATATTGCATATTTTCTGTCCTCATTCTCCTTTGCATTTACCTTTCCTGTATCAGTGTTCTCAGGATTGCGGACTGAGGACCCTTTCTTATTGCTCCTTCTTCCCATACTTCTTGTTCCTTCCATACAAGCATAGGAGGCCCAGTTTCTTTCTTTGTCAGTTACAGTTCGTTTGAATTTGCCGGCTAGGTGTTCCCACCCACTGCAGTGTACTAGGGAGACACAGACCTGGGCAGCCTATGCTGGGCCTGCCCCTCCAGGTCAGTCAACCTGCTGAAGGCTTCACTGCATTAGGGTGCATTGCCAGGCACAGGGATCTGGTTTGGGCTAGCCTACTGGGTCTTAGTCCGTGATGTCACCCAAGTCAAGCGCTCCCCACCAATCCTGCTTGAGAGGGGAATATGTGACTGAAGTTACTGCAGCGGCCTGTTCTGTCTAGTCTGCCTGGTCCCAGAATGTCCTCTGTTTGAGCCTCCTAGTCTATAGAAGGGTCCCCGTTCCTCTTACTCACCACAGGTCGATGCAGGGCTCCCCGCCAGCTCTGCTCTCAATTTGGTTCCTCTTCCCACTCTCAGAGTTTTTGCGTCTCTATCCCTGCTGTGCTGATTCAGATGCAGCAGCGGCAGCAGGAAATTCAAGCCACGGTTTCCAGAGGCATGGGTTCCAGCTTTGACACTGAGACTTTAGCTCTTCTAGTCGTAGTACTGGGACTGCATTTCCAGTTGCTTTCTCTCAGCTTAATTCATTCCTGGGTCAGCAGGGTATATCTCCCCCTGCTTAGGACTCCCCACACTGCACCATTCCTGGATTCTAAGCTGGCTATCTCAGAGATAGCTGCTGTTATCTATCCTCCATGTTCTCCTGGAAGTCCTGTATTTTCCATCTTATTAGAATACAAGTTTTCAAAGTAGACACAGATCATCTGAATTTCTGCAGAGTCTGCTGTGATTTAATCCTTTTCGTTCCTAATTATGTGGATTTGAGTCTTTTCTTTTATTCTTTTGGTAAGGTTCAATAATGGTTTGTCAAGTTTATTTAATCTTTTAGAGAACCAACTCTTCTATGCATTGATTCTTTGTAATTTTTTTTTAGTCTTCAGTGATTTAATTTCTACTCTGATCTTTATCATTTCCTCTCTTGTACAAGCTTTTGGTTTAGCCTGCTCTTCTTTTCCTAGTATTTTGAGGTTCATCATTAAGTTGTTTATATGTACTTGCTCTGTTTTCCTGATATGGGTTTTTACTGCTATAAATTTCCCTCTTAAGACTGCTTTCATTGTGTCCCATAAGTTCTAGTATGTTGCACTGTCATTATCATTCAACTGTAAAGACTGTCTAATTTCTTCTTTAACTTATCTGTGACCCATTGGTTGTTCAGTAGGGTGCTACTTGTTTGTTTTTATTTTTTTAAAGAGAAGAACTTTATTCTTTATTAAGATACCATGCTAGACATTATGAAGGATTTCTATTGGAACACATTCAGACAATAGAACAGCTTTTGTTTAATAACTTGCACTGCAGAGAAAATCATTAAGGAAATCCATATCGATATCTAGGTATGAGTTCAATGTCCTGTATTTGATTCCATGATCTTCACAGGAAGATCTTCTGCAATAGAATGTGCTCCTGTACAGCCAAGACAAGATTCCGGTGTCATCCCACATAGGAAATCAGTTTTCATTGTATCAGGTCAGGGCTGGCCTCGACTCCCTTTCCCCCTTGGTCTCTTTGTTGTTGAGCACCTCCTCTCAGGCCACAAATACTTCTTGCTGAGCAGGACCTCCTCTCTAAATAACCAGCTGTACCATGAGGACGAGGAGCCCCATGACCTCTGAATGGAGCAGCACCCTTTGCTCCTCTACCACCTCTTCCTCTAGCTCCTTCTTGAAAATCTTCATAACTATAGTATGAGTCTTTGTATCTGCAATGATACTTATGGCAGTCATAGCCATAATAATGATAATAATCTTCATATCATAATAATCTAGAGGATATCCATAACTACCTCTACCTCCACGCCTTTGACCTCTTGTTGGAAGGGAAATATAAGGTGGACTATAGTAGTAGTAATCATCATACATTTGATTCTTCACTGCTTGCCTCTGAGTTTTTCTTTCTTTCCTTTTTTAATCTGGTAGCTTAGCAAAAAACAATTTCAATATTTTTTCCTTCCACATCTTGCCATTCATTTCTTCCTTAGCCTTGACAGCACTATCTCGTTCACAAAAATGAATGAAAGCATAATCTTTCAGTTTCTTCACTTGTTCAAGTGTCCAAAAAATATGGAACACGGGGCTGAAAATTTAGCTCAGTGGCCTATTTGATTCACTGAACCACCAAAAAAAAAAAAAAACTACAACAACAAAACAAAACAAAACAAAAATATGGAACACTTCATGAATTTGCATGTCATCCTTGCACAGGGGCCATACTAATCTCTACCATTACAATTTCAGTATATGTGCTACTAAAGTGAGCATGGTAGGGTGCTACTTAATTTTCATGTATTTATGAAGTTTTTGTGGTTTCCTTTGCCACTGATTTCCAGTTTCATTGCACTGTGGTCTGATAGTATGCATGGGACAATTTCAGTTCCTTTGCATTTACTTAAGCATGTTCTATGAGCCAATAGATGGTCTCTTTTGGAGAATGTCCCATGTGCAGCTGAGAAGAATGTGTATTCTGATGTGGGGTGGAACACTTTATAGACATCTAATAAGTTCATTTGTTCAAAAGCTTGATTTAGTTCTACTATTTCATTATTGATTTTTTTGTTCTAGTTGATCTGTCTTTTTGCGACAGTTGGGTGTTAAGGTCTTCCAATACAGCTGTATTAGGGCTTCATTGTTCATGTGCTTTAGTAATTATTTCATATATTTGGACACATTGATATTTGTTGCATATAGTTATGATCATTACCTCTCCTCTTGGATTGTTCCCTTTATGAGGATGTAGGGACCTTCTTTATCTCTCTTAATCAGTCTTGGCTTGAAATTCACTTTTTTTTTTATAATGGGGATCAAACTCTCGACCTTATGCTTGTCAGGATGGTGCTTATACCACTGGGCTACATCCCTGACCCTTGAAATTCACTTTGTCTGCAAATAGAATAGCTACTCCTGCTGTTTTCTGGATTCCTATGCCATAGAGTATTGATTTCCATCTTTTGACTTTCAGTCTATGAATTTCTTTTTGAATTCAAAGTGTTTTTTATATACAGCATATTGTTGAATCTTGCTTCTTGATCCATTCTGTCAGTCTGTGTCTTTTGATTATTGAATTGAGACTGTTAACATTGATGGTTATAACCGATAAGTATTGATTTATCCTTATCATGTTATTTTCCTGTTGTTGGCTCCCCCCTCCCACTTTTTTTCCCTCCTATAATTGTTTGCCTTTCCTGATGAATTCCTTCTGTTGGGGTTCATGGTGCTGTAGTGTTTATCTCTTTCTAGGATGCCCTTCAGAACATTTTGGAGTGCTGATTTGGTGTTCATAAATTTCCTTGGATGTTCTTTGCCATAGAAGTATCTTATTTCTTCATCAGTTGTGAAAGATAGTTTTGTGGGATACATCAGTCTGGGTTGAAAGTTCTTTTCCTTTAGAACTTGGAGCACTTCTCACCCAGCTCTCCTTGACTTGAGAGTTTGTGCTGAGAGTCAGCTGTGATTCTGATGGGCTTTCCTTTATAGGTGATTTGTTTCTTTTCTCTAGCAGCTTTTAGGATTTTATTCTTGTGTGAAATTTCTGGAATCTTGCCTATGATATAACTGGCTGCAGATTTTTTTTGATCATCACTAGTTGGAGTGCTATATGCTCATTTATGTGTATGTGAAATTCTTTTTCACTACAAGAGAAGTTTCTGTTATGATATCTGTGAACATTTTTTCAGTGTTATTTGTGGTATCTCCTGCTTGTTCATTAACTCCAGTCAATCTTAAGCTAGTCTTCTTTGTCTCATCTAGTATCTGCTGGGTTAATTTCTCATGGTCCCTTGCTATTTTTGAGAAATTTTTCTTTTCCTGGTTGCTAGCTGCAAGCCTACCTTCAATATCTGAGATCCTGTCTTCACATTGGCCTAATCTGCTTTAAATACTTTCAGTGGAGTTTTTATTTTCTTGGATGTCTGCTTGAATCTGCTTTATGGATTCCATTTCTTTCCTATGCTGAGCTTCCATAGTTTTCTTAAACTCACCTATTTTTTTTCTTTTTTGTCTGTGTGTGCTCTAATGTCACTAAGTAGGGTGTATATTTTGGTAATCTCTAGTTACCTGAGAGATTATTTCTGATTTCATTTTTTCCAGACTTTATTCAATTGCTTTTTTTTTTTTTTTTTTTTTTTTTGTCTTTTTCCTTTTTATCGGTACCGGGGATCGAACCCATGACTGCCTGCTTGCAACTTATGCCACTGAGCTAAATCCCCAGCCCCTTCAATTGCTTTGTTGTTGCCCCTTCAGATTGTCCCCTCTCATTGTCCCCTGGATTTATCTTTGGTGAACTGGATTTCTGAGGTTGTGTTTTGCTTAGGTGTCATCTCATCTCTCTCTCTCTCTCTCCCTCTCTCTCTCTCCCTCTCTCTCTCTCTCCCTCTCTCTCTCTCTCTCTCCCTCTCTCTGTCTCTCCCTGTCTCTCTCTTCCTTTGTCTTTTTGAGACAAGGTTTCACTATGTGGTTCAGGCTGGCCTTGGACTCAGTTTGTAGCCTAGGCTGCTCTTGTAATGATCCTTGCCTCAGTCTCCCGAGTGCTGGGATTATAGGAGTACACTACCATGCCCAGCTTCTTTTTTCATTTAATTCCTGGGGTGATGCTTGTAAGTTGCCTATTGTGGGTTGCTTTATTGCTAGTATTTAGGACCTTAGGTGAAGACTACTTCTCTGAGGTATTTTCCAGCTGGTTTTTGAGTTTTGAGTCTGTTGGAAGATTTTACCCCTTCAGTTTGTTGAAGATAAGTTATTGCTTATTTGGGCTAGTCCCTGGTTCTTTGGCATTGTGCCATAATATTTTCTGTGACACTTAGTTAATCTCAGTCATGGAATATCTGGACTGACTGCTGTTTAGGACAATTATGTCAATTTTGGCTGGAATGGTACCAATAACATTAAACAGTCTAGAAAATCACAAATTGAGCTAACCCTTAATTTCCCCACTTTTAACCATATGAACTGGGCTTGTGATTATATAACAAAATGTAAAACAAACCAGAAAATTATATGCAGTATGTAAGTCCTTAATGTGTAAATTTTGCTCTCAGAGGCTAAAATTTAAAATGGAATAAGGAGAAAATAGAGAAATGGAAGAAGATAAAGGGATTAGATATAAGGTTGGAGGACAAAGGGGGATCCTGCCAACTTGGGAGAACTCGTGCCGAAGAAGGAAAAGAGATAAAAGGAAGCACATAACAGAATCACACCCATAAAGGGGCAAGGAACCATGTTCACATTATTATAAAAACAATGAAGGAGAAGGAGAACGGAAAAAAGAAAGAAAGAAAAACAAATGGTCCATTTCCAGAATTCTCTCTGGTTTCATTAGTAGACAACCTGTGGAGACAGAGTCCCAAATTATGCCAATCTATCCCAGCAAACCATCAGTAGCTTTTTGGAGGGGGTACTGGATAATCTCAGCAAGCCTACTCTGAAACCAGACTCATTGGACTCTCTGCTCTCTGAGCAATTTCCAAGAGTTTGAGCCCAGCTCAGAGATGCTAGATGGAGCCAGCAGTAGTTCTGGGTTCTGAGCTCAGCCCAGCCCCTCTCCAAGATGGCTCCTGGCCAATTAGTCTCTTCCACAGGAGGACTAAGTCCTCTACACTCACTGCCAGCCAGTGCAGTCCCTCATGTCTGCTGCTCTCCTCTACTACCACATCTCTCTCTGCAGAAGCCTCTGGGATCACCAGCAGACACTGTCACCTTGGGTCCACAGGTTGTATCACTTCTCTTGTGCAGCGAATCCCGTCTCAGGGAAAAGTTGCCTCTGGCTACCACCATCTTTGTTGAAGTTTTTCTTTTTACCCTCACAGTGGACTGCGATTCATACTTCAGATTTTCCCTGGGTCCAGTGGACCCACTTCCCTCCTTCTTGTCTTCCTCATCATGCTGTATTCCAGTGTCTAGACAGACTCTCAGAGAGGCTGTATTCTCTGCTGCTTACCGCTCTGCCATCTCTCTTGTGCAATCCTAATTTAATCTTGTTTTGTTCTTCCTGGCTACAGGAGCAGTACGTTAGTGTGTATATGTAACATGCAGCGTAGGTGTGCGGTAGACTAGACCATGATGTGCCTGGTGTGTCAGTGCATTCTCAGGTGTTTGCATAGTGGTGAAATCCCCTGATGACACATTTCTCAGATGATATCCCTATCATTAAGAGATGCATGTCTATGTGAACTTTAAACCAATAATGATCAGAAGAGACAAAGAAAGTCACTACATACTCGTTAGGGGAAAACTCCAAGAGGAAGAGATAACTATCTTAAATATATTCCAGAGCACCCAGTTATATAAAACAAGTATTAACAAAAATGAAAAATCAAATTATCATAACACAATTGTAACAGGAGACCTTAACACACCATTGACACCAAGGAACAGATCAACCAGACAGAAAATCAGCAAAGAAATAACAGAACTGAATCACACCTGTGAACAAATGGACTTGATAGACATATACAGAGTGTTCCATCCAACAACATCAGAATACACATTCTTGTCAGCAGTACATGGGTCATTCTCTAAAACAGACCATATGTTAGCTCACAGAACATATTTAAATAAATGCAAAAGAGTTGAAATTATCCCTTGCATGTTATCAGACTATAGCGCTTTGAAATTAGAAATTGATAAAAGATACTGCAAAAATCCCACAAACACGTGGAAACTGAATAACGCACTCTTGAGTAATCAATGGCTCACAGGGGAAATTAAAGAAGAAATTAAACAATACCTACAAGAAAATGAAAATACAGATACAACTTACTGGAATCTGTGGGATGCAATGAAAGCTGTCCTCAAAGGAAAATTTATTGCACTGAGTTACCATATCAGGAAAACAGAATGAATACAAATAAATAACCTGATGCTACACCTCAAACAGCTAGAAAAAAAAAGAGCAAGTCAAGCCCAAAGCCAAAAGAAGAGAGGAAATTATAAAAATCAGAGCAGAAACCAATGCAATAGAGACTAAGAAAACAATCCAAAGAATCAATGAATCAAAGAGTTGGTTCTTTGAAAGAATAAATAAAATTGGTAAGCCCCTAGCCAACTGTATTTTAAAAAGGAAGAAAAAGCTCAAATTCATGCAATAAGAAATGAAAAAGGTGAAATCACTACAGACTTTGTAGAAATACAGAAGATCATCAGCATCTATTTCGAAAACCTCTACTCTCAAAGGTTTGATAACACAGAAGAAATAGACAGATTCCTAGAAATGGAATGGTATATGGTATACCATACTTTGGTATATGAAGTACCAAAGCTAGGTCAAGAAGATGTAAAACTGCTGAATAACCCAATTTCTATTAATGAAATTGAAAATGTAATTAAGTCCTTACCTACAAAGAAGAGCCCAGGCCCAGACGGATTCACTGCAACATTCTACAAGAAATACAAAGAAGACCTAATGCTGACACTCCTCAAAGTCTTCAATGAAATTGAAAAGAAAGCAATCCTTCCTGAGTCATTCCTGGATGCAAATATTACTCAGTACCAAAACCTGAGAAAGACCCAACTAAAAAAGAGAACTATAGACCAGTCTCCCTAATGAACACAGATGCAAAAATCCTCAATAAAATATTGGCAAATAGGATGCAGCAAATCATCAAGAAGATTGTATACCATGACCAAGTGGGATTCATCCCAGGTGTGCAGGGATGGTTCAACATACGTAAATCAATAAATGTAATCCACCACATCAATAAAGCCAAAAGTAAGAATCACATGATCATTTCTATAGATACAGAAAAAGCTTTTGATAAGGTCCAACATTTATTCATGATAAGAACTTTACACAAAATTGGAATAGATGATCTTTACCTCAATATAATAAAGGCCATCTATGACAAACCAACAGCCAGTATCATAATAAATGGCCAAAAATTGAAGGCCTTTACTTTAAAATCAGGCACAAGACAACATCACTCCTATTTAATATAGTACTGGAAATAATAGCCAGAGCAATTAGACAAGAGAGAGAAATAAAAGGGGTAAAGATAAGAAAGGAAGAAGTTAAATTATCATTGTTTGCAGATGACATGATATTCTACATAGAAGACCCCATAAACTCCATTGAAAGACTCTTAGATATAATAAATAAATTCAGTAATGTAGCTGGATACAAAATCAATACTCAAAAATCAATAGCATTCCTATACACTAACAACAAAATCACAGAGAGAGAAATAAGAGAAGCTACACCCTTCATACTAGCAACCAAAAAAATGAAATATTTAGGAATTACTCTTACAAAAGAAGAGAAAGACCTATACAGGGAAAATTATAATGCACTGAAAAAAGAAATTGAAGATAATCTCAGAAAATGGAAAGACATCCCTTGCTCATGGATAGGAAGAATAAATATTGTGAAAATGGCCATTCTCCCAAAACTCTTATACAGATTCAATGCGATCCCAATAAAAATACCACCAACATACTTCATAGATCTAGAGAAATTACTCCTAAAATTCATCTGGAGTGAGAAGAGACCTAGAATAGCAAAGACAGTTCTAAGCAACAAAGGCAAGGCAGGAGGCATCACAATCCCTGACTTGAAGTTATCTACAAAGCAACCGTAGTAAAATCAACATGGTATTGGAATCAAAACAGAGCCAAAGATCAATGGAATAGATTAGAAGATACAACCACAACTATAAACACACTCAACCACGTTATCTTTAATAACGGAGCCAAATAGGTTCACTGGTAGAATGAGTCTCTTTAATAAATGGTGCTGGAAAAACTGGCTCTCCATTTGCTGAAAACTAAAACTAGACCCATGTCTATCACCATGTACTAAATTAAAGTCTAAATGGGTCAAAGATCTGAATATTAAAACAGAAACACTAAATCTATTGGAAGACAAATTGGGTAGAAACCTTGAAGACATAGGGGTAGGTAGAGAATTCATGAACAGGACTCAAACCTCACGGGAAATACTTCCCAGAATCAATAACTGGGACCACCTCTTATTAAAAAGTTTCTGCATGTCAAAAAAAAATCTCCAGCATAGTGAAAAGAAAACCCATAAACTGGGAAAAAAATCTTCGTGAACTCTCCCTCAGACAAGGGACTTCTGCCTAAAACATATAAAGAATTTTTAAAAATCAGACCCCCAAAATTCAAAGATCCAATCCAAAAATGGGCATCTGAGATGAATACACACTTCTCAGATGAAGAAATACAAATGGAAAATAAATACATGAAAAAATGTTCCTTATCATTGGTCATTAGAGAAATGCAAATTAAAACGACACTGAGATTCCATCTCACTCCTGAAAGAATGACCAGGATCAAGAAAACCAACAACAACAAATGCTGGAGAGGCTGTGGGGAAAAAGGAACTCTCCTGCACTGTTGGTGGGAGTGTAGACTGGTGCAACCATTGTAGAGGTCAGTCTGGAGATTTCTCAAAAAGCTGGGATTGGAAGTCCCATTTGTTCCAGCTATTCCACTTCTAGGCATATTCCCAGAAGAACTGAAATCATCATACCACAGTGATATATGTGCACCTATGTTTATAGCAGCAAAATTTGTAATCGCCAGATCTTGGAAACAACCCAAGTGTCCACCAACTGAAGAATGGATAAAAAAGTTGTGGTATTTTTATGTAATGGCATACTACTCAGCTATAAAGAAGGATCACATTGAGATATTTATAAATAAATGGGCACAGCTTGAGACCATACTCATAAGTGAAATAAATCAAACTCACATGTATGAATACCGAATAGTTTCCCTAGTGTAAGAAATGATTCAAATATATAAAAGTATGTGGTAATCATGATTCACCATTATGTGGCTTTGAAGCCTTAAAAAGTTTTCACTCATTAATTGGAATGACTTTATTCTGGGCTGCCTGATATTATTGCCTGTGATGATATGAACAGCTATTTTGAAGAAAACAAAACATCATAATAGCTAGTGCTGATTTAATATCATCTTGTTTTCAAGTCCCATCAAACTGTTGCTCTTCTGTCTCCATTGGTTTTATCATGTTGTATCTTAATGGATTTTATTATATGTGATAGTATAAACAAAAATTTTTATAGGCAAAGAGATAATATAGAAACCATTATTCGTTTTCCCTTAGCTGGTTTTAAATACCCTGTAATACTTCCATCCACTTGAATGGTTTCACACTGCCTTGATATGTTTGAAGTCATAGTATATGAAGTTATATTCAAATATTTCAAGGAAAGAGACACTATGGTAACTACTATTAAGTCAGGTTATTTGGTGGTGAAGCACTAGGTTGCTGAAATTATCATGCTGTGACCTGTATTGTTATGTTGCTATGTCCTTTTTTATCTCAATCTCCCCCTTATTCATTAAAAAAATTATTTATTTTTTTTAATTAAGATAAAAACCAAAAAAATTAGCAGGATATATTATAGTAACTTCTTTGATTTCCTCTTAACTTGATTTGAAGCCCCATATTACTCCCACTATCTTGTTTTGACTGATTAGACTCTGTTCCATTCTGTTTGATAGTATCAAGTTTGAGGGTATAGGCAACTACTTTGAAGGCAATAAGATTCACTATGACACCCATTCTGGTTTGAATATTATCTTCTTTTGAAGTCCTGTAATGTTTCCAATGTTTAGGTTTTATTGGTCTTGTTCTGTACTGTTTTGTTCAATTTTATTATACCTAATGATACAGGCAATTCTTTTTAAGGAAGCAAGAAGCATTATGGTAACCATTGTTGATTACCTTGTATTCTGTTTTTACATCATGTGCTATGTCTATCCTTTGTTTTGACTGACTCTGTTTTGTTATGTCACATTTGGTTTTATTCTCTTCCCAAAAAAAAAGGAGTATGAACTGTGGGTGTAATAAAACCCAAAATGTGTAAATTTTGTTGTAAAAAAGAGAGGAAAAAAAGTGCTCTAAAGGATACAACTGTAAGTGTGGTTAGGTGTGTTAAGATAGATGACCATATTACTGAGTTTTTGTTGGATCATTGAACACAACTGTTTGCAGTCTCACTGTTTGAATGTCCACTTTGTATGCTTTATCCTGTAACTTGAACAACTATTTCTAAGATGACAATATGTAATCTATTAACTAGTGATTTCTTACCTTTTTTTTGTAATTCTGTATTACTTGTACCCTTATACTGTTTTGTTTTTTTCTTTTTTCCTTTAAATAAAAAAATTTTTAAAAAAGAGTGTTGGGAGCCACCACATTGCCGAGCCGCCGCATATAGCGATCATGCGGCCTGTGGTAAAGAGTAAAGCCTGAGTTAGATTACCCCTCCCATCGAGCACGTTAGTTTCCTGCTTACCGCGTAAACAACCCGCTCAATAATATGTTAGCCAATCAGCTTGCCTTGCTTACTTTAATATGATTGGACACTGTATCCGTATATATACTGGTGCCACCCCTGGGGGGAAGTAGAAGCCCGGAAGGAGCCGCGGAGAGCGGACCGGTAGAGGCTTCGGAGCGAAGCCCGGAAGGAGCCGCGGAGAGCGGACCGGTAGAGGCTTCGGAGCGAAGCACGGAAGGAGCCGCGGGGAGCGGACCAGAGGAGGCTTCGGCTGGGAGCGATCCCAGGGCAGGCTGTACGGAGAGAAAATAAAAGAAAAGGTTGTCCACTGCCAGACTTTGTCGTGTGTCCTTCCTGCCGGCCGGGAGCGACATCGACAAAAGAGATGCATGTCTGCATAAATGAAGGATTGCAGGTATCATTCGGATAACTGAAAGAAGCAATGTCCCCATAGGCTGTTTTCCAAGGCCCAATGTCATGCTGAAAAGCAGTGAGTTAAGAAGGCCTACTGCCCCCTAATCTGTCATTTCTCCCTTTTCAGTTTTGGCTGCCATTGCGCCCACAGGTCCTGACCTGTCTTACACAACACTTCCTGTGTTGTAGAACTCCAAGGTGTGGATTACAGTGAGAGCTCAGGGCTTAGCTGAAAGACTGGTTTGGAATGACAAGAGTTCCCTGAGAGGGTAACAGCATTGACTCAGCCACTGTCTTCTCAAAGTTCTCCCTTCTCAGTGAGAGAGAGGTTAGTACAAAAAGTTAGTAGTTGCCATGTAAAGTCTTGGTTAAATACTGGAAGTCTAACATGGGGCATTTGGGACCATAATTTTTATTTATTTATTTATTTTAATTTTGGTACCAGGGATTGAACTCACAACTACATGCTTGAAAAGCAGGCACTTATGCTGCTGAGCTAAATCCCCAGCTTGGGACTAATGTAAAAAAGCACTCTTGGCCACATCTGTTATCCCAATACTTTGGAGGCTGAGGGAGGAAGATCGCTGTGAGTTGAAGGCCAGCCTAAACTATCTGGTGAGACCCTGTGTCAAAAAAAAAAAAGTGTCAAGGTATATTTCAGCAGCTTTAGCACGGCACGTCCTTGGCATTGGAGGCATTTCGCAAAGATACATGACTGTATGAAAGCAGAGGCCATGCTCATCTCTTTTTATACAAGAGGCCTGGCAGATGACCTTTCCAGAGGGAGAACAGAGGATTCTGAGAGGACTATGCAAGAGTCTCCTTGGCTACTTCTAGAACATACAGGAGACCGTGGTAGAAGAGAACTAAATGTTTCAAAGTGCTCACTCTGTCCAGGGGCTAACCTTTTGTGTTTAAGATCACCATAACATCATGCACAGGCCCCTGATTTGACTTGCTTTTCTTATAAATTGGGTCAGATTTTTAGTGACGATATTAAGCGATGCTGTGTTCTCAGTATGTCACACTATTCAGTTTGTTGCTTTAGTGTTGGTTTAAGTTTAAGTCTTTGGCCAAAGTGATGACCATCAGATCTCTCTATGATAATGATGTCTTTTCTCTTTGAAATTACTAAATAGTTTAGAACAATAATTTTAGACCTCTTGTATCTCTCTATTCTTCCCTACTTCTTTCATCCCAAGGATTTTATCTTCTTTTGTTTTGTTTTGCTTTGTTTAACACAGGGTCTCATTGCATAATTCAGGTTGGCCTTGAACTCACTAAGTAGTAGAGGCTGGCCTCAGATTTCTGCCTCAGCCTTTGAATACTGGGATAATTGTAGGGAGCGGCTTCAAATAACTGCTGCTGCCCTGCCCCTCCTGCCTGAGTGCATTATGTGTGTCAGCCTACATTTCCCATGATCCTCATGTCCGCCTACATTACCCATAATCCTCTCCTGCTTACGTCATATATCCGGATGTGATGATGACCTATCAGATAACACTCTGTGCCCTCTTCCTGCCCTTGGCCCGCCCCCCCCCCTATATAAGTTGTAGCCATTTTAAAAATAAACGAGACTCGATTGGAATCGCATCCTATCTCCATCTCTCTTTTCTCTTGCCCTGCCCCCATCCCCGATCCCCTCTCCAGGTGAGACCCACGAACTGGTTCGCAGGCCGGATCAAGTGGCGCCCAACGTGGGGCGGATGAAGTGGCGCCCTGGGACCCCACCTGGCACGAGGGATAACGACGTGGCACCGTTCACAGGAGTAAAGCGCTGGCCAGTGTGACTGATTCAAGGACTTCGTTCCTGTGATCCGTGCAGACAGCCACCTTAGGTCTCGCCTGAATCATGGTAGGTGAACGGCATTAGCATGGGCAAGCACTCAGTGAGCAGGAATTGTTCGTGACTGGCCTCAGGGAGGCACTCAAGACCAGAGAGATTAAGGTTATGAGACAAAGATTTGATAAAGTAGTTTCAGTTTATACATTCAGTGTGTCCATGGTTCCCCCTAGAGGGTACCATTAATTTAAACAGGTGGAATAG
This sequence comes from Cavia porcellus, assembly GCF_034190915.1. Lineage (NCBI taxonomy): Eukaryota > Metazoa > Chordata > Mammalia > Rodentia > Caviidae > Cavia > Cavia porcellus. The sequence goes on along the minus strand of NW_026947488.1, from coordinate 49,341,823 downwards.
AGTAGGAGATGCTCTTAAAGACTATTATGAAGTTTTTGGTCCAAAAAGGGTTCCTGTAACTGCTTTTTCATATTGGATTTTAATCTCTGAGCTGCTGATACAACCTCACGCAGATCCCAGGTCGCAGAGATGCTCGCCCAGGGTGAAGCTGCATTATCTGCTTTCTGCAATTGTACTCCATCCAGTTTATCTAAGGCACCCAGCCCTCCTGACTATGTGGTCCTTGATATCCTGGAGCCTTTTCAAGATGGCGACATGCCACCACTCCCTTTGTCTGGAGGCCACGAGGGTACTCAAAATGGCGTGCACCGCCCAATACTCAAAATGGCGCTGCCTCCATACTGACTCTGGTGGTGAAAAAAAAAATAGGGGCTGGAGATTTAGCTCAGCGGCATAAGCGCCTGCCTTGCAAGCAGGCAGTCATGAGTTCGATCCCTGGTGCCAATAAAAAAAAAAACAGTGATTAGATGATGCAGAAGAAATTCATTCTACAACCAAGTCAAGAAAACAACTGGGTCAGATCATGCTGAAAGGAGATAATATTACTCTGCTGCAAAGTGTCTCCAACTAGAAATTATCAATGAATTAAGACAGCAGCGAGAAGCAATGGCAGGCAATTAAGATAAATGTCAATTATAGTGTGTACCCATATAAAAAAGGCAGCTGATTAAGTGGTTTGCCTTGGGAGTATTTGTAAAATGTTTGTTCATATTGTTTTGTCTACCCTTATGTTTTTACTGGAGGCAATAAATGTAGGGTTGCTTTTATTTAAAAAGACAAAAAAAAAAAAATGGCGTTGCCATGCTCCCTTCTCCGTACCGCCCTATCTACCCTGGAAATGGGAGCTTATCCATTCTTACAAGTCGAGGTTTAAAAAAAAAAAAAGAAAGAAATGGGAGCTTAGTCACTGGAAAGACCAAGCGGTGGTTTGGACTTGGATAGGATCAGGAAGTCCATGGTTTGCGCCCACACCCTGTTGGTTCTTTCCAGGGCTCCGATGTCCCAAACAAAGTCATTTTTACCTTTGTCCCGCAGCAACCGGGGGCAGATCATATTGTAATTCCCGGGAGAATATTTTTGTGCTTATTGGGGCTGTGAAACAGCTGCAACAGGGTGGCAACCTGCCTTCCCCAATAAACACCTTAAACTGACATGGGGGCCGCCGGGGTGCAGCCTAGGTGACTACCCACTGGCCAATCAAATATCCTGTCAGGTTCTAACCGTCACTGTCAGCACTCCTGAGGACCCAGGTTGGCTGACAGGATGCACCTGGGGACTGCGAGTTTATGAGTCAGGTAAAGACAGGGGAAGTCTTATTCTCATAAAAAAGGTTCCCCTACAGACTTCATTTCTGCCCATAGGACCAAACTTTGCTCTAAAGCCAAAATATTATCCAAATCCAAAATACAATCAGCCCACTACAGATCCTGTTACTACTGTTCAAATAACCACAGTAAGTCCCTCAGCCATAATGGTTTCTCAAGCTCCGCTACACCAGACAGATCATGTACCTGCCCCTCAATATTCACATTCTAACCTATTCAATTTGATTAAAGGAGCATACAAGGCTTTAAATCATACCCGACCTGATCTCATCCAATCATGTTGGTTATGCTTGGCTGCTCCTCCCCCATATTATGAAGGAAAGGCCCTCAATTTACCCTTTATCAGTTCTTCTAGCTCATCTGCCTGTGACTGGGACAATCACCACAAGCTGACTCTCCCTGATGTCTCAGGTAGAGGAACTTGTCTTGGGGATTCCAGCCATCCACCAGCACTGGCAACACAACTCTGTGCCCAGCTTCATTCCAAATTCAAGCCAAATAATTACCTCATTCCACCCCCAGGAACGTCTTGGGCCTGCAATTTTGGCCTCTCACCCTGTGTAGCAACTGCTGTTTTTAACAAGTCTGCAGATTTTTGTGTTCTTGTACAGGTTCTTCCTCGCATAACCTTCCACCCAGGAGACTACTACCTCCAGGCATCGCAGATCAGCTATATATCTAAGAGAGAACCTGCGACGCTCACCTTAGCTGTGTTACTAGGATTAGGAGTAGCAACGGGAATAGGGACAGGGACCGCAGCTCTAGTGTTGGGAAATAAGCATCTAGCTCAATTACAGGCAGCAGTAGATCAGGATTTAAAAGAAATAGAAGCATCTGTGACAGCTCTACAGGCGTCCCTGACGTCTTTATCTGAGGTAGTCCTGCAAAATAGAAGAGGACTAGACCTCCTATTTATGAAGGAGGGTGGCTTATGTGCAGCCCTCAAGGAAGAGTGTTGTTTTTATGCTGACCACTCGGGAGTAGTCAAAGAGTCCATGAGTATACTGAGAGAGCGCCTCAAAGAGAGAGAAAAGGAGCGCATCGGAGCAACCACCTTCTCCTCCATGTGGGGGGGTCTCTTCCCTTACATTGCCTCCCTCTTGGGACCCCTAGCTGCGTTGCTGTTACTGCTTACTGTAGGACCTTGTATTTTCCAGAGGATCGTGACACTCATTAATAACGTTAATAACAAGGTTGACACATTTATGGCAAAGCCCATTCAGGTATATTACCATCAGTTGGAAATGGCAGAACAACAATCTTATCGGGAAAATTCACCCACTGACGGCCCACATGATGCTGTGGCCCAGATGCCCTGAGGCACTGGACAGGCAGTCAGAGACGGGCAACTAGGACACATATGTAATGCCAATCGGCCACCTAAGACAGGTCCAGGACCAACAGCTGTCCTTCAGGCCCATGACGGGTAAGGCTCGATTGGGTTCATATGAGGAGTCCTTGACCCAAGATAGGCGCTGTCCTCCCAGGGCCTGCCATGTTCCAAAAAATATAAATAATAAGGGAGGAGATGTAGGGAGCGGCTTCAAATAGCTGCTGCTGCCCTGCCCCTCCTGCCTGAGGGCATTTTGTATGTCAGCCTACATTTCCCATGATCCTCATGTCCGCCTACATTACCCATAATCCTCTCCTGCTTACGTCATATATCCGGATGTGATGATGACCTATCAGATAACACTCTGTGCCCTCTTCCTGCCCTTGGCCCGCCCCCCCCATATAAGTTGTAGCCATTTTAAAAATAAACGAGACTCGATTGGAATCACATCCTGTCTCCATCTCTCTTTTCTCTTGCCCTGCCCCCATGCCTGATCCCCTCTCCAGGTGAGACCCATGAACTGGTCCGCAGGCCGGATCAGATAATAGGTATGCACCACCACACCTGGGCTATCTTCTATTGATAATGCCTGCTTGAATCAGTTATTTCCAGACTAGCCACAAAATGATTTTCCATTCATACAATTTCTTTTACACTGACTCCCTAGCATTCTTCTATGAAAAAGAGCTTCTTTGGGAATGTAAACTATCACAACCACTATGGAAATCATTAAGGAGATTCCTCAAAACTCTGAAACAACAAATTTCATTTAAGCCAGTTACTCTCCTTCTAGGTATCTTTCTGAAAGAACTGAAATTCATAATAAGTGAAAAATGCATACCCGTGTTGATAGCAGCACAACTCGTAACAGTTAAATCTTGGAAGCAACTATACACCCATCAACAGATGATTGGATAAAGTGTGGTATTTATACATGATAGAGTACTACTCTGCCATAAAGAAGGATTAAGTCAACTTAAGTTGTTTGTAGGAAAATGAATGCACCTTGAGACCATAATGTTAAATGAAATCAGTGAGATACACAATCTTAAATATTACATGGTTTCTCTTATACAAAAAACCCAAAAATATAAATAAATTAAAGAGCAAAATAAAAGATGATGGAAAACAGAATAATAAGTATTTTACAAAAGGGAAGGGGACCAAAAGATGGAAGGAGGAGAAGAGGGGAGGGAAAGAGGATTGAGAAAAAAGAATGGAGAATTGAGATGTGGTCTTTTTTTTGTTTTTTGTTTTTAAATCGGTACCGGGGATTGAACTCACGACTGCCTGATTGCAAGGCAGGCGCTTATGCCACTGAGCTAAATCCCCAGCCCCTGAGATGTGTTTTGTATGTGTACCTACTCCCCATGAGAGATATAATCATTATGTACTGCAAACACATACTAATAAAAATAAAAATTTTAAAAATCCACAAAACAGAAATAGAGGTTCCTCCTCTCACTCTGTTATGTTAATATAAGCATATGGGATCTTCTTCTACTCAATGTATTTCATACAGGTTGAGCATTCTAATTTGAAAACCTGAAATCTGAAGTGCTTTAAAATCTAAAATTTTAGTGCTGATACAATGCCACAAGTGGAAAATTCCATATCATGAAACTCTGTTACATTCATTAAATTATTTAAAAATATTATATAACATTACCATTGGGCTGCATATACAAAGTGGATTTAAAACATAAATGAATATCACCTTTAGACTTGGGCTCTAACCTCAACATCCTTCATTATGCATATGCAAGTATTCCAAAATCTGAAAAAATTTGAAATGCTTCTTGTCCCAAGCATTTTGGATAAAAGATGGTCAGCTTGGCATCTGCTCCTGCATTCATTTGAGGCCGACATTGTTTTGCACTTTACATGGGGCTCTCTATAAAATATGGATCCAGTGCACCTTCTCTCTCTTCTGGGAGTGGAGTTTGGGGCTCTACATTTATAACCGGCTCCCCCTAGTGCTACATGTGTCCTTTAAAATTTGAAAAACTGAGGCAAAGCCTTTGGAAAGGACCATCTGAAAAGTTTATATAAGGGTGGATCCAGGACTAGGGATATAGTTCAGTGGTAGGATAAATTGCCTAGTGTGAGCAATGTGTGGATTTTATCCCGAGGAAAGAAAGAAAGGAAGGAAGGAAGGAAGGAAGGAAGGAAGGAAGGAAAGATAAACCAGATGAATAGATAAAGAAAGTGTGGTATTCATACATGAAGGAGTACTATTCTGCCATAAATAAGGTAAATTTAAGTTATTTGGTCCCATGTTCATCAGAAAGTATGGTTAAAGTTTAAAATGTCTTCTCTTCTGAGGAAAGGAGGCCATAATACCAGCCAAAGAGAGTTTGTCTCCTAAAGGTGCAGGGGGAAGTAAGAAGCAGAAGGGACAGGTTCAGAACTAAGATGCTTGTTATCATTTTGCCTTTTTTGTTCTCAGGCCATCATCTTGAATGGAAAGTTGATGTGGGTTTTTTTTCTTCTTGCTTTTGTTTTTTCTTCCGTAGTACTGGGGAGCAGATCCAGGGCCTTGCTAATATAAGGCAAAAGTTCTACCACTGAACCACACCCCTCAGCCTAAGATGCTCGCCACCCCCAGTAATATAAGAGACAAGAAATCTAATATAGCATCATAATAGTGTTTTCTGCATAATGGGCACTATTTGCTTCTGTCTCCAAGGGTAATGACCTTGTTGATACTAGGAACTAAGGATTGATATACTCAGAAAAAGACCTAGCCAAAACACTAGCTAGAACATCTAAATTCACACTGTTACTTCTGCTAAAAATTCCCAATGAAATCCATAAAAATTGTAAAAGAGACAAAGTAATAATTTTATAGCGGCATCAAAAATTGAAAAAAGAGTAGGTCACATAGGTACACACCTATATTAATCCTAGCCCTTTAGGAGGATGAGGCAATAGGGTTACAAATTCCAGCCTTGACAACTAAGTGCTTAGTGCAATGAGCCCTGGGTTCAATCTCCTGTAAAACACACACACACACACACACACACACACACACACACACACCTGCACACAAAACAAAGCAACAGAACAAAAACCAAACAAATAAACAGCAACAAAAAATGCCAGACACTTTAAGAAAGTCTGTGATGAGAAAACACAGAAGTAAATCTGTGATATGAAGAGGGAAATTGAGTTCATGTATTTATATTTGCTTGTTACCCAAAATTCAGTAAAGAGCAGTAAATTGGGGTGGGGTGACAGGGAACAAAAATATAAGGTCAGAAAAAAACAGATACTGAGGCAAAATTATGCCAGTGAAAGCAAGAATAAATGTTTAGATATTCTCCCCTGATATATGGCTGAAAAAATGATTCCACACTTGGAAAAATGGCAAAAACGTGATTGATTGATTCCTGAAATCACAAGGGAATACCTTCTCCAACAATGAATAAGTGCAAAACCTTGCATCTTGGAATTTACATCTATTACACATTCCTACAGAGTAAAATTCCATTGCCACAGTGGATTTAATTAATTCACAATGATTGGAATAGCAGACAGTTTTATAGTTTTGTAAAGTTATAGTTTAACCTGAGAAACTAATAGGTACTGAGATTATATAGCCCGGTTGGTAGTTAAGCCCAAGGATTTTATTGCTCAGCAGAAAGTTAACCAGTCTTGAATCACACTTAGCAATCATCCTGGGAGTTCCTTCCCTTTGCTCTGTCCACATTTGCGCAATGTGTGCACATACACGTCGCCGTTCTAGCTTGGGCTGACCACCTTCTTTTGCTACCTTCTGGCTCCTTCTTACTGAGTTAAATAAATTCTTTTTTTTTTTTTTTTTTTTAACCCAGTACCAGGGATCAAACTCACGACCACACGCTTGCAAGGCAGGCGCTTATGCTGCTACCCTTGAGTTAAATAAATTCTTGATAAGTGTTTACAACCTCTTGGCTTCAGACTTTTGCTTTAACATTACCTTCCACTTTTTCAGTTCTGCCAAGATGGTGGTGAGCCGACAAGAGGAAAACCACTTTGCGCTCCCCTAGAAAGTGTCAGAGAGGGAAGGCACCACATAACTGTTGTGTTCAGGAGTGAAGGCTGCTGCTGAAACAGAAGGCCACAGTTCAAATCTTGTTCACCTCTGCTTAGACGAAAACTGGAGTTTGCCATCTGGAGAGTCTGGACTCTGACACTCCAGGTGGAGGGAGATGAGGCACTGCTGAGGAGCTGCTGGAATGAACAGTGGGTGATTCTATATTTTTGAACATTAATCCCCTGCTCTGAGCTAGAGAAATTCCATGATTATCCACCATCATCTCCTTCTCCTTTTGTCATTCAAAAGGTTACCAGGAGGTTTATCTTCAGCAATCAACCAGACCAGAGAGAAATAACTACAGAAGCTAGCATTTGGGAACATCCCCTCATAACCTGCTAGTTTATTTTCCAGAAGGAAAAAAAAAATACAGAGATTAAAAAATAGGAGAGAAATAATAAGGTAAGTTTTCTGAGCTGTTCTTTTCCTTTCCTCCCTTTGTATTCTTACCCAGACAATAAAACAGCTTCCAGTCTACGCAATTGTGTGTTTTGAGCATAGTATCAGAGCATTCAGGCTGGTTTTGTTTGGCTAATACTGCATACTGGCTGTTTTTTAGAGATAGGGTGTCACTATGTAGTGCAGACTGGCCTTGAACTCGCTTATATAGTTCAGGTTGGCCTCAAATGGTGATCCTTGTACCTCAGCCTCCCAAGTGCTAGGATTATAGGTGTGTGCCACCATGTGTGCAGTGGTGTTGGGAGACAGATTCAAGAGATAAAAGTAGAAGACTAAGATCTGCTTAAGGTGGATAACCTCAAAAACTATTCAAATTGGGGCTTTGCATCTCTAAAGCCCCACACTTTTAAGTATGAACCAGAACTAAACTTGCTCTTTTTTCCTATTTTAGGTGATATTACAGAAGATCATTTTGATGCTGAACATGGTCAGAGAAAAGGAGATCAGAGTTAAATCTGTCTCACAATGTGTGGCTCAGTGCTGGCATGTACCCAGGAAAGTGCTACTTAGATGGGATGGAAAATTAAGCTGTGAATTTGTTTTGAGGAAGTCATTAAATGATAGAAGTACAGAAAAGGTCTCTGTGGGGCCAGATAGGTTCATTTTGGGCCTTAGAAAATACACAAGAGTGTGCGTGGTGTTACACCTGTAATCCCAGTACTTGAGACATGAGGCAGGGGGATCACCTTGTGTTTGTGGCCAGCCTGGGCTACATAGTGAGATTAAGACCAGCCTCATCTGCACAGCAAGACCCTGTCTCAAAAAACAAAAACAAACACAAATAAACAAAAACCCTAGTATAAAATTTATCTTTAGCCACCAGGAGAGTCAAAAATGATCACGTAGGCAAGAAAGCAAGATTGTATGACAAATAACATTAGAAACAACCAACTGTAGAAATATACACAGACTTCAGATATTAGACAAGTTGTTAAAAAGCATACAATATTCAAAGGCACAAACAAAAAGGCTAAAAATTATCTGTAAGGGATACTAATACTAAAAGTTAACCAGCAATCTTTAGGAAAACATCTAATTAGAGTTTCTAGTAATAAAAATTGAATACCTGAAGTTAAGAGCTGCTCACTGTAGGCTGAGGGAAAAGAATCACAAGTTTGAGCTCAGCTTGGGCAACATGGTGACTTAGCGGATCCTGTCTTAGAATAAAAATTAAAAACATCTGGGGATACAGTTATTGAGAAGGCCGTCGACTGAATTCCTATAATACCACACCCCAAAAAAGTCAGTAGCATGTATACTACCATTAAACTGAAAACAGAACAGAGAAATAGGTACTTGAAGTGGAAGATAAATAAAAATAAATGCAAAAATGCAACACACAGAAGAATAGATGGGAAATACAGAAAAAAGAGTCAGAGATACTTATATTGGAAACCTGTAATGCATATCAGAATCCCAAAAGGAGAAGAGAGGAATCAGAATAGGGATGATATTGGAAAAGATAATAGCTGTAAACAACTCTAGAGTAATAAAAGACGCCAGTTTCAAGAGTCCCACACAGTATTGAGAAAAAGAAATGCAGACATGCATGATAGGGCAACTGCTAAAGGTAAAAGACAAAGAAGTTTAAAAGCTGCCAAAGGAAAGAGGCAAATTACCTGCAAAAAGGCAATAATTAAGAGGGAATGGAGTAAATCTCTTGCCTCGTGCAGTCAAGTGCCTGGCTCAATTCCCACACTACAGAAATACAAGCAATAATTAGGCTGGTGGCATAACATGGTAGAAGAGCATGTGCTTGGCCTGTGTGAGGCTCTGGGTTCAATCTTTAACATCAGAAGTAAAATAACAAAAGATTTAATAAGTAACAATTAAACCACTGACCAATATTTTAAGAAAAACAGTAGAAGAAAACATGAATATTTTAAATGTGCTGAGAAAAAACCACTGCCCCCTTAAAACAAGCAAAATAATTTTTTCCAACTGAAGATCATGGAATTTTGCTCCCTGCACATGTGGGGTGTGTGTGTGTGTGTGTGTGTGTGTGTGTGTGCGCGCTTGTTACTTGGAATTGAGCTATTTCTCCAGCCCTTTTTATTTTGAAACACTGTCACTGAGTTACCTCTTGACTTTATGTCCTCCTGCTTCAGCCTCCCACAATGCTGGGATTACAGGCATGTGCCATGGCCAGGTAAAAATAAAAGAATTTTGGAATTCAGAGACAGGGATACTTTGTTATCCACAGACCATAATTAAGAGTATAGAATGTGTGTTTCAGGAGACTATAAAATGATCTCAATAGAGAAAATCAGAGATAAAGAAATCATGAGTAACAAAAATGAAAATATGCAGGTAAGTATAAGTGGCACATTGAAAATTAAATGACAGCAACAGCGATTCGTTGGTCGCAAACTGTAGTATGTGTACAGTTAAAGCACACAGAAGGGCTGGACATGGGATGCCTGTAATCCCAGCTGCTTGGGAGGCGAGGGCAGGAAGACTACAAGTTTGGCACTGGAGGGTCAGAGGAAAGGAAAGCCATAGTGTGTGTCCCCTTGCTCTCTGTTTCGCATGTGTTGTTATCAGCAATGGTTGTGTTTTCTCCATAGCCCGAGGTCCCACCAGGCAAAAACTTGTAATAGGAGTAATAAAAATGAACAGAAACCCAAGTGTACAAAATAGAAAACGAGCAACCATTAATTGGTATTCTGAAAAGACTAATAAAACTAATAAGCCATTTGGGACCTTCATTAAGAGAACATCACAGAAATATTAAAAGAGAATAACTTCTGATCCCACAAATGTTAAAAACCAAGAAAAAGATACTATGAACTGATTTATGTTACTATATTTAAAAATTAAGGTGAATGTCAGGTGCTGTCACAACATGTCTATAATAATTTCATCTACTTGGGAAGCTGAGGCAGGAGAATTGCTATTTCCACATCAGTGAGGTCTTTTCTCAAAGTTAAAAAATAAAAAACCCGGCATGGTGACATACCTGTTGTCACAGAACTCTGCTATGCTGAGGTAGGAGGATAACAGATTCACATCCAACTGTAGGGAAAGTTGAGAGACAGGGAAAGTTAAAGGGCCTCAGTGAGTTTTCTGGAAAATAAAGAGTTAAACCTCTGCCCAGGGAGGAGGTGGAGTGTGTGTTTGTAGGGAGATTAGCTAAGAAAAACAAAGAGGGCTGTTAAGGCTGGGCTGGCTCACTTCACGCCAAGGCTCCATTCCCTCCTCCTCCATCTCCCATTAAACACAAAATTTACTTAGTACATAAACACACATTAACACCTAAACATTTACACACCCATATACATAAGTACATATGTATCTTATTGTATTAATAATACCGTATTAATACACTAAAATGCACATTTATCTTTTTCACTAACTTGGACTTGAATGTAACTCTGCTGGAAATCTCACAAGATAAACAGCCAATTAGCACACAGAGACTAAAGAAGTGCTTATCCAATAATGTATCCATAGGCGAGGGAAGGGCAGTCACCAATCAGGGGTCTCAGAGGCCAAGGTAGCCAATCAAGTTAGAACAATTCTCAGGAGAATCCCTTTCTCACTGTGTAATAAAAGGGATCCAGAACAAAGACTCCCCAGTACCACTTCCCACCTTACTGCACAAGGTAGCTACCTGTCTCTAGTTCTCTTTTTCCAATAAAGTGATTTTGTTTCTCCTTTTGAACTTATATCTCCAATTCTTTTATTGATGTAGGTTTTGTTATGAACCCTAGATAATCTACCCTCAGGAGACTTAATGCAACCTGGGCAACTTACTGTTTAGCATGAGATCCTGTTTCAAAACAAAAAATAAAAAAAGATTGGGGATGTAACTCAGTGCAAAGGACCTGGATCCAGTCCATGACAAACACAGAGATGGGCTGGGGATACAGTTCAGTGCTAGAGCACCCCTGAGTTCAAGCTCCAGTATCATTAAAAATGAATAAATAAAAAGGGAAGTTGGAAATCCTAGAAAAATACTCATCGAAATGACACAGGAAGAAGTAAAAAGTCCCATAATTCAGTGATTCATTTATTTATTTATTTTTTTGGTGTGGTCCTGGGAATTGAACCCAGGGCCTGTACATACTAGGCAAGTACTGTTAGTGCTATAACAAAGCAATTTTATCTATAATTTAAAACTTCTCTTCAAAGAAAACCTATGGTTCACATGGCTTTATAGGAAAGTTATATTATTTTTTTCAGCACTGATGACTGGACCCAGGGTCTTGCATATGTTAGACACGCAGTTTACTACTGATCTATTCTACACTCCTAACCCAATATACAAGTAAGAAATAACTTCAATCTAAAACAGGCTTTTTCAGGTAATAGAGGGAAACAGAAACAAACATTCCCTTAGTCCTTGTAGTAATGGATGGGATATAGTGTTGGCCCAAAGTGAGATTTGTTATACTAGGTATCAAGACTTACTAGTAGTTAGTTACTCAGGCTGAGCTGGTAGCTCAGACAGACAAGGCAGACAGACACCCATTTGTTGGTTCAAATAACAGAACGCAAAGAACCCTGAAGCTTAGACATTGTCCACAGCATTGCACTCACTTTATTTGTTGGTTGGTTCTAATTTTTCCTCTCTCTCCCTTCTGCCCTCCTTTCTTTCCTTTCTTCTTTTCTTTGTCTTTTTTCTTTTTCCTACAGTGCTGGATTTTAAACCCAGGGGCTTCACGTGAGTTATATCCCCGGCTCCCTTACATTTTTAAAAAAATTTATTTATTTATTTATGTTTACTTTGAGACAGGGTCTTGCTGTGTCACTAAGTTGCCCATGTCGGACTGGAACTCAGGATCCTCCTGCCTCAAACTCCTAGAGTGCTGGGGTACAGGTGTGCACCACCGTGCTGGTTCTCTCTCTCTCTCTCTCTCTCTCTCTCTCTCTCTCTCTCTCTCTCTCTCCCCACTACATCCCTCTCCCTTCCTCTCCCCCTCCTCTCATTCGTCCTTTCTTCTTTCCTTCTGATGGGTAGATGTCCTTGTCATCTAGGGTCTCTTCGCAGGGCAGCAATGTATATTCCAGCTGCGTAGGCCTTGCCATCACTGCATCTGTTGGAAGGTTTTGGTTATAAACATTACAAAATCCAACCCACGCTCATTTACATGAAACGGAACTCCCTAACCCACAAAACCAAAGAGCTGTTAGTCAGGGTAGGGCTGGCTTTGAGCCCAGACGGGGAGCAGGGCAGAGCAGGAGCAGGAGCTAGGCAAAGGGACTGGCCAATGGCATCCAACTTGCCTGGTCCCTGAGAAAGCCTTGAAGCATAAATTGCCCTGCATGATTGTCCTGCAGCAAGCTAAGCTGAATCCCTTTAGCTCTGGATGTGGAATGCCCCGGAGGGAAAATCTCCCAAGTGAACTAACCACTCCTGCTGAGGGCAGTTCTAAAAAAAAAAAAAGGTGCACATGTGAGCGTCTAGCAGCTACTTTCTGGGGGCGGAGTATGTGCTATCTGGGGGACAGGGCCATGAAAGGAGTCTCACTGGGCCCCAGTTCATCTCTCACAATGAATTAACATGATGGCCTGCTGGAGCCATCTGTCTGCTCTTTGACAGGAGAGGTAAGCCCTTAAAATTCTTTCAAATTGCAGTATATTTAAGGTGTACAACATGAAGTCTTGGTATACATGGAGATAATAAAATGGTTACTGCAGTCAAGCAAATTAACACATCTGTCATCACACATAGTTCTCCATTTTTTTTTGTGGCAAAAGCAACTAAACTTTACTCAAAATGCAAGGACAAGACAGTATCATTAACTATAGTTCTCATATAAGGTAGGCTCCCTTATCCTCAGGGGACACATCCATGCCCCCGTGGATACCTGAAACCAGGGAGAGTATTAAAACCTACACAGAACTACTTTTTTCCCTTTCATACATACCTGTGATAAAGTCCAACTTATACATCAGACACAGAAAAGAACTAATAACTAATAATAAAATAGAACAATTACAACAATATATATACTAAAAGTTATGTGCATAGTATTCTCTGCACCTCTCTCAAAATATCTTATGGTATTGTCCTTATCTTTCTTTTGTTTGTTGACTGAAACCCAAGGTAACTGAAACTACAGAAAATAAAACTGGATAAAGAGGCTCACGGATCTCTGGACTCCATTACTTTACAAGGCTGTTACTTTGCACCCTCGTTTCCTAACTCTGCCCTGGCAACCGTTTTATTCTCCATGGGATGACTCTTTTGTTGTTGTTGAGCCCCACACTTAAAGTGAAACAATGCAGTATGTTTCATTCTGTGTTTGGCTTATTTTAGTCAACACAAGGTCTTCTTCTCAAGCAAGAAGTGCCTTTCTCATCTCTTTCCTTCTTCTTCCCCTCCTTATTTATTTATATATTGGTTTTTTGAGACAAGATATTGCTGTGTAGTTTAGTCTCTCCTTGAACTCACAGTGTAGCCCAGGCTGGCCTCAAATGGTGATCCTGCTGCCTCAGCCTCCCAAGTTCTAGGATTACAAGGACGTACCACCACACTCCGCTTGGCTCTTTCTTACAGTGTTGGAGATCAAAATGCAGGGCTTTGAGCAGGCCAGGCACACACTCTATCACTGAGCTACACCCTTATCCCTCTTTTTAAAGGATGAATAATACTTTAAAATACTCTACAATACTTTAAAATACTGTACAAATGCACCAGCTTCCTTATTCATTCATCAATTGTTCGATACTTGGTCATTCCCACCTATATGTTGGGTGTTGTGAGTAATACTGCAAAGAACTTGAGAGTGTAGGTATCTTTAGAAGATGGTGACTTCATTTTTCTTTGCGTATAAACCCAGGAAACAGACTCCTGAATCATACCAGAGTTCTGTTTTTAATTCTTTAGGAATTTTCACACCTTGTTTTGGTTCTGCCAAGCTCTGTTCCTATGAGCAGTATAAACAGGTTCTCTTTCTTCCATACTCTGGCCAACAATTGTTACCTGTTGTCTTCTGTGATAATAGCCATCCTAACAGGTCTGAGGTGTTATTTCTGTGTGGTTTCAATTTGCATTTTTCTCATGATTTAAATGGCAGTCTTGCCAGAATCCTAGGGAATGGAAGAAGGGTTATTGTGGACAACAGAATCAGACATGGTGTGCATTTTATTTTTCTGACTGCCCAGAGATCAGATTTTTTTTTTTAAACAAAGCTTTCATTTAAGATAACACAGCTCACAACTGAAGAAAGGCCCTTCAGGGGTTTTTCAGTAAACACGGTCACTGCCTGTCCAAAACCTTTTGTCCTTACCATTTAATGCATACTGGCCTGACTTCTAGCTGCTGGTCTGTGCACTTCATTGCTTAAGGGTTTTCTCTGGCTGTTGCCTTCTTTGTAACCTGCACGGCAGGTCAGAATTGTAGAGAAATAAATATTTCTCCCTTTTCAGGAGTTGCTTCAACTAGTGACTGATAGGAGTTGATGTACGAACCCATTAGGGCCTTTACTCCTTGTGGTGGCTATGTAGTATGTGTCTGCACTTGCTTGCAGAGTTTCCCATTGCATGGAGCTCCTTTCGCACACAAGTAATTGACTTGATAGTGCATGCTATATTGCTTTTCTTATTTCCTTTGCATCACTTCCCCACTCTCTTACCAGTATTTCTCTTTACTTCCCAAACAAACTAGTTTCAGTAGATTTCTTGTCTCAGCATATGCTTCTCAGGGTACCCACCCTACCCCCTGCCAACAGAAATAGCTTGAGTCATGCTGCATCTGCTGTGGGAGGGAATGTGTGTGAGGGGGTGATTTTCTTCAGTTCTGATTTAAGTCCAGATGTGCCTCCCCACAACCCAGCAACATTAAATAGCATTCTTTTTTTTTTTGAGACAAGGTCTTGATATGCAGTTCAGGCTGGCCTTGAGCTCACTTTGTAGCCCACGCTGGTCTTGAACTTGCAACGATCCTCCCACCTCAACCTCCTGAGTGCTGGGATTACAGTCGTGAGCCACCATGCCTGGCTAGGTAGCATTCTTAAAAGAACCCAAATGTTGGAAAGAGAATGGAAGAACCTCAATAAAAGCTCATTGAGAGAGGGGAGAACTTCAAAAGGTGGTCACCCGTGTGTGGCAAATATCAGCTCCTTGCAAGACAGGAGCATCAAAAGCTCTCGGGTGCTCTTGGCCTCTGAGGCCTTCAGTGTTGTGTGGTCAGACCCTTTCGTTGCCGCTGGGCTGCTCTTTGTGCTCATCGCTCTTGTCCATTGTCCTCCCGGCCACATCTAAAGGGTGCCTAGCATGAGTTCCTCTTCTGAATTTTGTACAGCTTTTGCAGCTCATTTCCTGTTGGTGTAAGATCTGAGGCCTGAGAATGCCTTAAGGTATGTCCAACACATTTGCCTGATTTTAACACTCATTTGGAACACTTGCTAAATACATAAATTCCCAGCACTGTTCCTCGCCCCTCTGAAGAATGAGACCCTGGGAAACTGGCTTTTCCTGGACTCCCTAGAGAAAAGAGCAAGAGGCAAAACTTCCTGGTGGAGCATTAATGAGAGGCACTATCTTAAGGCAACAAAACTTAGAGACAAGGGAAAGGAAGGAAGGGAGGAAAAAAAATGCAAGGTCATATAATATTGAGCTGACTACAGCTTCATAAGAAAACACAGCTGGTGGCTGGTTGCCACAAGTTTTCTCGAAATGTTACACAAACTTACCATGGCTTGGAATGGTCTACAGAGGGGTAAAAAGGAAAGACTATTCAAATTCATCCAAGGGATGTTAACTCTCTCATGGCCTGGAGTTCATTTTTACTTTCCTTAACTGACAGATCCAAGTAAATTATAGGCAGAATAACAATTCCTCAATAGGAAGAGATGCAGGCAGAAACAAGGAAACTGTGACTGATATGTGTAGTTCCAGCTACTCAGGATGCTGAAGTGGGAAAATTCTTTGAGTTTGGCCGCTTAAGGCCTTTGGTATGAGAAACACATTAAGATTCAATTTTTTATTTTTTTGGTGCTGGAATCGAACTCATGATCTTGCATTTGCCAGGCAGGTGCTTGTGCTGCTGAGCTATATCCCTGGCCCCCAAGATTCAGTTTTAAGGGAAAGAAAATCAATTTACAATATTTGAAGGTTATAAAGTAAGGAGTGACATTCAAGATATTTAACAATCAATACATTGTGGGCACAGATCAATCATAAATTGATTGAACATGAATATGATAGGACTGAAAATATGTGTACTTGTTTTCATGAGGTTAGAAACCATGATTTTCAGTCCATAAGAAAAAGAGATATAAATATATAATCAAAGAAGTAAAATTCTGTAGTCTTTGAATTTGGAATATTGATATAAATTTAAGATGTATTTTATTTTAAAAAATATTATTCTGTATATTTGTATATTAAAATAAATAAAAATACCAAGACTCCAAAACAATGATCAAATCAATAGAAATGAGAACCTTTC
The DNA here is from genome assembly GCF_034190915.1 of Cavia porcellus. Taxonomy (NCBI): domain Eukaryota; kingdom Metazoa; phylum Chordata; class Mammalia; order Rodentia; family Caviidae; genus Cavia; species Cavia porcellus. Next base: position 49,325,228 of record NW_026947488.1, on the reverse strand, counting down.
TAGTACCCAGACTGTAGTCTCTAAATATTTTTCTCTGAAAAAGAAACCACAGCTACTTGAAGAAATGTCAGATTCCACATCTGTGGCAGAAATGTACACAGAATGAACTGGAAATACCTTATACTGGAAATTCAAAACAGCTATCCAATATTACTGTAAGAGTCAGCTATGGGATGGGACAGTTTGAACATCAAAAAGAACAGTAACTTCACTGGATTGAAAGAGAGAATGTATATTCATGGACTCATAAAGATACACAAGGAACAAAAACAACAAAATTATTTGATCAATTTTGGGGAATGTTAAGAAATTACCTCGACTTCTGGGAGAACATGGTGGATAGATAGCAGCAGTTTTGAAGGCTCTCTGAGAAACCGCACTTAAAATCCAGGAATGGTGCTGGGCGAGAAATCCTAACCAAGGGGAGATATACTTTGCCAACTCAGGAACGAACTAAACTAAGAGAAACCAACTGGGAACACAATCCCGGTGATATAACAGGAACAGATAAGGTCTCAGCGCAGAAGCTGGACCCCGCGCCACTGGAAGCTGCGATTTGAATTCCCTGCAGCTACTGCTGCGTCCCAATCAGCACAGCAAGGAGAGAGGCGCGAAAGCTCTGAGAGTGGGAAGCAGTGAACGGAGTTGAGAGTGAGACTGGCCGGGAGCCTTGCATCGACCTGTGGTGAGTGAGCGGATGGGGACACTTCCATAGAGTAGGAGGCTTCAGCAAAGGACATACTGGGACTGGGCAGACTACCCGGAACAGGATGCTGCAGTGTCCTCAGTCACATATTCCCCTTTCAAGCAGGGATTGGTGGGGAGTGCCTGGCCTGCGTGACGCCAATGACTAAGACCCAGTAGGCTAGCCCAAACCAGGTCCCAGTGTCACTTGCACCCTAGCAGTGAAGCCTTCAGTAGGTTGACCTGGAGGGGCAGGCCCAGCAGAGGCTTTCCAGGTCTCTGTCTCCCTAGTACACTGCAGTGGGCAGGAACACCTAGCCGGCACAATTCAAACAAATTGTAACCAACAAAGAAAGAAACTGGGCCTCATATATTCGCTTGTATAAAAGGAACAAAAAATATGGGAAGAGGGAGCAACAAGAAAGGATCTTCGGCCCCCAATCCTGAGCAACATGCAATATCAGACACCAATAGACATAAAGCGCTATCTCCAGAGCCTCATAGATGAGTTCAGGAATGAAGTTATTAACGACCTGAAGCAAGATATAAATAGAATAGTTAGAGAAATTCTGAACACCACCCAAGAAAAAACAGATGATGGAATGGAAGAACAGAAAAAAAGGGGAGAATTGTTTGATGGAGAAAATAGAGAAAACATAGAATACACGAAACAGGTTCAAAGAGATTACCAGGAAACTAAAAACTCTATTGAAAACTGGCATAACAGCTTGAAAGAAACTAAGGACAGATTATCTGAACTGGAGGGCAGATTTGTAATGTGGGAGCATGAAATGAAAAACTTAAAAATAACAAAAAACAAACAGCAACAATACAAAGGCTATAAGATGATAAGAGGACCTATAACTTAAGAATTAAGAACATAAAAGAAGAAGTAGGGACACAAACAAATGGATTAAAAAGCTATTCACAGAAATAATCCAAGAGAATTTCCCTAATTTAGCAAATGGTAAAGAAACTCAGATGTACGAGGCATACATGAGTCCAGCCACCTACAACCCAAACAGAGCTACACCCAGGCATATAATAATTAAAATTCCAGAAATCCATATAAGAACAGAATACTAAAAGCTGTCAGAGACAAGAAACAGATCACTTACAAGGGAACACACATCAGAATTACAGCAGACTTCTCACCACAAACCATCAAATCATAAAGAGCTTGGGGGGAAATAATTCAAGCTTTGAAAGATAATAACCTCCAGCCAAGATTGATATATCCTACACAACTGTCCCTAGAAATTGATGGAAAAACAAGGTGCTTCCAGGATAAAGAGGAACTAGGGGAATTTTCAACCACCAGTTCAACTCTACAGAGAATGCTGCAGGATATTCTAAAAAAGGAAAATACCAAGAATCCAGAAATAGTGGCAGAGAGGCCACAATGAATGGAGCAGAAAGAGAAATGAAGAAGACAAACTGACAACAAACGACAGAAAAAGAGCTCAACAGAAATGAGGCAGAGAAGATCGGATGGTATGAACAGCTATCTTGGAGAAAACAAGATATCATAATACCTAGTGCTGATTTAGTATCATTTTGTTTTGAAGTCTCATCAAGCTTTTATTCTTCTGTCTCCATCGGTCTTAAAAGGTTGTATCTTATTGGATTTTATTACATATGATAATATAAGTAAAAACTTTTATAGACAAGGAGATTATACAGAAACCATTGTTCATTTTCTGTTAATTGGTTCTAAATACCCTGTAAGAATGTCATTCTCTTGAATGGTTTTATAGTGTCTTGATATGTTTGTTGCTACAGTATACGAAGTTATACTCAAAGATTTCAAGGAAAGAGACACTATGGTAACTTTTTTATGTCAGGATATCTTGTGGTGAAACACTATTTTGTATAAATGGTTATGTTTTGACATGTTCTGTTGTTATGCCCTCTTTTAGCTCAATCCCCCTTTTTAAAAATTATTTACTTTTTTCTTTTTATCTTTTTAATTAAGGGAAAAATAAATAAAAAATAGCAGGATACATTATAGTACCTACTTTGAATTCCTATTAACTTGATTTGAAATCCTGTATTGCTCTCGCCATCTTGTTTTGACTGATTTTCTTCTATTCTGCTTTGCTTGATAGTACCAAGTTAGAAAGTATTGGTAAAACTGTGAAGACAATAAGATTCATTATGACGCCCATTCCGGTTGACTATTGTCTTCTTTTAAAGTCCTGTAATGTCTCCAATGCTTTCGTTTTATTCTTTACTGTTTTGTTCAATTTTATTATAACTGGCAATCCTTCTTAAAATAGCAAGAGGCAGTATGGTTGCTCACCATTGTTGATCACCTTGTATTTTGTTTTTACATTATCTATTATGTCCATCCTTTTGATTTCACTGACTCTGTTCTGATATGTCGCATTTGGTTTTACTCTCTTCAAAAAAAGTAATAAGAACTGTGGGAGTAATAAAACCAGAATGTGTAATTGTCATTGTACAAAAGAAAAGAAAAGAAAGTGCTTTAAAGGTTATAACTGCATATATGTTTAAGTGTATAAGATAGATAACCATATTACTGAGTTTTTTTGGATCATTGAACAAAACTGTTTGCACTCTCACTGTTTGAAAGTCCACTTTATATGCTTCAATTTTGTAACTTGAACAACTATTTCTAAGATGAGAATATGTAATCTATTAACTAGTGATTTCTTATTGTTTATTTTTAAATTTTGTATTACTTGTACCCTTTTTCTGTTTTTTTCTCCTTAAATAAAAAAAAAGAAATTACCTCATTATTATGAATGCTGATAAATTAAAGCAAGCAAGCACTTATCATGCTTTTCCTGTATGAACTGTATTCCAGAGTAACTGAAAAGTGGACGGGGAAATATTATTCTTTATAGAAAACTTCCAGTTAATAAATGTATAAAGGATGGTGAAATTAGCATGAAATTTCAGAAATCACAAATACTAGATTTAAAACTAAGTAATAATTTGAGACTGAATCAAATAGTTCTTTCTGTGAAGGTAGGTTCTATATTTGCTTTGGTGTATTATTACAGTCACTGTACTTACTGAGCACTTGAAATGCGGTCAGCGTGACAGAGGAACTGAATTTAAAATTATATTTACTATTTTAATTAATTTATTTGTTTGTTTTGTAGTTCTAGGAATTAAATACAGGTCCTTTATGCTGAAATACATCCCTAGTCCTTATTTTATTTTATTTTTTTATTTTGAGACAGGGTCTCACCAAGCCTCTAAGTTGCCCTGGCTGGTTTAAAAAAGTTGCAAACCTCCTGCTTCAGCCTCCTAGGATGCTGAGATTACAAGTGTGCACAATATGACTAGAAATTTTTCTTAACTAAAATTTAAGTAGCCACATGTACATGTGGAAAAGTTTTATTTTACTAGTTTAGTTCTAGGACACAATTATCTTCAGCTGCTGGAACCAGTGGGTGAAAGAGTGGTGGGAACGTTTGATAATGGATGAATCAAAATAACTACCACCGAACTTACTGATAGATCTTAAAGTCACAAGAAGTGATGCAAATGGATATTATGTCTTCTAATGTGATACAGTAGGAAGGGTACAATAACACCCAAAAGTGCTTTTTCTAAAAAAATCAAGACTTAATCCGATAGGCTTCTGGGTATAACTATCAGTTTAGGAAATAAAAGGAACAAGGGAACATGATAACATTGTAGCAAGAGAGATCAAAATCTGGAATGTGACAAGCTCAGAACAAACAGTATGATTTGTTTGCTAAGCAACTGTAAGGGGAAAGCAGGAGAAGAAGATGGAAGCTATGGATTTGAGACCTAAATGATCAATCAAATTCAACGTGTGTGCTTTGTTTAGAACCAGCTATGTTTCTAGAAAATTTAACTCAGTACAAAATCTATGTGCTGGGGCCTGGGGATTTAGCTCAGCGGCATAAACACCTGCCTTGCAAGCAGGCAGTCATGAGTTCGATCCTTGGTACCGATAAAAACAAAAAAACTGTGTGCTTTACTGAGGAGTGTGATCTTAAAGAACAGGACTACGGGACATTACGGAAGACAGGAAAGTCAACACAAGGAAGTGTGGTCACAGGGGCCACCTCTACATAGGATTCCTTAACCCCAAGAGACCTCTGGAAAGGTGTGAGCTTGTGTCTTAGAACTGTGCATCTGGAGGTGAAAGGGGGACGCAATAGAGGTTTCTCACCCTCTAACACCTCTGGGTTGGTTTGTCTCAAAGAGTGTTAAGAGGGAACAGAGAGCTCAGTAAGTAGAGTGCAATGTTTAGCACAGGAGAGGCCCTGGGTCCTATCTCTAGCACCAAAAGCAGTGTTTTTACATTTTAGAATTTGTACTGAAATACTTACACATTAGCTTATGTGAAATGTGGAATTTTCTTCAAAATGACCCAATCTGTAAAGGGGAGTGGATGGATGGAGGCACAAGATGGTTTGTGTTATAAACTGTAGTTGAAAAATGCCCATAACATTTTACATTTTTCTTTTCAAAAAGTAGTGCCTACAGATAAAGAAGATGTGGGGTTTTTATACAATGGAGTACTACTTTGCCAAAAAGAAGAGAAAGCTTGAGACATTTCTAGCTAAATAGATGTACCTTGAGACCATTTTCTTAAGTGAAATGAATTGGACACACATGTTTTAATACTGCATTGTTCCTCTGGTATGGGAGACCAGAGAAAGTGTAGTAAGGACCAAAATGTACACTAGATATGGGGAAGTGGTAAGACAACATTCAAATGGGAAGTGGAGCAAGGGAGGGGGAGGGAGAAAGGAAAGAAGAGACAAGAAAAAAGAGAATAGAAGGAACAAATGGAAACAAGGCTTTTATAAATAAATAGGGAAAAATAAAAAATACAGTAGGGATGGGGAATAGGAAATAGAGAAGAAGCAGTAAGTATTGTGTGCAGGTACAAATTCCCTACGATGAATGTGATCACCACCACCAACAACAACAAAAAAAATGTGTACCAACAACAACAAAAAAATGGTGCCTAATTTTCTCAGGATGCCAGGACTTAGTGACCTGCTTCTAATGAATATTGTGTGGTGGAGGTAACCTGTGTGTCTCCCAGGAACAGGTCACAGAAAGCTTTGCAATATTCATTTTGCTTGGGCTAGGGACCGGCTCTGTGCCAACAACATTCTAACAGCTCAGTAGGAAGAAACTGATGCTGCTGCCACCAACTCATGACAGTGGGTGAGCACCACCTTGGAGCAGATGCTTTGGGCCCAGGTAAGGCTTCAGATGAGGGCAGCCAGCTTCAGATGAGGGTTGACAGCATGACTACAGCTTCCTGAGACAGGGGATAGAACCTTCTGGTTGAACCACTCCAGAAAATGCTGTCCCACAGAAACTGTGTGAGATAGTGTCCATGACTGTTTCAGTTTGCTAACGTGAGTTAACTGCTGAAGTTGGGTGTTGAGTTCACTGTACTCTTTTCCCTACAAAAGTGTATGCTTGACATTTTCTATGATTAAAATTAAAGAGTGGACTCTTATATTGCATTATTATGTAGATAATTTCTGGGTGGGTTAAAATTTAAAATGCCTAGTAAAGTACTATCTTTGTTACTTCAAGATATAAAAGAAATTTTTTTTTGAGACAGGGTCTCCCTGTATAGTTTAGGCTTGTCTTAAACTCAGCCTATGTAGCCCAAGCTTGCCTCACACTTGCAGTGATCCTCCTGCCTCAGCCTCCTGAGTGCTGGGATTTCAGGCATGGGGCACCATATCTGTATTTTTTTTTGTCTTTTTCCTTTTTATCGGTACCGGGGATTGAACTCACGACCACCTGCTTGCACGGCAGGCACTTATGCTGCTGAGCTAAATCCCCAGCCCCTATATCTGTATTTTAAAATAAACTATTATTTATAGCTTGAGTCCATAAATAAAGAGAAAAAGTGAACCTTAGTCTGGAAAATTATATTGGTCACACATACAATGAAGAAAAGATGAGTATCTGAATATATGTTACTCCTATAAATAAAAAAAAGATAAACAATCCAATAGAAAAATGGGCCAAGGATATGAGTGTACTATTCACAAAGGGAGATCCACTTTGCCAACACTTAAATACAAGATTGATCAACTAGAAACTAGGCTCAGTGCATTGCGCTTGTACTTTCTGTTACTGAAAAGACTATGGCAGGCAGACAACTTGAGTCCAGGAGTTCAGGGCCCGCCTGGGCAACATAGCAGATCCGGCGTCTTAAAAATAAATAAGAAAGAAAAGAGAAGCCAGGTGTGGTGGTGCACACCTGTAATCTTACACTAGAAGGATGACACAAGAGGATTGTGAGTTAAAGCTCTGCTTGGGCAATTTAGCAAGACCCTTTAAAAAAGGGTTGGTGATTTAGCTCAGTGTGATAGACCTGGGTTCAATCCCTAGTTCTGGAAAAAAAAAAAAAAGATTGATCAATGACCAATCAGAGTCTTACACTCCATTTGGCTCCCACAGTAATTAACCTTTTTGCTAGTAGCCTTCAGTTAGAGCTGACTGGAGTTGATGGATAAACACATTCAGCCCTATCCACAAGTGCTACTTCGACAGGTCTATATCTACGGACTTAAATAACTGCAAATCAAAAATATTCGGGGAAAAAATGATGCCTGCACGAAACACATTTAAACCAGGGATCCCCAACCCCTGGGCTGTGGATGGTCTGTGGACTGTCAGGAATGGAGCAGCAGGAGGTGAAGGCAGGAGAGCAGAGCAAATTCCGGAGCTCCCCAGACCTCATTGTTCATCAGCAGTGGCACTGGATTCTCCTTGGAGTGAGACCCCTGCTGTGAACTGAGGGAGCCAGTTCTCATGTTCCTTTGAATCATCCCCAAAGCATCCCCTTTTACTCCTCCATGGTGTGGAAAAATTGTCATCCACAAACTGATCCTCTGGTGTCAAAAAGGTTGGAGACCGTGGTCCTAAACAATATAGCACAGTACTGCTTACTTAAGTGGCATTAACATTGTACTAGGTATCATAAGTAGCCTAGAAATGACTTAAAATATATGGAAGGATGTGTGTGGGTTACATATTAGTTTATTTTATTTTTCAAGTCAAACACTTATTTATTCACATATTCCATAGGAACATGGCAAATAGGTGATGGTTGTATGAAAAGACCCATGTTTTTAAATGTTTCTGTATAATTTGTGCATTTGTGTGTCCCCGCCTTTCCTGCCCACTGTATGGTCCTGGGGATCTAACCCAGAGACTCAACCATGATAGGCAAGGGCTCTGTGACCCAGCTACAACCCAGTCCTCCTTTGCATTCTGCATTGGAGGAGCCAACACAGGTACAGACACAATCAATGGTGTAAGAGTACGTAATTGGGGTCCCTTTGGAGCCATAGTGAAGTCAGAGGTGCAAAGCAAGAGGCAGGTGAAAGGTATGTTCTATACTATTTTAGATAAGGAACTTGAGCATCTGTGGACTTCAGCATCTAAGTGGGTCCTGGAACCAACCTCCTACCAATACTGAGGGATGAGTACATTGCAAATACTCCAGCCCTTGCTCCTGTGTCCTGTAACATTTCAGAGTGTTCCCCCATAGAATTAAGCTTTGAATGCTCACTAACTGGCTTGGTATTGCACTAACTGCAATACCTGTCTCCCTTACCTGCTTCCAGAGATCATGTCCCACATTAATCCCTGACTCAGAGCCTTCTTCTGGGGAGCTCCTAAACTAATACAAAATTTTTCAACCTTCCATGCAACATCAGACATAGTCTGAGCCTTGGCAACTCTGTGGGAACTTTCTACATGAGAATAAACTATAGCTTCCCTTAAAATTCATATGAAAGACAAGGTCTGATGGCTGAGGGCCCAGACCTGGCCACAAGCACAGACTTCAAAGCTGCCCAAGTCCAGGACTCTGGCTCTTGGATCTCCTGCAGGGCTGCTTTCTTTTTGTCCTCTTTGAATCCTGTCCACAATCAATGTCCTGGTTTGGCCCTGGCTTGCAGGACCTCATAGCTAAACTCTCACTTTTGATATGCTGACCTGGCTTCAGCTTGTTTAGCCTGGCAAACATTGCAAATCTGAGTCATACCTCTTGTCAGGGCCCAGAGTTTGGGTCAGCAAGTTCTGCTCACAAGATCACCTGCAACCCTTTCCCACCTTGGGGCTAATGCCATACTCACTAAATGAATGAAGATGAGAAACACTTTGCTGTGAAGAGAGCTGCATTGTTACCAGTGATGTCTCAGATACCAGGGGCTGTTGCCCGGTGACTTTGGTAGCAGCATGAGATGGGGACCTCTGTATCTGTAATCCTTTATCTCAGCTTCAGGGACAGTCTGGTCAGGGCCTTGCGTTACTACTAGAAATAGTCCTTGTGGTGACTCCAGGACAATGGGCTTTGTTCGGAGTGTTACTGGAGAGGTGATGGCCTTTTTTTGTGAGCAAAAGCAGGAAATGAGGAAATAGCTCCCACATGGCTGCCATGCTGTCACTAGGTTATATGTCTGCCTAGGGAATTAGGATGTGTAGAGGGATTTCCAAGTTATTGTTACCTGTATTAGTCATGTTTTGCTGTGAGACAGATTAAATTGTAGTGGTTACAACAGTTCATTGTTCTCACTGTTTCTACGGGTCAGGAGTTCACACTTAGCAGCTTGGCTAAGTGATCTGTTGACCAGAAAGTGCTCCTCTGAAGTCTTATCTACTTTCAAATTGGCTTCCACACCTTTGGCAAATTGGTTCTGACTTTCTTGGTGGGAGGCTTCAGTTACTCCTTATCTGGGTCTCACTACAGGCTCTTTCAGCGCCCTCATATACAGTGGCTGGTTTCCCACAAAGAAAGTGAGGTGGGTAGAGTGAGAAAGAGAGTAGAAGTTATCTTTTGTATGATCTTACTTCAGAGGTCACAGACAATAATTCTGCTACATTCTATTTTTTAGCAGAGCCACTAAATCTCACTTATGTTACAGGGGCAAAGAATTAAAGTCTAACCTTTTTTTTTTTTTTATTTTTTTTAGTTTTTTAGTTTTTTGAGACAGAGTCTCACCATGTAGTCCAGTCTGGTTTTAAACTCACCATGTAGTGGAGGCTGGTTTCAAACTTGTGGCAATCCTCCTGATTTGCCTCCTGAGTGCTGGGATTACCAGTGTGTGCCACCACATTTGACTAAACTCCAATTTTAAAGGGCATGTCAAAGAATTTGTGAAAAGCTTTTGTTTTTGTCTTTTTGAGACAGAGCTTCACTATGGAGTTCAGTCTGGCCTTGAACTCACTTTGTAGACCAGCCTGTCCTCAAACTCACAGTAATCCTTCTGCCTTAGTCTCCCAAGTGTTGGGGTTATAGGCATGTGCCACCACACCTAGCATGTGAACAGCTTTTAAAAAGTGTACTATAATTCACTAGGTGTGGTGGTATATACCTGTAACCTCGGTACTGTAAGAACTTGAGGCAGGAAAATCATAAATTCAAGTCCAGTGTAGGCAAATAATTTAGCTACTTGGTAACACTCTATCTTTAAAAAAAAAAAAGGTTGGAGCTTACAGTAAAGACCTTGAGTTCAATCCCCAGTATTCAAAAAAAAAAAAAAAAAACCAAAAAACAAGTTACAATGCCTTTATTTAATAGCTAACTTGGATTATGAGGGCTTGTTCAACACATGCTTCTGAAATATCTTGTCACTCAGGAGGCTCAGGCATGAGGATTGCAAATTGAAGACCAGCCTGAGACACTTAGTGAGACTCTGCCTCAAAATAAAGAGGGCTAGGAATGTAGCTAAATGGCAGAGTACTTTATCTAGCATGTATAAAGCCCTAGGTTTAATCCCTAGTACTGGAAAATAAAAAAGGTCTTTTTTTTTAGCTTCCATTTCTGATCAACTGGCTCCATTTTTCTATTCTTTCTTATATAATCAGCAAGACAGAGTGCATCATTGAAGATATAAAGTCATAGCTGGGCATGGTGGCCCACACCTGTAATTCCAGCAATGGAAGGCTGAGGCAGAAGGATCACCATGAGTTTGAGGCCAGCCTAGTCTACATAAGTGAGTTCAAGGCCAGCCTACACTACATAGTGAGACCTTGCTTCAAACTGCCTCCCATCCAAAAGATATAGTCATGTATCATGTAATAGATCACATATATGATGGTGGTCTCCTAAGATTGTTTTGCCCAGTGATGTCACAGCCACTTACATTTGTGTAAGTAGACTCTGCAGTGTTTGCACAATGATGAAATCACCTAACAACCTAAAATGTTTCTCAGAATGTATCCTGTGATTAAGCAATGCAGGTCATTAGTATGGTTAACGCCTATGTGTTTACTTCATAATTAGGGCAATTATCTGTGCTTATTGGGAGGAAATCCAATGTGTTCCTCTTGAGGTTTTTTCTACCAAACTACTGGAGAAACTGGATACTTACTCTATCCAAAGGGGCCCATCAGTTTCCAAAAAGGCAGCCAAGCCAGGATTGTGCATCTAATCTGTGAAAAGTAAGATGTGTTTAGGGGACCCTGACTGAGAAGCCACCTTTGTCTGCTGGAGATGTGCAGATGCCAGCCAGGTGTGGCAACTGTGAAATGCATTGCTCAGATTTCCTGCTGCGGGGAGCATAATTGACTAGCAGTCCCAGCTGCTGCCCCTCTGGCTCTGCCAGTGCATTTGTGCTAGTGGAGGCTGATTCCTGAGAGATACAGCCCACTACAACTGGTAACACTGGCCCAGGGACTCCCCACTGGTGGGCAAGAACCTATCTGGGGAGTACACTGAGGTCTGAGACTCTTTTTAGTCAAACTTTCCTTCTTTTTCCTTCATAGCTGTCAAGATTTTTATTCCACTCTGAATCCTCTCCTTGCCTTTTCTGGCTACACAGACGTTTCCCCCAATAAATCTCTTGCATGTCTAATTCTGTTTTGGCATCTGTTTCTCAATAGACCTCTCAGGCACACACAGTGCTGGAACTGGTTTCCACTAGCTTGGGAGAGCGGAGTCTATGTCCCTCCTCCCAATTCTGCATTCAGTGACATGTTGGTAGCTTGAAATAACATCATGGTGGGAATATTTACCCAGAGGAATCAAGTAATGCTCTATATGAGGGCTTTATTTCCCCTGGCAATCTGGTGGACTAAGAGTTATCAGCACATTTCTGACATATATGCAATAGAAATGTGTACATATGCTTACCTAGACACACGTACATATTATATTCCCAGTCTGTTCATAGCATTATTATTTACGGTAGCCTCAAAATGGAAACTGTCCACATGTCCATCAGCAGGAGGATGGATCAACAATTTTCCATGTCATGGTGTATGTGTATATTTACATGCTAGATCATAGCAAAGAAAATAAATGACCTGCTATATACAATAATGTAGATGAATCTCATGAATATAATACTGAGAGGATGAAGTCAGACACAAAAGAATCCTTACTGTAGGATTTTATACAAAATTTAGAAACTGGTAAAACAAATCTATAGTGTAAGAAGCTGGGAGAATGTTTCCCTTATGGAGATAGTGAAAGGGATGGGACAAGAGAAATCCTGATAATGCCCTATTTCTTAATTTAAGTACAAGATATTACAAGTAATTTGTTAATGTGGATGAACAGTTTACAACTGTTCACTAGGCTATATATTTATGAGAGTTAAAAAAAGCCAAGGGGCTGGGGACTTAGCTCAGCAGCATAAGCGCCTGCCTTGCAAGCAGGCAGTTGTGAGTTCAATCCCTGGTACCGATAAAAATGAAAAAGACAAAAAAAAAAAAAAAAAAAAAAAAAAAAAAAGCCAAGTGTGGTGGCATATGTCTGTGACCCTAGCACTCTGGGAGGCTGAGGAAAGAAGATAACAAATTCAAGCCCAACCCCAGCAACTTAGTGAGGCCCTGTCTCAAAAAAACAAAAAAAACAAAAAAAAAACAAAAAAAAAAACAAAACAAAACAAACAAAAAAAAAAACTTGGGATATAGCTCAGTGCAGAGGCCCTGAGTTCAATCCCTAGTACTGGAAAAACAAACCAACAAATCTATACGTTATCTGTACATATGACAAATTCTGGGGGACTTGTTCAAAAGAGTATCAATTTGGGAATTTATAACTTTAAATCCTTCTTCATGGCCATATTTTAGCAAGATCATTTCTTTTTTTTTTTTTTTGAGAATAACATTGTTCTCATGCTATCTATGTACAGGAGAAATTTTTTGTTCTCTCTTGTAGAAATTTGGGTGTGGGAGTTGAATCCAGCTCATCCAATAGAAATTTCAATCTTCTGACTTTAAATTGATGAGCTCAATAATGGGTCATATCCCTTGAGCTGATATAAAAGCTACTTCTGTACTCGTGGGTCTTATCTCGGCAGGCTGCTGGGAGCTCTGCCAACAGCTCAAGGGACAATACTGACTCTCTGATCAAGAATTTCTAAGCGTTAGGAGCCTTCTAAGGATTAGCTGAAGTCTTATATTTACAAATCATTCATCCCTTGCATAGGATACCTGATGGAGCTTCCAATGGAGTTTTATTTCTACCTAGAACCCTCCATACTTTCAGGATCAACTGCTTTCACAGGTATCACAGTACCTTACCTGTTAGATGAGATCTGACATTTGTAATCAGAAAATTGGTGAATCTCATGCAGACTAAAGTATAAGGAACTATTTAGCATATTAAAATATGTTGATGCTTCTAATAGTATAGAATAGGATCTGGTGATACTTGGGGAAGGTCAGATGCCAATCAAATCTTACCAAGGCAGCGCTCCATCTTTGCTATGTAGTAGATGTTGTATGCAGTAGACTCACACCAAGTATGTTATTGATATGCCTCCCAAATTTTCTTTACTGGATCCTTCTTGCTGCTGTGATTGTTGCCTGATAAATGAAATGTGTGCCAAATGCTGTTCCTTTACTTCAAGGTAGATTCAACTTTGGTAAAATTCATGCATTAGGGCTTTCCATAGGATCAAACTGAAGCTTAACTCCAGATAAAGCCACGTTCTTGCTGAGTCCCCTTTCCTGTTGTATCTTTCTTTCTTTGCTATGTTTTCTAAAAGCACTCTCCCAACGAATTACGCCTTCAAATTCTGCTTCAGGCTCTAGGTAACTAGGGGACTGCTCTAGTCCATTTTCTGCTGCTATAACAAAATACCTGAGAAGGGGGAGTTGATAAGAAAAGATTTATTTTGACTTACAGTCCTGAAAACTAGAAAGTCCAAGAGTATCATACCAGTGAGCACCTTCAGCTACTTCAGCTCATGGTAGAAATTAGAAAAGCAAGTAGGTGTGTGCAGAAGAAAAGCAAGAAAAATTCAAGGAAGCCAAACTCACGTAATAACCTGCTCTCCTGGTAACCAGTCTAATCCTAGGAGAATGGGAACTTAGGTGGTGAAGGCATTAATCCATGCATGTGGACTCAGCACCTAAGACTCAAATATTAGGCCTTACCTCCCAACATTTCCACACTAGCAGTCAAGCATCAACATGAGTTTTGGTGGGATAAACCATATTGAAACCGCTGCAGTGACCTAAGATATAGCATGAGTTAAAGGCAAACATTTTAAAATTCATCCATATTCATGACCTGGAGACAATTCAACAAAGATACACAAAGTGATGGCATGAAGTCAGAAAGGAAAAGGGCCATACAGAGTGTTGCTTCTCACTACCACCACGCAAAGACACCTGCCAACCATCTAAGTGGATGCAAATCCCCTATAACAGGCTGTTGGTGAGAATTCTATTAGTTAGAGACTGGACTTAGAACTATTTCAGATCAAAGGCTGTTTTTTTGGCTCTTTTTCCTCAATGGGATTAAAGTTTCTGGGACCTAGAAATGGCCATCATGATAAGCACTAGTGGAGAAAAAGGTGGCTGAGATTTCAGGTAGAATAGTTACAGGACATTAGTGATAAGGAATATGGAAAACAGAATGCACTTCCAGAGTTGTGGTGAACCTTCTATGACATGTGACCGCACAATATTAACAGAACACATTGTGTCTGATATACAGATGACTAGTTATATTTTAGATATTTATATGTAATTATACTGTTCTTCTTAAGCAATTCTTAATCAATAACATACAAGATTTCTTTTTATCCTGGCAGGCCCAAATTATATTCTAATAATCTATTGTGTAACAAACATCCTTAAACAGTGGTTTAAACAACTATACTCATTTATTTTGCTCACGTGTCTGTAACTTGGGGTATTTTCAGCAGGGATGACCTCCTGCTCTGCTTTATGATTTCCTGAAGGCTTGAATGGCTGGGGTCTGGAAAAGCTGAGGCTGGCTTTCTTCAAGAATAGCAATCTTATAGTATTTGGACTTCTTTTAAGGGAGCTGGCTTTTCCCAGAGGAAGAGTGCTAAAACAGTTCAAAGGAAGATACAAGACTTCCATGACCTAGCCTCAAAATTCTGAGTGTATCACTTCCACCATAGTCCAACAGCCAAGAAAATCAGCAAGACCACCCCAAAAAGTAGGGGAGGATTGGGTCCCCTTTCTGCACAGAAGTAGTGTAGAGCCTGTGCAGCCCTCTTTAGTCCACCATGCAGAGGTAGAAAGTAAAGGGGCATCTTGATTATGGCACTAAAGGCTAATAATACTTTTCATTCACAGGTAACATTTTGTTCATTTGTTAAGAACAAGATAACTTAAGTATGTCTGGAGACTAGAGCAAAAAAGCCAGAAAAGGGAGTACATTAACACATTCCCATTGGTTTGAACCATGCATGGCTGTCATGTTAGCACTTCAGAGTCACCTTGCAGGAAATTGCAGCCCCACCATGAACATGTTAAAGCGGTAAGGAAGAGGATACTGCTGCAAAGTTCTTGGGTTTCAAAGAGCAGTCATATGTAGTACTGTGCATGGATTGCTGTACATACAAATCTTGTTTTCCCTACATGTGATGACATATAACATCATGTAAAACTTCACAGTCTGGGCTCAGTTTTGCAGTGGAAAGAGAAAGAAGGAACTAGCTCCACTTTTGACCTGGAAGAGAAGTGGGAACAGTGTCTCCCACCGCTCAGTATTGTTTGTGTTAGCTGCTCCTGTCTAACTAGAGCCTGCTTGAGGATAGACTATGTTTTGTATTTTCCTACCTCATCCTACATACATAGCCTCTTATAGAACATGGCAGCAAAAACCCAATCTGTAAATCACAATACTGGTGTAGCACTAGAGCCTGGGCCAGATCGTAGGATTCCTGCTGGAATGGGAAGCATGTTTGGGTGAAGGGCTGTGATGAGGCTACTATGAAGTTCAGGATCATCAAGCCTGAAGGACATGCTGAATCAGACCCTGAGTATGGGAGTGGGGCCTGATTGCACATGTGCGGGTCCAAATCAGCACATGCGCGGCACCTGGGTATGAGTGTGAGGAGTCCATGCTAGCATTTTAGAATTCTGCACATTGAGGTGAATTCGAGAGATTCTACAGGTATATGCAAGGTTTCCCAAAGACTGCCAGGCGCCCAAGAAATACTCCTCACAGCACAAGAATTAGGTGAGACAATGTTATCCGTTGCTGAGTAACAATTAAGCTCTTTAAAATGTAGAAGCTTAAAACAGCAGTAAGTTTATCATTTCTTGGGATTCTGGATAAGGCACAGTAGGAAAGACTTGTCTCTGTAATTCGAAACAATACAGATGGCTTTAATGAAACCTTAGCTAGGATGCATTCACTAACTGTGCCCAGGCCTTTCCCTCTCCACGTGGTCTCTATATAAGGTTTATTCTCCCCAGGTGAGAAGGGAGCAGCTCAGGACTACCATAACCTCACAATCACAGATGTCAAGCTATTAAAAAAATGTCAGATTTTTTTTTTTTTTATGGTACTGGGAATCGATCTCAGGGCCTTACCTTTGCCTGGCAGGTGCTATACCACTGAGCTATATCCCCAGCCCCAAAACCTCAGATTTGAAACTATTGTCATTTCCAGCACATTTTTCTTTTGGTTAAATGGAGTCCCATTCCTCGGCCAGATTCCTGGGTCATGGATCATACAAAGTTATACCACTGGAAGGCATGGTTCAATGGAGAGACAAATTTAACAAGAAAGGATCTAGGACTCAACTTGTGCAGACTGAGGAGGTTTCAGTTCTTAATTCTAGACCTTTTTTTTTTTTTTTTTTTTTTTTTTTTTTTTTTTACAGAGAATATGGTTGGAAGACAGATGGGGGGCCCAAGATAATGCCAAAAATAATCCCACAGAATTGAAGATGAAAGAGTACGTCTCATCGGAAATCAGATCACCCTGTTATCAAGGGAGGGCTGGCTGTGTCTTTGGTCTGCTAGACATTTACTGATACGCCAGGTTCTTAACACATGCGTTATTTCTTCATCCCTATTTCAGAAGTTAGAATGCAGCACTCCTACAGGATCGCCTCTGGCCCAATAGCACGACGCAGTCTTCAGGCCCTTCCCACCCCGCAGATGAAGTAGGGGCTGGCGGGCTCCGGTGTCCACCAGGGCACTTCGATTCAACGCAGTCGCTTGGCCAGCACAACAGCCAACTCTTAGGTGCCAATGGAAGAGGAGTACTTTGGTACGGCTACCTCGCAGTCTCCACTAGTGCGAAAACACCAGGGTTCCGTGGTGGCGAAGTCAAGATCTCAACAAATCCTAAAGAGAAGGACAGAAACCGAAGCTCCACTTAGAACGCTGGAGAATCACAGTCTGGGGGCCCCGCCCACGCACGCGCGCTAGCCCCGCCCACAGCGCATCTCTGACCCCGCCCTTAGGATTGGCCGCAAGGGCCACCGTCCGCACAGCCCCGCCCCGCACGGCCAGGCGAAGCGAAGCCGGCCGTGCGGTGTGTGTGTATGTGTTCGCGGGGCCCGGTCTCAGCCCCGGGAAGATGGTGGCGGCGGCGGCGACGACTGAGGCTAGGCTGCAGAGCAGGACGGCGAACATTGCAGCTCTCGCGGGGAAGAAGGGCGGGCGGCACCGGGACTGGAACGTGACCAGGGCTGAGAGGCCGGGGCTGGGGGTCGGGCTGCGTCTCCTGCGGCTGCTGTCGCCGTCGCTGCCACCGCGGCGGTTTCTGCTGCTGCTTCTGCTCCTGTTCCTGCTGGTGCCCTGGGAGGCCGAGGCCGCGGCGGCGGCGGCGGCCGTGTCGGGCTCAGCCGCATCTGAGGCGAAGGAATGTGACCGGCCCTGTGTCAACGGCGGTCGCTGCAATCCTGGTACCGGCCTGTGCGTCTGTCCCACCGGCTGGGTGGGCGAGCAATGCCAGCACTGCGGGGGCCGCTTCAGGTCAGTAGGGGTGGTGGTGGAGGGTCGGGCCCAGCTGCAGGCTGGGGCTGAGGGGCGCTCGAGACCGCTTCAGGCCAGAGGCGAAGAGTGGCTGGAAAGTGGGTAGTGTAGGGCGGTCCCACAATATTTGATGGACATTTGCTTCCGGAGAGATCATCGTCTTTGGCCAGGGGATCTTCCTGTAGGGGAAGGTGAAAAGGTGCGAATCAGGAGTGAGGACACCCCAAAGGTATTTGGGTGCTGCGGGCTAGACTGGAAGAATGTTCAGTGTCTCAGTATCAAAGCCAGTTTCCTAAACTGGGTCTATATCAGATAAATGAGGTTATCAAGGAAAAGGTGAGTGAGCCAGTTCTTAAACATTTCCTTTTAACATCCCCGTTTGCCCTAATGCCTGGTGAATTCCTTGGACTGATTGGAGGAGATACGGTGTCTTTTGAAGACCAGGCCCTGGAAGTGATTTGTTGGCTGGAGATAGAAGGAAAAGTATAGTATTGTGAGATTTTTAGGAATAGAAGAAGAAGTGTGGTTGGTGAAAAGAAAATTAGGAAGCCAGCCTTTTGAAGCTCACTGGTGGTGGCATAGTATAACAGGGGTGTGTAGAGAGAATGGAGGGGGATTCTTGTTTTCCCTGATTTCTGGACAATGTAGAGTTTTGAGTTGACTTGGTTTGGGGCAATACCTTTTGAAGAGGTCGCTTATTAGCAATTATTTGTTATTGTCAGTTGTGCAAGGATTTCTGGATCATACAAATAGATTAGCCAGACTTTGGCCTTGTCCACAAGGAGTTTGGAATACCGCAAGAGGAAGATAGGTACACAGAACCCTAGTCATGAGAACTACAGAGTCATCCATGCATTTGGCAGGTATTTCCTGAGTGTCTTCAACATCTGATATAAAGGAGAGAGGAAATGTGGTGAACAAGACATATAGGCCCCTACTGTCAAAGGTTTTCTGTCTTAGTGGGGATGACAGGTAGTTAACAAGTAAATGAGTAAAATGAATAAGACAATTTCAGCTAATGGTAAATGTCATCAATAAAATAAAACAGGGTGATCTGGTAAAGAAAAATAACCATCAGGTGACTTTAAGAAGCAGTCATTTGAAGTGCTATTTGATCTGAGACCTGAATGAAGCACCTGTAGATATTGAGGGGTAAAGAAGTGATTATCTTGGGGGATTCAGAGATGATGTGGAGAAGAAGGTAACACTGAATTTGAGAATTTGAGGCTGAGTAGGCTTTGGAAATGTGGAGCTGAGGGGAAAATCCTAGGTAGCAGAAAGGATGCAAAATTGTGGAGACCAGAAAGTAAAGTTTTACTGGTGCCTATGTAGAAGAGTTTCCTGAGACAGAGGTTTGGAATGGTAAAACCAAAGACTTAGGCATTGTCTGATCATCTAGGGAACTCAGAGAATACTGAGCAGATGAGTTCTTAATTTTCTGGATGGAGAAACTAAGTGATTTGGGGCACCGTGTATCTTGTAACTTAGGATATTCTGATTTATGAATTTAATTTTGCTTACAAAGTTAAGGCTGTGGAATTGAAGAGCAGGGTACACAGGACTTAATTTGGAATGGGCGTGAGGTTAGTCACTGAGTAAATAACTTGAAATAGTATTACTATCTGAGAAGTGGGGTGTTGAGACTCATCATGCACAGAGGTTGGGAAATGATAGGGATCATGACAGGCTAGAGAAAGGGCCAGATGGCTAGAGCAGAGGGGAGTAAGGGGATCATGGCAAGGACACCGTCCAGCCCAAACATTTGCCAGCATTTCGACCTTTAGCCCACAAGTGGTGGAATGGCACACTTCAGTCTTGTTTTCATGACACTGTAGGCTTTTAAGTCAGAGTCTTGCAGCAGTGGCCTAGGTGAGTGAAGATAAGGCCAGAACATTTTCAGTTTGAAGTACTTTCAAGATCAAATGCATGGTTGGGTCCTAGGAGAGTCCTTCAGGTTCTGAAAATCTGGGACACAATGGTAGGCAGTGGTATCCACAAGGTGAGAAGGGGCAGTCATAGCAAGATTAGTCTACCTGTAATGTTCAGAGTAGGTGGAACCACTTTGTGTATAAAAGATGGTGGGCACCTTGGTAGAATCTGTTGGTGTGGGTCAGGGCAGTGGTAATGAGAGCCTGAGAGAAGTAATGGTACTAGAGACAAGGATAGATGCTGCATGGTGTTATAAAGGTAAAATGGAGTGGTGTTTCTTTGAAACTGATTTGCTCTTTGGAAGAGAGAGAGTTATGGTGAGGGAAAGAAAACTAGATCCAGTTTCCTGATTGAGTGGTGCCACTAACATACAGGGAGACAGGGGCAGATGGATTGTGATAAGTTTGATTTTGTACAAATTGATTTTGAGGTGCTCTCAGGCTGTGTACTGGCTCATGTAAATATTGGAGTCATTTATCTACAAAGGGGATTGCCAGTGAGAGAAACTGTTCTGAGTGTTCACATAGACAATCTAGTGAATTAGAAAAGAGTCACTTGTAATGGGAGAGCTGACACTCCAGACATTGATTGTCTCAGATGGTGTCATGTTCAAGTGAAGGGGCACTCCTGGCTACTGTGGATATTCCCTGTGAGTTGTTACTAGCTGATGTCAGTGCTGAAGTAATTATGACTAGTCCTAAAGATACCATTATATTAAATAGCTTCTGGAATTTGCATTTTTAAAAAATGAAAACAGGAGCAAGTTATGTCTTTGGCTTTTTTTTTTTTTTTCCCTCCAGTACTGGGGATTGGATCCAAGGAATTGTGCATGCTAGGTGAGTGAACTGCCACTGAACTATATCCCTGTCCCTTTAAAAGTTTTGAGACAGGGTCTTGCTTAACTTGTGATCAGACTGGCTTTGAACTTGTGATCCTCTTGCCTTCGCCTCCCAATTAATAGGCCTACACTATACCATCATCCTTGGCTCTAGTCTTTTATAAAAACTTTTAGCTGCAGGGCTTTTTTTTCTGGATGAACAGTGTCTCAGTCACTTTCCTCATCACTGGGACAAAATATTCAATACTTGCAACTAAAAGGAGGAGAGATTTATTTTGGTTCATGGTTTGTAGAGTTTTCTGTCCATAGTTTGCTGGTTTCAGGGTAGAAGTAACATGATGAAAGGCTTGAGCAGAGGAAAGCAGCTCACCAAATGGTAGACAGGAATCAGGTAGGAGAAGAAAAAAACCCTTGTAGTCCATGTCCTGAGTGACCCTTCTCCTCTCACCAAATCTTGCTTCCTAATAGCAGTCCAGTGATGCCATCCCGTAATCTAATCACCTTAACCATAGCCTTTGTGGCCATTTTTAGATTTAAACCATAACATTCTACTGTGGCCCCCAAAAGACTTGTGTGCATCTTTTTATGCAACATGCATTTAGTTTCTCTCTAAGAGTTGCTAAAGTGGCTGGGCGTGGTGGCTCACGCCTGTAATCCCAGCACTCGGGAGGCTGAGGCAGGAGGATCATTGTGAGTTCAAGACCAGCCTAGGCTACAAAGTGAGCTCAAGGCCAGCCTGAACTGCACAGTGAGACCCTGTCTCAAAAAGACAAAAAAAAAAAAAAAAGAAAGAAAGAGTTGCTAAAGTGTTAGAAGTTCCAGTATTACTGAAAATGCAAGGCCAAAGGTTCCTTTGAGACTTAAGGCAAACCCTTAGTGAATCCTGTGAAAATCAAAAATAAGTTAAACACGTCCAAGATATGGTGGCACAAAATAAACATTTCTTTTCTAAAGGAGAAGAACAGGTGAACAGGGAAGGAAATGGGACCAAAGCAAGACGGAAATCTAGCAGGGAAAACATCATTAAATCCTGTAGTTCCATATCCATACTTGCATGATGTGAACTCCAGATGGCTTGGGTGGCCCTGCCTGTACAGCATTGCTGGTGGTTGTAGCTCTCATAGCTTCTCTCTTAGGCTGGCTTTTTACTCACTTCTTTCATTCCATGTTCCTGGCTTATCTAAATTTCTGGGGTCTCCATTATACTTTTGGCTCCACCCTCATTGGCTTCTCAGGCATACTCCCTGGTCTCCCAGGTCTTTTGAAATCTTGATGAAAGCCTACCTGAGCCTACAACTCTCATATTCTGCATGCCTATCAAACTAGTACCATATGGATGACACCAAGGTCCACCATTTGCTCCAGCAGTAACCAGATCCTTTTAAATTGTGGGTACAGAGACTTCCAAGTACATGGATGGCTGAGTACTGTGAAATGAATTTCAGGTAACAAATTCCCTTGATGGCCTTTCTCAAGCAATGTACCTTTGGGGTAAAAAGCAAAGTCTTTCACTTTTCCACCCTTGAATCTACAAAGGGTGGCATATTTTGGATTCATCCTGTGCCCATCTTTTGGAGAATCCTTTGTATTGTGCTAGTGTAAAGTACTGTAGTTCACTTTTTAAAAATATTAATCTTTTCAGTAACTAAACTGTCTTCTGCTCCAGCTTTACAGACCCCAATTCTATGGGAGGTTTCTTTCTTTCCTTCCTTTTTTTCCTGTTTTTTGAGACAGGATCTTGCTACATAGTCTAGGCTGACCTTTAACTTGTTACGTAGCCCAGGCTTGCCTTGAACTTGTGTGAGTCCTCTGCCTCAGTCTCCCAAGTGCTGGGATTACAGGCATATGTTACCATGCCTAGGCTTCCTTTCTGGTGGAACTAAAAGTTTTAAAATCACTCCACCATGCTGTTTGCTTTTGATTCTCAATATAGAGCTGGCTAAAAGCGCCAATAGTATCCATACCACAGCCTTAACATTAGGCAGCCGTGAAATATCTTCCACCAGATTAATTAGTCTGTTGCCCATAATCTCAGTTTTCTGCAAAGTTTTAGGACAGGAGCAAAGTGTAGACACATTTTCTTCCAGAGTATAACATACATGGAGGCCTGAAGTCTCACTGCCAGTAGAGTCTTGTTTTCAACTGAAACCTCCAGAGCCTTGTCTTTACCATCTATCTTTGTATCAGCATTCTGGTTGTCTGAGTTCTGACCAAAATCTCCTCTATTAAGCTTGGTTTACAGCATTTTAGGGCTGCTTCTCCAGCCAGCATCCAAACTTTTCCCCTCAAATTGGTTCCAAAGGCTTCTGAACCACATGGTCAGCACACATGTCACAACAACAACCCCATCTCTGGTAGCAGACTCTGTTTTAGTCACTGTCCTAATCACTGGGACCCAATACACATAACCTGCAACTAAAATGAGAGGTTTATTTTGGCTCACAGTTTGTAGAGGTTTCAGTCATAGTTGGCTGTCTCCAGGACAGAAGTGGGATGGTGGAAGGATCTAAGTAGAGGAAAGCAGTTCACTGCGTGGTAGACAGGAAGCAGAGTGACAAGAGAAAAGCTGGGGAGGGAGATAAATTTCCAGACCAGAACCTCTGAGACTCTTTCCTCCAATTACCCCTTGCCCCTGCCAAGCAATGCAACTGTACCCTATAGTTCAGTTATCTTCCGAACATGGGAGACTTTGGACACCATTTTGAAGAGTTAAATATGGCTTTTAATTATAATGCTATTATTGTAGCTTATAAATCTCTTTGTTATTGAAATTAAAAGATGTCAAATGAATGTCTTTTTGCTTTAGAAGTGTATCTAGTTGGAGTGTGTTTTCTAAGCTTAAATTCTGTTATAATCGCCATTATAGGTCTTTCATCATTTGAAAGGAATATAGGGTAAGAGATTTCACTGAAGTTATTTTTTTCATTGAAGTTATCACTGAGTGACATATTTCACTGCAGATATTATCGAGTACATATTGCATGCAAACAAGCATTTTCATATGCATTGTCAGGGAACTCTTGAGGCTGTTGTATGAAACTTGAATTTTTATATGATGCTAGTTGGTTGCTTAACTTTTCCTCCCAATTGAGAGATGCTATAAAAATGATTTATTTCAGGGTATAAGGTTAATTATGTTAGTTTAATAAAAAATAGAATCTTTGGTGGATAATTTCTAAGGCAGTGCCACTTTATTTTTATGTGAATCTTTATAACTCAGGGGTCATGTTTTTTCACTTGGTGACATTACCATCAGAATTTTTCTTTGGAGGATAAATATGCCCCAGAGATAGTTAGACATTAAGTACATTTAATCAAATTAGGAAGTAAATATTCGGTACAGTTATGAAATTAATATGCATTTAATTGCTGTTGTACAGAATTTTGGAGTGTTGTAATTATCAAACTGTTAAGACATGGCTTCTGTAGGAGAAATAGAAAGTGTTGTTGGGCATCTATCTTTTTGTCAGCAAACAATAGTAATAGTAGTAGTGGAGGCATAAACTCCCACTATTTCTCTTGGATTTTTCCTTTTTTTCCAAGTAGTGTGTGAAATTTTAAAAATTACCTCTTTTAAGCCATAGAGTGAAGTTATTCTCATGTAATAGATGGATAAACTGAAGTTTGTGATTTTTTTGGCGTGTGTGTGTGTGTGTGTGTGTGTGTGTGCGCGGGTGCGCGCGTTGCTGGGTATTGAACCCAGGGTCTTATGCCTGCTAGGCTGAGCTATGTGCCTTAGCTTGAAACTTGGAAATACTGAATAACTTGCCCAAGGTCATACAACTTGTACAAAATTGGAATTTGAACCCTGGTCTTGTTTGATTCCCAAACCTTGCTCTCTCTGTTGTACCATTTGACCTCTCATTTTTCCTGAGTCCAGTCATCCTTAATGGACATTCTGTGGTAGAGCTGACCTAATTCCAACAAACACTTTGAAAAATAAAGGAAGACCAAAGTGCCTGCCTGACAAGTATGAGGTCATGAGTTCTATCCCTGGTACCAAAAAAAAAAAAAAAAAAAGGAAATATAAAAGAAGAAAAATAGATTTTTACAATAGGAAAGCTAGCGTGAAAAAAAAATCTTAATTCACCTGACTCTGGCTGCTGATCTGAGAACGTAAATACCTTTCTAACTAGTAAAATGAAAGTTCTGGATGTAAAAATTTAAGAAATAGTTAAAAAAATTACTAAAGTGGTTGGTATTAACCTGAAACCCTAAATTTATGTTCATGAGCCCAATTTAGGATTATCTGTTACTCTCAATAGACTCTTAAGTTCCTTTAAGGGAGGATTTTTAATCTGTTTTATTCAGTGTTATTTTTTTCAGAGCTTAGAATACTGCCAGAAACATAATATTCAATAAACTTTTTTTCTTTCAAAGAAATCAGTAGTATAACAATCTAATAAACATTTGTTGAATAAAGGAATGAAATTCTCTAATATATTTCTTATGACTCTTAAAAAACGTTTTTGCCCACATGAATACTGCATATGTTCTTCATCATCATATTTTTTCTGAAGTCCTGTGTCTTCTTTTGGAATCTTTTGCTGCCTCCCCATCACCAAATTTCTTCTTCTTCTTCTTTTTTTCACTTTTTTAATTTTATGAAAAAACAAAATTAACAGAATAACAAACGATTATAATAGTTAACATGTTGTGTATCATTATCTTAAAAGTAGTTACTTGGGGTATAAAACATAGACAAAAGACTATTACAAAGAAGAAGCAAACATTCTTATTTTCATTAAAAAAGCCTTTTCCTTTATCTTTTGTGACATGTTTAATAAAAATAAACATGGCATGTTTATTAAAAATATTACAGTAAAATATACATGACTATACATTAATTCCCTTCAAACTGCTTCCCCTTGCTTTGAACACACTTAACCATTGTTCTTGCCACTTTCTGAACAGAAAGTCCTGGTTTGTGGGTTACTTCAGTTGGGTTGCCCTAGCTGCCTTGATGTCCTGAACTGATTCAAAACATTTACCTTTCATGTCATTTTGACGTTGAGGAAGAGCCAAAAGTTACAGGGTGCCAGACCCGATGGACAAGGTGGATAAAGGCATACCATAATGTTTTTATAAACCTGATTTTCTTTCGAATGACACCCTACAAAGGCACTATTTTGATCCAGTACCTCAGTAAGACACTCTTAAAAAGAAGACTTCCAAATCTGCTTCAGAAAGTGGTAAGAATGGGATGGGACAAGTTTGTTCAAAGTGAGGAAGACTAGTGACAATGTGTCTTACGATAATTTGAACAATTTTTTTCAATCTTTTTGAGACAGGGTTTCATTACACAGTTCAGGCTGGCCTTGAACTCTTGGTGATCTTTCTGCCTCTGCCTCCTGAGTGCTGGGATTACAGGCATGTGCCACTGTGCCGCCTGGCTAAAAATTCTTTTTTAAAATTCAACATATTTTTCAATCACCCTTTGTATTTTAGTTGTAAAGTCTACTTCAGCTAAACAAAAGTCAAAACTTAGGAGAAAGCTTGCGTTCTTTTACCTGTTTATTGTCTCTGAAATCTTGTAAGTCCGCTCCTTTCTATTCCTCCTGCTGCTGTACTAGTGCCTGTGACCTTCCACCACATTGCAGCTGATCTGCTTATGTTGCAGCCTAAGTGGTCTCTTACACTCTTAGGTCCATTCCACACTTTGTCATATAAAGTTTCTTCTAAAAACATGTCACATCGTGTATCATTGTTTTACTTAGAAAGTTGATTTTTGTCACGCTGGGGCTTGAACCTAAGACTCACAGATGCTAGGCAGATGAGCTACATCTCCAGGGAAAACCTTTTTTTTTTTTTTTTTAACTCTTACTACTTGTAAAATGACCCTCAGTAAAACACTACCACCCCTTTCCCCCACCAAATCTTTCCATTCTGTAGTTATTTTGCATCCTTATAAATTAAGCACTTTCCCTCTTCATCACCCCCATATTCATTCATTCTTTTCTACTTATCCAGGTCCTATATTTCAAAATCCATCTTCAGTTCTCTAATTTGCAATAGTCAGTTCTGGTCATACTTTCTATTTTCTTTTGAGATGAATCATCTGATCCATTCTGTGTATCTCTCCTGAAGGATTGTGGTATGAGGGACTGTGGCCTCTCTTGAGGATAGAAAGTGAGTAAAAATCAGGCATTTCTCTCTGCTTAGAGAGTTCATAATTGTGAAGGGGATACAGGTATGTGCACAAGCAGTTAGAATTTCATGGTGAAAATGCAGACAATATGTGGTGTTTTAAGTCTCGTGGGCTTGTTGGAAGGCATCACAGAAGAGAGGACCTGGTGCGGGGAACATCTGAGAGGCTGAGTGTGGACAGACTCCCTGAGGGAGAAGGGCATTCCAAAGGAATGATGAGTTTGTGTAAAAGCAAAGAAACATGAATGATAGCAGTTCCTCATTTAATGACCCTCCTGTTTAACAACTGGACTTACTACTGAGGCACACTGCTCAAATTTACACCCTGCTGTGCAGATTTAGGATCTGCCTTTTTTTGGTACAATTCTGTGCATCTTATTGATTGAGACTTATTTTTTTGTGTGCAGTGTACCTTGTTTATACAGTCCTGCAATTTTTATTATACTGTATGATCCAGATTATAGTTTTATGTCTTTTTTTTTTGGTACTGGAGATCGATCTCATGACCTTGCACTTACCAGGCAGGCACTTAAGCCACTGAGCTAAATCCCCACCCCCGAGTTTTATGTCTGTTATACATTAAAGTACTGCATAGAAGAATTGTGCAAATAAAAGTAAAGTCATCAAGTTGGATTTCCTTTGACCATTTCTTTGTTCTGAGTTTCCTAGTCTATACAGTTCTTCATTAAGCAGTCAGGTCATTTTACAACCTACTTATAGGAGTGGAAGTTGGGCATTAAACAAGGAATGTCTGTGTCAACTTAGTTTGTTAGTTTCCTAGGACTGTTACGACAAAAAGACAGAAATAGATAGAAATTGATGACCCATATTCTGGAGGCCAACTGCCTGAAATCAAGGTATTAGTTGGGCCTTCCTCTCTTTGAAGACTTGGAGAGAATCTGTTCTGTGCCTTGTTTTTTGCTTCTGAATTGCCAGCAGTCCTTGCTTGTAGCCATCATAGTCTCTCATGCTTCAGTCTCACATGGTACTCTCTCCATGTAGCTCTTCTCTTACAGATATCCATCATGTTGAATGCACAAGTACCGCTTTGTAGTAATCTGACAGCATCTGCAAAGATCCAGTTACCAAATAAAGTCTCATTTATAAGTACTTAGGGTTAGGACTTTAACACATCTTATTTGTGGGATGCAATTCAATCCACAACACTTAGAGAACTACAACATACATGGATTTTACTGATCTATAACTTGCGAGTGATGCACTGGAACAGGGTGAGACCAAAAGGTGATAATGGCTTCCCTCTTCCCAACAGCCTCAGCTTCTGGCTGTGTCCAAGGATAAGCCAAGACATTTTCATTTTTGGCTGTGGTGATTGTTTTGAGCTAGGCATGTGGCCCACGCTGACTCAATCAGTGTGAATCTCAGCTTTTGCTAGAGACTTCTGTCTTCTAGAGGAATTTATGAAGTAGGTGCTTTGTTTACTGTGTGCTAAGGCTCGAGGGCCTAGAGTTATTATACTGGCATTGCTGTTCTGAGAGGGATCTACCTGAGGTCAGAGCAATATCCTGGAGGATAGAAGAAAAAATGGAGCTGAAGACTGATGACTGTTGTGACTCTGGATTAAGCTATGCCTGAATCTGTACTTTTTGGGGCTGTGAGAGGGCACCACAGTCCATATTTCCCTTATGCCAGTTAGAGCTGATGTCTCGCTTAAAATGGAGCAGTGCTTGAGACACCGTGTGCAGTAGAGCTAACTCACTGGAGTTAGTCAGCTCCATCTTCTACAGCAAATTATGTTAGACTTTACCTCTGTGAAAGGTTACCAAGATAGGCAAATGCTTTTTACTTACTACAGTATATTTAAATGTAAATTAAAAGTTTGCAAAAACCCCCCAAAATACAAAAAATATGCATACATGGAAAAAAGTAGAGTATGCTTATGACCAAAACATTTTTTCATTCATTCGTTTCTTTTATTTAGATGATTGAACCTAGGATTTACTTATTTGGGTAGAAGATTGAACTCAGGATCTTGGCACTAAGCCACATCCCTAGCCCTTTCTTATTTTTTGTTTTTGAGGCAGAATCTCACTAGGTTGCTAAGTTGCCCACCTGGGCTCAAACTTTGGATCCTCTTGCTTCAGTCTTCCCAGTGCTGGGATTATAAGTATGTGTCATCACATCTGGCTCCACACAGTTTTTACTAAATATAATTAATTGATTTAAATTTAAATTTACTAACTATAACTAACTGATTTAAACATTTGTAGAGTGCTGCGGGTATAATTTGATGGTAGAGCTCTTGTGTACCATGCATGAGATGCTGGCTTTGATCCCTGGTACTGGGATGGGGGGATGTAAATGCATCACTTGTAGTTTAATTTGAGAATGAAATAGGTTTCTAGTGGTGTGGTTACATAGAAATTTCACGTTGCTCTTTTTTTTGGTACTTGAATTGAACTCAGGACCTTGCACTTGCCAGGAAGGTGTTGTGCTGCTGAGCTATATCCCCAGCATAACACATTGCTCCTTTTCGTAGTACAATCTTTTTTTTTTTTTTTTTCCTTCTACCTTTTTGGAGACAGGATTTCTCCATGCAGTTTAGGCTGGCCTTGAGCTGACTTTGTAGCCCAGGCTGGTTTTGATCTCACAAGGATCCTCCTGCCTCAGCCTCTTGAGTGCTGGGATTACAGGTGTATACCACCACACCTAGCCTGTAATACAATCTTGTTTGCAAAACTAAAATGAAACTGGAACTGTATTTTTGGAAATACTTGTATCTGAATATTTAGCTGCCACTACCCCACTATGAAACTTGTCTCTTGGTAAAATAATATTCTACTATTTTATGATTTCTCAAATGCATTTTTTGTGAAAGTGACTTTTACCTATACACTATATACCTTTTTTCTCATTTGTTTTGCTACGTTTTCCTTCTATTTTTCCTTTTCTTTCTGTACTTTCAAGCTAATCCTTTACTATTAGCCTAACTTAATCTTGCCTATTTTATGGTGGCTTTCATATATTTCTCTTGCTTTTTTTCTTCTCATTTTATTTATGTCATATCTTTAACTGCTTTTCTTTTACAAGTTGAGATTTTGGTTTGATTTAATACTTTTAGTTTTAATTATTTGAAAAGTTTTTTTCAAATTACATTTTGAGTGAGCTTCAGTTCTAATTATGTGTCTACATGCTTTGTTATTTGGAATTGTCTATTTTTCATTTATATGTTAATTTTAGTCGTGACCAAATTACCTATTTTTAAAAATTTTTATTTAGTTTTTTAGAATTTAGAATTTAGCATTAATGGCATATAGTTATTAAATAAATGAATTTTCCAGTTTTTCTTGATCCTTTTTGTTATCTACCTGAGAGTTTTTTTACTTTATTGATTTATATTTGTTTTTTTAAGACAGGATCTTGCTATGTAGTTCAGGCTGGCCTAGAACTCACTGTAGCCAAAACTGGCCTTGAACTCATAGCAGTCCTTTTGTAATCCCAGCACTCAGAAGGCTGAGGCAGGAGGATTACCTCTAGGTTGAGGCCAGCTTGGGCTGTAAAGCCTGAACTGCATAGCAAAATCCTGTTTCAAAAAAAAAAAAAAAAGGGAGAGAGAATTAAAAATAATCTTTTGATTTGGGCAGTTCTCCAGAATGCTGGGATTACAATAAAGTGCCATAAAGATTATTCTTTTTTTTTTTTTTTGGTACTGGGAATTGAACTCAGGACCTTGCACTTGCCAGGCAGTGCTGTGTTATATACCCAGCCTCCCACTTTTGGTAAGATGATTTTAAATTGTAGTATAAAAGTAATTTATTAATAACAATTATAATGTATGTTTTAATGCATTGTATAATACAAAAAGAAATTTAACCTTTATTTTAACATGTAATGCATGTTGTTTTATGTATTGTAAACTAATTATGTAAAAAACATTGGCAGATGAATAAAAAAGGATATTAATTTTAAAATCAGTTATATTAACATGGAGATTGACTATAATCTCAAAGCATCCTGGGAGTCTGAGGCAGAGGGTGGGAACTCTGAGCTGAGGCTGGATAACTTTGTGACTCACTGAGACCCCTACTTAAATTTTGAAAAGTGTGTTGGGGGGGGGCGAAGGGGAGATGTAGCTCAATGAGATGATGGGTTTACTCCCCAGCACTGAAGGAAAAAAAAAAGCTTTAAAAAAAATGCTATTAAAAGCAGTTTTCCTGGCCCTTTAGTATTTATTTATTTGTGCTTTAAAAATGTTTTGGGGATGTCCAGGGATGTAGGTTAGTGGCACAGTGCTTGCCTAGTAAGCACAAGGTCCTGAGTTTGAGTCTTGGTACCAAAATAAAATGAATCAATGAAAAAAATTTTAAGAATAGTTTTTCTTTTGATTCTGAAGATAAAATGATAGTAGTTTCCAGCTATTTGTAAGCATTTCTCTACAAATAGCTACCTATTTTTGCGGCAAGGTCTTACTATGTAGTGCAGGCTGACCTTAAACTTGCTTATGTGGCCCAGGCTGGCCTTGAACTCATGGCAATCCTCCTGTCTCAGCCTCCTGAGTGCTGGGATTACAGGCACATGCCACCACAAATAACACATTTACTGTGTGGGTAGTGTTTTTTTTTTTTTTTTTCACTATGAATAACAAGGCCACACTAATTATAATTGTCACTTAATTTTTTCTTTTTAACATTGGTTTTTGAAGTACTAGAGCTAAAACTACAAAAGTTAAGATAAAAGGCTTGGTAAAGGTGATTGTGAGGCAGATGTGCTGAATTAAATTGATTTTATGGCCTGCCGTAACTTCTATTATATAGTAAGCTTCTTTTTCAATAGATAACATTACTGTCTTTTAGTTGAAACAGCATTTGGACCACAACTGAGAAGCAATTACCAACAAAATATTTTTAAAGCAAAAATATTTGCTTTAAAATGATCATGTGTTTGGTGCTGATTCAGTTGCTGGGCTAACATCAACTTCTTTCTCATATGAAATTTTCTGAGTCTATGGGAAGAAGTTCAGAGATAATAAAATGAATATCTACGTATCTGTCACCTAGCTTTGTTGGATTTCCTTTATTTTAATACTATTCTAAGTAATAAAGTATTACATATACTGCCTTAGTTACTTTTATCATTGCTAATACAGAATACCTGACACCCAAAATTAAGGGAGGAAAGGTTTATTTAGTTCACAGTTTATAGAGGTTTCAGTTCATAATCACCTGGCTAGGGTAGGGTGGTATGGCAGAGGGGTGGTAGTTCATGGTGGTGGAAGACAGCAAAAGCAACAAGAGAAAAGGGGAGGAACAAGCCATTTTTCTTCCCTTATAGTGCATGCAGGCTACCTGCCCTAGGGCGAGTGTAGCACTGATGCCCCCAATCCCAGTACTAGACAATGAACAAATCACAAACTCTAGATTCAGCTGCCTCAAAAAAGCACCCCCCTCCATGACTGAATAAGGTTTTGGGGACCATCCTGACACGAACTGTAATATACACCAACTAAAGTCCTCATGTTACTCTTCCCCAATTCTCATTACCTTATTCTCTCTCTCCTCAGAGTTAACTAGTATGGTGAATTTGATATTTATTATTTCTCTCTTTTTTTTTTTTTTTTTTGAGACAGGGTCTTGCTTTGCAGTGCAGGCTGGCCTTGAGTTCACTTTGTAGCCCAGACTGGTCTTGAACTCCCAACGATCCTCTCACCTCAGCCTCCCAAGTGTTGGGATTATAGGCATGAGCTACCACGCCCGGCTTTTATTGTTTTTCTTACATGTTTGTACTTTTGTTATATGTATGCATATTATTTATTATATGTATGCATGTAATAAAATTAACATATATGAATTTATTTATAAACAATGTGCTGTTTCCAAAAACAAGATTATATTTTTAAGCTTTGTAAATTTTTTTTTTGTAGCACATCTTTTCACTTAGTAACATAATTGAAGTTTATGTATATTAAGTACAGGCCTAATTGATTCATAATTATATCCATTACAGAAGAATTCTAATTTATTTGTCCATTCTTCTGCTGATTGGCATTTAGTTTTCCAGTTTTGCTATTACAAGTAGTGTCATAGTTAACATTCTTTTTTTTTTTTTGTCTTTTTTGAGGTAGGGTTTCATTGTATGGTTCTGGCTGGCCTGGAACTCAGTTTGTAGCCCAGGCTGGCGATCTTTTTGTCTCAGCCCCCTGAGTGCTAGGTAGTTAATATTCTTGGCATGTTTTTTTAGCCCTTGTGTATGATTTGGGCATGTATGGTTTATTCAAAGGTTATTGGACCTACGTGGTTTATCCAAAAGTTAGTGATTGTGAAACTTTTAAAACACCTCCAAAATAACTTAACTTGTAAAATTTTCTTGTTTTTTCATTTCATGATCTTAAGATTAAAAAATGAAGAAATGTGGAGTGATTGACAGATATATTTAGCTGACAGATTCATTTTTCAAAAAATGTGTTTATATTGTAAAAATACAACTTCAGGTATATTAGAGGGTTACTAAAAACAAAGAAAGCTCATTATACTAATTTTAATAAATATGTTGAGTGGGGTCAGGCATGGCGCACATGCCTGTAATCTCAACTAGTTAGTAGTGTGAGGCTGGAAGACAGACAGTTCCAGGCCAACCAGTACAAATTAGCAAAACCCTGTTTTAAAATAAAATTTGAAAAGCTTGGGAACATAGTTCAGTGGTAGAGCTTTTTTTGCTTAGTATACCCGTAGCCCGAATTTAATTCCCATTACAGAAAAAACAGTCTGCATGGGTGTGAATTTAAATTTTATAGGAGCTTGAAAACTGTTCTCACTCATTTAAAAAATAACCAAGTAAGGGCTTTTTTAGTATTTTTTTCCTTAAATTTTAATTTTATTCTAATAGCCCCACATAATCTGCTTTTTGGGATGAGCAATTCTTTCATTGTTCCAGGTATTATCTACTATACAATTTGCTGTTTTGAAATGTAGTTTTATAATTTTAGTGTATTTTTAAAGTCTAACTGTCATCATTATCTTATTCTAGAATATTTTCATTATGCCAAAAAGAAACTCCATCCTTATTGGTAGATTCCACATCCCTTTATTTTCTAATCCAAGATCATGAAGATTCAAATTTCAAAAGTGTAGGTTGTCTCTTCTTTGATCCATTCTGGGTTAATTTTAGTATATAATATAAGGTCTACTTTTGTTCTTTTGTATGTGCATGTACACTTGTTGATGAGTCTGTTGTTACTCTGTGATTGAATGATCTTAGCATTCTTGTCAAAACACAGTTGCCTTTCGATATGCAGGTGTAGCTCTGTACTCCCATATTCCGTGTCTTGTATGTGTGTTGTTAATCAGTATCACACTGATTAACTATTATAATTTGTAGTGTTTAAAAATACTCCCATATAATTAAAATGTTTTATTTTGAGAAATTGTAGATTCGCCTATAGTTGTGAGATATAGTACAAACAATACAGAGAACTCCTGTATCTTTTACCTATTTCTTTCAGTGGTAATGTCTTGTGTGACTGTAGTTTAAGATCACAACCCTGAAATTGCCAATGATATACATCATCAACCTTATTCAGATTTCACCAGTTTTATGCTAATTTTGTGTGGATATATTTCTCCCATAGAATTTTATTCTACTGTTTCTATGCTTTAAGATAGTTTATTGAACATCGTATTGTTCTCTAAAATAAAGATTTGTGTATAAATGAAAATTTTGTCTTGAGATCATTAGATTCTGTGTGTTGAAGATTTTCATTTGGGTTAGTCAGTCACTATGGTTACTTTTGTATAAAACTCAGGAAAACCTATAAATGTGTACATTTTCACATATAATGTTTAAACATCGTAAAGCAAGGCATATTGAGGTGGGTGATAGGATGGTGCCTCGCCTTAACTCATTTGAGCCACATGTGCAGCTCTGGATGGTTGCTTTTTAAAACTTTGTGGATGATGTATTTTAGTGCTAGAATGACACAAGGTTCAGGGTTAATCTTACACACTCTCTCTCTCTCTTTTTTTTTTTTGTAAATGCAAAGCTGAGAAGCCTTGTTAAATAAGTATATCTTAGATGGAAGAAATTTTAGGTGAGGGTTTGAATTCCATTTCTTTTGCCTGGTAGAAAGACTTTGATAAGATTGTGAAAGAAGGGCTGGATTTGGTGGTACATACCTATAATCTTAGCATTTGGGACCCAGAAGGATTGCCATGGGTTTAGGGCCAGCCTGAGCTACATAGCAAGATACTGTCTCAAAAAACCTAAACCAGAAGTACCCAAAAAACATTGTAAAAGGATACCACTGCGTACTTCTCCTCAGGCTGGTTAAGTTTAAGAAATAAGAGTGTGTAGAAGATTTTTAGAACTTTATTCCATTTCAGTAGTGGTTTTCATATGTCAACCCAGGTCAGTTAAAGGATGTGTTTGGAGTTTATCCCTACAAATAAAATTGCTGGGTTAAAGCACTTCAATTTTATTTTATTTTATTATTTTATTTATTTATTGGTACCAAGAATTGAACTCAGGACCTCATGATTGCTAGGCAGGCACTGCACTGCTGAGCTATTTTCCTGGTCCCAGCTCTTCAATTTTAGATACTGCTAAATTGATATTAAAAGAAATTGATCCAGTGTTTTTACTACCATCGTTCATATTTGGGTGTTCTAGTTATGTTTTTCATACTAGTCTGTTGAGTATGAAGTGATGTATGATTGTTTGATTTTTGCCGCCTTTTAATTACTAGTGGGAGTGAATATAATTTCATATGTTTAAATACCATTGAGTTGTCTTTATTTGAATTGTTTTTTCTTTACTTTTGGCCATTAGACTGTTTTGTTGTCTTTTTAAAATTGTTTCATAGGCATTCATCATGTATTCTGGATGTTAATCCTTAGATTACATTTGCAGCAATACTTTTCTCCTAGTGAATACTGTCATATTTTATTTTATGTTTGCAGTTTTTTAAATCTAAATGATTTAAATGATAGGCCAAACAAATAAATGGTGAGATAGACACCTTTCCTTTCAGAGAAATTCTGGGAGTGGAGCTACACTTGGTGATTCTTACCCAAAAAGTAAAATATAGAAAAGGGTTCAAGTAGTAACAGTGGAGAAACCTGTTAAAAATACTTTATCCAAAAAAATCAGGGTTAACTCTACAGTGATGAGATACTGTTTTCAGGTGCCCAGTGGAATAATGGGATTAGGAAGAAATGTCACCTCTGTGGTATTTTTCTTAAAACTCATAACCACATGAGAAAAAACATCAGACAAACTCACATTGAGAGACATTCCACAAAAT
The DNA here is from genome assembly GCF_034190915.1 of Cavia porcellus. Lineage (NCBI taxonomy): Eukaryota > Metazoa > Chordata > Mammalia > Rodentia > Caviidae > Cavia > Cavia porcellus. Next base: position 49,289,172 of record NW_026947488.1, on the reverse strand, counting down.
ACTAGACAGTATTCAAATTCTCAAGGACTTGGAAAAAAAAAAGACTGAAAAATGTCAAAGACTTGGAACTAAAGAGACGTATAAATAGATGTCGTTTGATATTCTGAATGGATCTTGGAACCGAAAAGATAAACTTTGAGTTAAGTTTGAAATTTAGGAGATAGAAATATATCAACATTAGTTTCTTAATCTGTCAAATGTGCTATGGTGACCTAAAATGTTAACATTAATGGAAACTCAGTGAGGTGTGTATGGAAATTTCTGTATCATCTTTGTAATTTTTCTGTAAATCAGAAATTATTTCTAAAATAAAAAGTTTATTAAGAATTTCAACTTGATTTTATCTGGTCTAAGATGCCATTTATTGTAGGATGCACCAATTTTTTACATGCTATTTTTTTTTTTTTTTTTCTTTTTGAGACAGGGTCTCTCTGTGCAGTTCAGGCTGGCCTTGGGTCTCTAATTTGAGAGATCTCCCAAATGCTGGAATTATAGGATTATAGGCGAGAGCGACCATGCCCCGCTTTGCGTGCTGTTGAAACAGAAATGTATCTGCTAACGAAACAAACAGGGCTGGAGATGTAGCTCAGTGAAAGGCTCTGGGTTTAAGTCTCAGTACTGCCAAAATGCAATGGCAACCTTTCATAGGCACCCATAGATTTGGCTACCGTGCTCACTTCTCTGGTATTCAAGTATCTTATGATGTAAGTTTTTTTTCCACATAGATTGTTTTTTTCAACTTCAGTTGTGCAGTTAAAATGGTATTATAGTATATATTGCATTTATTTCTTAATTTTAATGTAGTCAAATATATTATTTTTTCTTCCATTATGGAGAATTCTTACTGTGTCCCATTGGAAAAAAATTTCCTAAGGTGATATAGTGTGTTTTGGAGAGAGAGAGAGAGAGAGAGAGAATGAATAATGAGAGGTCAGAGTAAAATTTATTTTATTTTCATTATGCTTATTTATCCAGTGAGAACTTTCTTCTTCTACTCTTAAGTGCTACCTTTGTTGCTGCTCAGGTGCTTATATGTGTATGATCTGTTTCTGCATCCTATTCTGTTTCTGTTGGTCTGTTTTTCTGTCCGTATGCTGTGTATTTAGCAGCTATATATTTAGTTTTTACAGCTTTTTTTTTTTTTTTGAAGACAGAGTCTTTTAGACAGGCTGGCGTTGAACTCACTATGTAGCCCAGACTGGCTTTGAACTTGTAGCAGGCCTCCTGTCTCGACCTGGATTACAGGCATGCGCCACCATCCCTGGTTCTGCTTTATTCTTGTTCGTTAAGTTTATTGTGGCAGTTTCTTGGTCCATGACATTTCCACACAGATTTTAGAATCACATATCCCAAGAAAAGTATCTTGAGAATATGACTGGCATAGTAGAAATTAACAGCCTTTTTTTTTTTTATCGGCACCAGGGATCAAACTCACGACTGCCTGCTTGCAAGGCAGGCGCTTATGCCGCTGAGCTAAATCCCCAGCCCCCAGCTTTTTTTTTTTTAAACAGAGAGAATTGTCTTTTATTTTTCTTTTGTGATACTGAGGATTGAATCCAGGGCCTTTTTCCCAGCCTTTTTAATTTTGAGGCAGGGTTTTGCTAAAAATAAAAATGAAAAGCCCAGGCTAGGCTTTAACTTGTGGTCTTCCTGCCTTAACTTCCCAGAGTGATGAGATTATATTTGTGCACTGCTACACCTGGCTGACAGCCTTTATATTGGTCTTTCAGACCAGAAACATAGTGTATACCTTAATTTATTTGTATATTGTTAATTTGTCTCAATAAGGTTTTATAATTTTTTGTACAGACATCTTTTACATAACTTCCCAAGGTGTTTGCTCTCTTTTAATGCTTTTGTACATCATATATTTTAAAAATTTCATTTTCTAATTGGAGCTGTTTTAAAGAAATTCAGTTGACATTTTGTGTATTGGTCTTCTGTTCAGTATGTTTCTCAAACTCTTAATGATTCTAATAATTATCTGCATATTACTGTATCTTTAGGGAAAAACTCCCTTGATCTCATAGCTGCTCCAAATATTGCTTGTATTTTTTTTTTACAGCAAATGCCCCAGAATGAAATTATTTCTTTTTGCCATTTCCAAATCCCTTGCTTCCAGTTTTCTAACTTATTACCATCAGCCTGTCTGTAGGAGCAGCAGCTTTTTCAACCTGACAAATCCAGTGGTTAATTCTTTTTTTTTCCTAAATTTTGTAACATTTCACAGCTTACCTTTTGAAATCTTGCTTCTGGACCTTAGACATTCCATACTGTACTCTCCTGTTTTTCCCCTCATATCTAAATGACTCCTTATTTGTGAATTCTTCTTTCTCTGACTTTAGAGTTAGAGTAACAGTGATCTGTTGAATAGAACTGGTCCTGTTTAGAATACCACGTGATTAAGTCAGACCATAGGGAAGGCATCCATCTGCTCAGCACAAAGTACTTTGGGCTGAGTTCTCAGATCCCAGAACACTTGAACTGAGATTTGAAAGAGTGATTAAGAGTCTTCTATATGGAGAGGCAAGTGTGAGGGGAAAAGGCAGGCAGACATTATAAGGTATGGGGATTCAAAAGCAGATGAGTCCAGGAAAGAGGCTGACTTTCAGTATTGCAGCAGTGTGAGCAGCTCATTCTGGGGAGCAGTGGTCCAAGATGGAACAGGAGAGGTAAGTTGGAGATGGATTTTGATGGACATTGAATGCTGGGCTAAGTAAAGTCAGCAAAACTTTTCAGGCAGGTATTGACATGGTGAGACTGGTTGTGGATGCAGATTACCGACCCGAGCTTCTTGGAGACCTGTGCCACCATGCCCAGCCTAGAGTGTAGGTTTTGAGTGAAGGAACTAGTATTGTTTTTATAGATTTTTTAAAGGTAATTTATTATGATTTAAAAATACGAGGAAGCATTATTACTTTGTGGTTATTTTAATTATCGTGGGTGAAAGTAGTAGAACTTCTTTTTGTTTTGCTTGGTTTGGTTTTTTAAGACAGTCTCAATGTGTAGCCCAGACTAGCCTTGAACTCATTATCTTCTTGCCTCAGCCTTCCAAGTGCTGAGATCACAGATTTGCACTACCACACCCCATACTAGTGCAATCACTACTTTTTTTGATGGCTGTAATAAAGTTTGGTAATTCATAAGCAACATAAATTTGTTGCATACAGTTCTGGAGGCTGAGACATCTTAAGATCAAGGCACCAAAAGGTTTGGTGCTTGGCACAGGCTGTCTGCTTCATAGATGGTACCTTCCTGCTATGTGCTTACATGGAAAAAAGGGCCCAAAAATAGTTTACTCAGGTTTCTTCTCTGAGGGTACTAATGCTGTTCATTAGAACTCTGCTCTCAGGGGCTGGGGATTTAGCTCAGCGGTATAAGCACCTGCCTTGCAAGCAGGCGGTCGTGAGTTTGATCTCCGGTACCGATTAAAAAAAAAAAAAAAAAAAAAAAAAGAACTCTGCTCTCATGACCTAGTCATCTCCCAAAGATACCACCTCTTAATGCAAACACATGGAGCATAGGTGTTTTTCAGGGACACAAACATTCAGCACCACTTGGGATGGGTTTGAGTTGGAGCTTCATAATTTGATTTAAAAAAAAAATCTGTGGATATTTTGATGTATTCTCCATTTGGGAACTGTGTGTTAGAAATCTGGGCAAGGGCTTTGTTAGTGTATTTAATTTCTTGTTTATATAGTCTTTTTTCGCTTAAAGCCATGATAGTTAAGGTCACAAAATCAGCAGGTTGGTTGATCTGACCACTGCTGAAAAACTTTGAATTTTTATGTGAACATACATTGTAAAATAAAATTTAATAGCAGTTTATTCTGGGCTCGTATATATTATACACATATATGCAATATATCTGAACAAGGAATACCTGTATACTACTGTGGAGTCGTCCAAAGAATATCTTGTTAAATGAAAAAAGTAGTGATATTTTATACTACTATTTTGTAAAGAAAGGTGGAACCTATAAATTTATAAACACATAGTTATGTATATATACACAGATACACCAATGGAATGATAGACTCAAAACTGTCAGGAATGGTTATTTGGGAGGTCTGGGGATATAGCTCAGCAGCACAGTGCCTGCCTGGCAAGCGCAAGGTTGTGAGTTTGATTTCTGATATTAAAAAAAAAAAAAGTGGTTATTTTAAGGAGAGTAAGGGTATAGGGTGAGTGACCCAGGGATAGGAGCTACATTTCTACAGGTACTTTGTTTTGTGGATTAGGGTTTAGAATTATGCAAATTCTTTACCATGTTGTAATAAGCTAGATGAAAATAAGAATTCAGCAAAATTAAATCAAAATGAAATAAGTACACTTAAATGTCTGTTATGTTTCAGGCTGAATCACATGGAATATTTCAAATTACTTTGAAACATACTAATTCCTCAGTGGTGGTGCAGACCTATAATCCCAGCACTCAGGAGGCTGAGACAGAAGGATCATTGTGAATTTGAGACCACCCTGGATTACAAAGTGAGCTCAAGGCCAGCGTGAACTGCATAGTGAGACCTTGTCTCAAAAAGACAAAAAACAAAATGAAACATAGTAATTTGTGTTTTTCTATTGGGGTATATCCTTAAGGTCAAAGATTTACAGCAATGTATACTGTTTTTAGTAGACATATAGAGTAGTCATATATAGTTGTTATTAGAAATATGTGTTATAAAGCAAGAAATTATATTAGGTCAGGGCCCTGGATTTTGGTGTAGAAAACGGAAATACAAATGTAGAATCATGGAATTTGATTGAGTCTTGGACTTGAAAACTTTAGTTTGTGATGTCTGTATGAATTTATCTTTTATAAAGCTATTTTCTAGTTTTCTCTACTGAAAGTCCTCAAAACCAGTAGAGGTATTGTTGAACATTTCTAGTGTCAGCATGTGTTCTCTAACTTATAATTCTCACAACGAAGGGTTTGGGGTATCTTAGTAGAAGGACTTACTTCAAGTTGGTACCAGAAATTCTATGATGTGAACCTAGAACATTTTTTCATATCATAAAATTGTTATGGGGGAGATTTCCATTTCTACCAGGGGTAGTGTAGCTTTTCTTAAGCCAATGCTCCATCCAAGAAAAACTAGAAAAGCTGGAAAATATTTTTAAAAAATATATTTGAAGCTTTAGAGTGCAAGAGTGGTAATAAAAAAGATACAAGTTTTGGAGAGAAGGTAAGCTCAGAGCTTTTCCCTGGGGGCAATTGTTTGGCTGGTTTGTGCTGCACAGCTAAGAAGTTGAGCAGAAAGTTGTAGCAGAGTTTAAATTCTAAGCAGTTTTGGCAATCATATAGGGTAGGAAGACAAAATTGGAGTGTAGGGCCTGCAAAGACAAACACGAACACCCCATACCTTTAATTTGGAACCCTGAAGAATAGGCTGTATTTTATGCTTAAGGGTGACCTCAGAATAGATCAGCTTTTACCAAGGCTGAAACTTCAATCCCTGATTGGATTAAAGAGATCTACTCCTCGCTTCATTGCATGCTAGGAGCAAATGTTAACGTTCTGAGGGAAGGAAGCATCAAGTATAGCTTCAAGTTATTTGAATGTTTTTTTTAATATGTTTAGTGACACTACCTAATATAAAACTGTATTTGCATGTATGTGTATATTATAACAATATATATTCACATAGTTATAAAACTTAGTCTGGCATTGAATAAAAAATAAGCAGACATGTAAAAATGACTGAAAATCAGGAGAGAATACAGGTAATTGGAACAGGCTCATAGACTTCCAGTACAGATGACATGATTAGGAGTTTAGACTCATTTTTCCCTGTTCTTTCTTGTGAAGTGCAACTATAAATCTTGAATTTGGACAAAAGATAATTAAAAGTGATCTCTTGAAGGTTGTAAGAAGATGAGCTGGTTGGGGCCCACAGGACTTGAAAAACATCATAGCCACAGAACATCTTGCATTTCTGTCACCCCCCTAAAAATGTCTCCTAGGTTTGGTGTTTCCTGACCCAAAGAGACCCAGGTATAGCAAGCAATCCATCCTGGGAGGCCTCTGCATAGATATACTGTACTTGAAACTCTCCTTCCCTGCCCATCAACACCAAGGGTGGGTACTACCTGGAAAGTGGATACAGCCACAAAACTTGACTTGATCCCAGAAGTCTCTGACCACATGGGCCTGATCCTTCTCTTCCTTACAGAGGGACACAGGCAAATGCGTGGATTTGGCATGGAGACCTATCTATGGCAAGTGGCCACTTTGTTTTTCTTTGTGAGCTCAAGGGTTGGCTTTCTACTCAGAGACACTGGGCACCAGAGAAGCTGGCAAGGGCTGGAGCAAGCTAGAGGTTCCACACTTTCCCACCAAGAGACACCTGACAGCCTAGTTTGGGGAAACTCATTTGCTCACTCAGGTGGCTTTAACAGGGACCACTGGGAATCCAGTGGCACTAGATAAACAAAGTAGACCAAGTAACAAGACTCTGAAAAATAATTTTCCGTTAAAGCAAAGAAAATCAAGAGCCACATACTAAAGGTAATGACTACCTGCTAAACTAAAAAATTTAATAGCCTATGCAAGCAACTCTTAATACAGTAATGTTCATGATATAATAGAAAATAGTATTAATTAGGATTCTCATAATTAGGATTCTCAGAATTAATACATGTGTAATTATACAAAAATTAGGCTTACAGGATCAGAAGAGGAAAGGTTGCAGTGGCCATCTGTATGATTAGAAGTGGAAGAATCCAAAATGGCTGTCAGCATGCTGGAAAGCTGGAAGATCTAGTAGCAGTCCCATCAAGGCTCGGTAGCTCAGGCAGAGCCATCAGGGTGAGTCTGTGTCTGCCCTGGAAGTCTGAAGAGTCTGCACTAGAAGCTGAAGAAACTCAAGACCAGGGTGCAAAGGCAACAGCAAAGACTAGAGCTCCTCCAAAAAAAGAGAACATTTCCTCCTTTCCATTTTCACCCTGTCCACACTAGACGCCTATTGATTGTTGCCATCCACATCCTGGGTGGGCTTCCCTCCTCATTTTGCTGGTCTATATGTCTGTCATCCACTGGAACTTAAGAGAACTTTATTAATCTCTAAGTGGTCCTTACTCAAGTCAACTTGATATATAAAAATTAACAGCCACATGGTCATACTTGTTAGGTTTTTTGGTGTAGTTGAGAGACAGAGATATAAAGAGGCTTTTATTATATGGGTACAGGAGGGTTGCAGAAGAGTGCAAGACTCATTCAGACAAAGAAGCGGTGGGGCTTCTATTAGATTTGACAAGGTAGAGTGTGTGCCAGCATCTCCCCAGTCCGTTGTTAATACCTCATTTTGCCCACCCCATCAAGCTCCACCCCATCAAATCTAACAGAAGCCTGGCCCTCCTTAGCCTCAGAGGAAATGTTATGCTCTTCTCCAACTACTCCTGTGCCTATGGGAAAGCCCTTTTTCTTTTTTTCTCTACTGTGCCAGAAGAAACCTAACAATACCAACAACAAAAGGAACCATAACTTGAATAAGAAAAGACAGTCAACAGACACCAGAATGAGGTGAACCTGATGTTGTAATTTTCTGATGAGGATTTTTTTTTTTTTTTTTTTTTTTTTGGTAGTGGGGATGGAACTCATAACCTCATGCTTCCCAGGAAGGTGCTTGTGCCACTAAGCTAAATCCCCAGCCCCTGATGAGGATTTTAGAATCTTAAAAAATGCTTCAAAATTATCTTTAAACAGATTTTTTTCCAATTAGATTTTACTGGTACATTTTAGATATACATAATGGTCACATTCATTATAGAGAATTTGTACCTGTACATGATATAACTTGCTTTTCCTCCCACCCCCATCCTGTCTCTTTCTCCTCTTCCATTTACAAAAGCTTTGTTTCCATGTTTTCTTTCTTTTTTTTTACTTTTCCCTTCTTTCCTTTCCCCTCCCCTCTCCCTTGTTCCTCTTCTCATTTGAACATTTTTTTCATTTTTTTGTACATTTTGGTCCTTATTTACATTTTAAGCTTCTCATACCAGAGAAACAGTGGTATTTATACACGTATCTCTGATTTATTTCACTAAAGCATATGAACTCAAGACACATCCATTTTCTATTTTTTTTAAAAATTTTTATTTAAGGAGAAAAAGAAAAAAAAGCAGAGAAAGGGTACAAGTTATACAGATTTACAGAAAAAAATAAACAGGAAATCACTAGTTAATGGATTACATATTGTCATCTTAAAAATAATTGTTCAAGTTACAAAATTAAAGCTTATAAAGTGGACATTCCAACAGTGAGACTGCAAACAGTTCTGTTCAATGATCCAACAAAAATCAGTGATATCATTATCTGTCTTATACACTTAAATATACATGCAGTTATATCATTTAGAGCACTTTCTTTTCCTCTCTTTTGTACAATGACAATTACACATTTTGGATTTTGTTGCTCCCACAGTTCTTATTACTTTTTTGGAAGAGAGTAGAACCAAATGTGACATAACAGAACAGAGTCAGTCAAATCAAAAGGGTGGACATAATAGATAATGTAAAAGCATAATACAAGGTGATCAACAATGGTTACCATAATGCCTCCCGCTATCTCTAATAGAATTGCCTATATCATCAGTTATAATAAAATTGAACAAAACAGTAAAGAACAAAACCAACAAAACCAAAACATTGGAGACATTATGGGTCTTTAAAAGTAGATAATAGTCAACCAGAATGGGCGTCATAATGAATCCCACTATCTTCACAGCTGTTGCCTAAACTTTCGAACCTGGTACTATCAAGCAAAACAGAATAGAGGGACATCAATCAAAACAAGATAGAGGAATACAGGGCTTTAAATCAAGATAATGGAAAGTCAAAGTGGGTTACTATAATATATCCTGCTATTTTTTATTTATTTTTTTCTTAATTAAAAGGATAAAAATAAAAAAGTAAATAATAAAATGGAGATTGAGATAAAAGAGGGCATAACAGCAAAACAGCGCAGATCAAAACAACCATTTAAGCAAAATAGTGTTTCACCACAAGATAATCCTGACATAAAAGTAGTTACCATATTGTCTCTTTCCTTGAAATCTTTGAATATAACTTCGTATACTGTAGCATCAAATATATCAAAACAATGTAAAACCATTTAAGAGAATGACAGTATTACAGGGTATTTAGAATCAACTGACAGAAAATAAACAATGGTTTCTGTATAATCTCCTTGTCTATAAAAGTTTTTGCTTATACTATCATACATAATAAAATCCAATAAGATACAACCTGTTTAGACCAATGGAGACAGAAGAACAAAAGCTTGATGAGACTTCAAAACAAGATGATACTAAATCAGTATTACCTATTAAGATGTCATTTTCTCCAAAATAGCTGTTCCTATCATCCAATCTTCTCTGCCTCCTTTCTGTTGAGCTCTTTTTCTGTCATTAGTTGTCAGTTTGTCTTCTTCATTTTGTTTTCTGCTCCATTCATTTTGTGGCCTCTCTGCCACTATTTCTGGATTCTTCGTATTTTTCTTTTTTAGAATATCCTGCAGTATTCTCTGTAGAGTTGAATTGGTGGTTGCATATTCCCCTAGTTCCTCTTTATCCTGGAAGCACCTTGTTTTTCCATCAATTTCCAGGGATAGTTGTGCAGGATATATCAATCTTGGCTGGAGGTTATTATCTTTCAAAGCTTGAATTATTTCCCCCCATGCACTTCGTGATTTGATGGTTTGTGCCGAGAAATCTGCTGTAATTCTGATGGGTGTTCCCTTGTAAGTGATCTGTTTCTTGTCTCTGATGGCTTTTAATATTCTGTTCTTGTATTGGATTTCTGGAATTTTAATTATTATATGCCTGGGTGTAGCTCTGTTTGGGTTGTAGGTGGCTGGGGTCCTGTATGCCTCATACAACTGAGTTTCTTTACCTTTTGCTAAATTAGGGAAATTCTCCTGGATTATTTCTGTGAGTAGCTTTTGTAGTTCATTTGTTTGTTTCCCTACTTCTTCTTTTATTTTCTTAATTCTTAAGTTATAGATCCTCTTATCATCTTCTAGTCTTTGTATTATTGCTGTTTGTTTCTTTGTTATTTTTAAGAAGTTTTTCATTTCATTCTCCCATATTACAAATCTGCCCTCCAGTTCAGATAATCTATCCTTAGTTTCTTTCAAGCTGTTATGCCAGTTTTCGATAGAGTTTTTAGTTTCCTGGTAATCTCTTTGAACCTGCTTCACGTATTCTATGCTTTCTCTATTTTCTCCATCAAACAATTCTCCCCTCCTTTTCTGTTCTTCCATTCCACCATCTGGTTTTTCTTGGGTGGTGCTTAGCATTTCTCTAACTATTCTGTTTATGTCTAGCTTCAGGTCATTAATAACTTCATTCCTGAACTTGTCTATGAGGCTCTGGAGATAGTGCTTTATGTCTATTGGTGCGGTGTCTGCTATTGCCTGTTTCTCAGGATTGGGGGCTGAGGGGCCTTTCTTGTTGCTCCCTCTTCCCATAATCTTTGTTCCTTATATATGCAAGCGTATATAGGAGGCCCAGCTTCCTTCCCTCTTGGCCACAGTCTGATTGAATTGCACCAGCTAGGTGTTCCCGCCCACCGCAGCGCACCAGGGAGTTAAGAACTGGGCAGCCTATGCGGGGCCGCCCCTCCAGGTCATCTTCAGGCGCTGGGACCTGTGCTGTGCTAGCCTACTGGGTCTCAGCCAGCAGTGTCATGCAAGCTAGGCACTGCTCACCAATCCCGCTTGAGAGGGGGATATGTGACTGAAGTCACTACAGCACCCTGTTCCGGCCAGTCTGCCCAGTCCCAGAATGTCCTCTGTTGGAGCCTCCTAGATTGTGGAAGAGTCCCAGTTTCTCTCACTTACCGCAGGTCAATGCACGGCTCCGCGCCTGTTCCACTGTCAACTCCGTTCACCGATTCCCGTTCTCAGGGCTTCCGCGCGTCTCACTCCCTGCAGAGCCGATGTAGACACAGCAGTGGCGGCGGGAAACCCGAATTGCGGCTTCCAATGGCGTGGGCTCCAGCTTCCACGCTGAGACTTTTCTCTTCCTGTTATAGCACCAGGATTGCATTTCCAGTTGGTTTCTCTCAGCCCAGTTCGTTCTTGGGTCAGCAGGGCATATCTCCACTTGCTTATGATTCCTTACTCCGCACCATTCCTGAATTCTAAGCTGGGTATCTCAGAGAACCTCTGTAGCTGCTGCTATCTGTCCGCCATGTTCTCCCGGAAGTCAACACATCCATTTTCTCAAGTGTATCCTTCTTTATGGCAGAGTTCTACTGTATTTTATTAAAAAAAAAGAAAAACTTTTTTTTTTTGGTACCAGGGATTGAACTCATGATCTCACTCTTGCCATGTAGGTGCTGTGCTGCTGAACTACACCCCTGGCCCCAAACCATGTCTTTGTCCTTTTACCAGTTGATGGGCACTTGGGCTGTTTCCAAGACTTGGCTATTACAAATTGTGCTGTATAAGCATAGCTATGCATGTATCACTATGGTATGATGCTTTTAATTTTTTTGGAAAGATAGGAAGGGAATGGGTAGTCCTAGTTTTTTGAGGAATGTCCACGCTGATTTCCACAGTGGTTGTACCAGTCTATACTACTCCCACCAACAGTGGCGAACAATACCCCTGCAGCATTTGTTGTTGGTTGATTTCTTAATAATAGTCATTCTTTCTGGAGTGAGGTGGAATCTCAGTGTTGTTTTAATTTGTATCTGTCAAATGACCAGTGATGTTGAACATTTTTTCATATATTTGCTGTTTGTATTTCTTCATCTGAGAAGTGTGCATTCATTTCAGATGCCCACTTTTGGACTGGGTCTTTAAATTTGAGGAATCTAAATTTTTTGAGTTCTATGTTCTCAATATAATCGTTTGTCTGAGGAACAGCTGGCAAACATTTTTTCCCACATTGTGAGTTGTCTCTTCTCTCTGTTGGTGGTTTCTCTTGCTGTGCAAAAGCTTTTCAGTAGGGTAAGATCCCAGGTGTAGATTATTTGCTATAGTTCCTGTGCAAATGGGGTTTTGTTCATAAAGTCTTTGCCTATCCCGGGGTCTTCAAGAGTTTTACCTACTCTGTCTTCCGAGAGTTACGGTTTCTACTTTAGTATTAAACTCTTTGATCCATTCCGATTTTAGTTTGTTGCGTGGTAAAAGATAGGGATCCAGTTTTAATGTTTAGCATGTACAGAGCGAGTTTTTCTAGCACCATATTACAGAGGCTACCTTCCTCCCAGTGAATGTGTTTAACACCTTTTGTCAGAGGTAGGGTAGCTAAGTGTGCCTGGTTTTGTTTCTGCGTCTTCTAATCTGTTTCTTTGATCTTTGGATCTGTTTTTTGTTTGTTTTATTTTTCCAGTACCATGCTGGGTTTTTTTTTTTTTTTTTTTTTTTTTTTGGTCTTTTTCCTTTTTATCGGTACCGGGGATCGAACTCACGATTGCCTGCTTTCAAGGCAGGTGCTTATGCCGCTGAGCTAAACCCCCAGCCCCACCATGCTGTTTTTTTAATCATAAAAATGTTTCAAAATTATATTGAAACAAAACTTAAAAGTATAAAGATCTCAGCAAAGAACTAAAGAAATTAATTAGAACCAAATTAGAAATGAAATTAAAACGAACTAAATGGAAATTGTAGAACTGAAAAATATAGTAGTAGAGGAAACAAATAATAGCCTCGGTAACAGGCTTGATAGCAGAGTTGCTGTGACAGAGGATGGAACCCGTAAGCTGGAGGACAGAGCATGAACTGTCCAGCAGTAGCAGCAGAGCTAATATTCACATAGTTGGAGTTTCACAAGGAAAAAAGAATGAGAGTGGGACTGAAAAAGTATTTTAAAAAGTAGTGGCTGAAAACTTAGCATATTTGGCGAAAAAGCATAACTAAAGGACCACCTAAGAAGCTGTGTGAACCTTGTAAAGATAAACCTGATGTGATCTATGCTAAGATGCATCTAATTAAACCCTTGAAATCTGAAAGCAAAGAGCAAGTCTTGAAAGCAGTCCAAGAGAAACGACATATTACCTGTAAACCATAGAGGTCAAAGGAAGTGGCACATTTTTTTCAACAAGTAAAAGGACTGCCAGTCTTGAATTCTGTATCTGTTGAAATTATCTGTCAGGAGTTACAGGTAAATAAAAACATTCTTAAAACAATGGAAAACTAGATGAATTTGTTACTTTTAAAGGTTGACTGAAAGGAGTTCCTTAAACAGAAAGGAAGTGATAAAGGAAGAAGGAACAACTGGGAAAGCAGAAGTATGGCTACATAAAATAAGAGGCTTGATTTTGTTTTCCTTTGAAGTTTTATTTGCCAAATTTTGTGACTGGATCAAAAATATAAGACCATCTGATACTAAAGATGCAATGTACATGAGGATAAAAGACCTGAATGGGAATTACCATACTCAAGCTGGTAAAATGTTGTTACTAGCAAGTAGATTATTGTAAGTCATGTTTATATTATGGTAACCACCTGGGAGAGTAAAGATAAACTCAAAAACAGTATAAATAAATGAAGATGAAAACTGGGGTGAGTTGTAGCTCAGTAGTAGAGTGTTTATCTAGCACGTAAAAGGTCCTGGGTTCGATCCTCAACACTGACAGGGAACGAGGGAGACAGAGAGGGACAGACGGACAGACAAACGGACAGACAGACAGATGGACAAAATGAATGAGAATCAGATAGTTGGTAAAGTGTTATTTCTGGATATGTTGGTGAAGTTTTCCAGAAAATATTGGCATTAGAATCAATAGACTGAATAAGAGAGATCTGGTCTTACCCAGTGAAAAGTGAACTTTAGTTTTCTTCTGGAGTTGGGAAACTCATCTTCTCATGTCCCTGGGCATCAAAACTTCTGTTCCCTGCTCCCTTTAGACTCTAAGACTTGCATCAGTACGCTTCCAGGTTCTCAGGCATTGGTTGTTGACTGACAGTTACACAGTCAGCTCCTGCTTGTAATTGGACTATGCTGTGCTGTGCCACTGGCTTTCCTGGTTATCTGCAAACTTGGGACTTCAAAGCTTCTATATTTGCACAGGCCATTTCCCATCATCTATCCATTCCATGTATCTTACTGGTAGTTTCTCTGGAGAACCCTAATACAATACAGAATGTTCAAAAAACGTTCAAGTGAACCCCTAGGAAGGCAAAAAAAGAAACAGAAAAGAATTTAAGCCTTGATGTTCTCAATAATCACTTTAGATGTTAATGGGCTAAGTATGCTAATCAAAAGACAGAGGGCAGAGTGGATGAAAAAACAATGACCCAACTATATACTGTTTATAGAAAAGTTACTTCAAATTCAACAAAAAAATTGTGTTAAAATATTCTAGATATAAGGGGCTGGGGATTTAGCTCAGCGGCATAAGCGCCTGCCTTGCAAGCACGTGATCGTGAGTTTGATCCCTGGTACCGGTAAAAAAAAAAAAATCTAGATCAAAAGCTAGCAAACTAGCAATTAGGCCTACCACTTGTATACATAAATAGTTTTATTAGAATGCAGTTACTCCCTTTCATGTACATATTGTCTGCTAGAGGTACATAGTTGAAATAGAGATATGTAATAGAAACAGTTGAAAATCTTAATATCTTTACTGAAAAGTTTCGCTACTGTCTATTCTTAATGCAGGTTAAAGAGATTTAACAAGTTGATACAGTACCCAACTGGAGTTTGAATCTTTTACTAGAAGGGAAAAATTACATGAAGTACATTTTGGGTCAATTGACAAAGTGGTATACAAACAAGAGATCATACACAAGTGTTATATAATGTTAAATTGAAGATTGGTTGAGGTTAAAACTGTACCTTAAGGTTTAACTCTTAGCCAGGCATGTGATGTGTCTCTGTAGTCCCAGCTCAGGAAGAAGATGGAGGAGGATTGTTTGAGCCCAGGAGTGCAGGGTTAGGCTAAGCAACAAAGCAAGGCATTGTGTTGTTTTGAGACAGGATTTCATTATCTCATTATCTCATTTTCTCATTTTCTCGGGTCTTTAGTGATACTCCTGTCTCATCTTCTCTAGTTGTAGGGATTACAGAGGTGTGCCGCCATGCTGGGCAAGAGCTCATCTCTTGAAAAAGACTTAAGTCTTTTAAAACTGTCTGCTCTTGAACAGTATATACTAAACTACTTAGGTTCAAGACCAATGATAAATATAAAAGCCCTCCACAGTTTAAGGGGAATATTTTATATACACACAATCTGTTTATGTGGAAGAGAGAAAAAAAGATGAAAGTGGTCTGCTTTTTTTTTTTATGATATTGACATTCTTTCATCAATACATTTTCCCTCTTTAATCCAGTTCCTTGTTTTGCTTTGTTTCATTGTTAACAGATTCAGGTTATGCGTTTCTTTGCCAGAATACTGCTTAAGTGACAGTATTCTTCATAAGATATTACATCTAAAGGTACATGATGCCTATTTGTCACTTAGTTTTGTTTTTCTTTTCTTTTTTTTAGTACTAGATTCGAACTCAGGACCTTGAGCTTGCCAGGCAGGCACTGTGCTGCTGAGCTATAACTCTGGCCCTTGTCCCTTATATTTAATGCTGTTTTTGTCCTCTTTTATACTTTTTCCATGTGTGATTAGCATTGTGTTTTTGCTTCTTGCAAACCAATGAACAATCTTTGGAGAGGCACTTTTAAGATCTTACAGATACACTTCCCCCTTAGTATCCTCCCTCCTCCTCTTTTTTTTTTTTTTTGGCTGTACTAAGATTGCATCTAGTAGCATTTTACCGCAGAACTACATTGCTAGCCCTGTTTTTTTTTTTTTTAAATTTCAAGAGAGAATTTGAAGCTGGTCTCCAATTTGTGATCCTCTTTCCTCAGCCTCCTGAATAGCTAGGGTTATAGGCATCACGTACCTCCAATTTTTTTTTTTTTAGATAGGGTCTTGCTATATAGTTCAAGTTGGTCTTAAACTTAGTGTGTAACTGAAACTGGCCTGAAACTTGAGGTGATTCTCCTATCTCAGCCTCCCAAGTGCTGAGATTATAGACCTACTCAACAATACCTTTTACTTTTAACATCCACTGGTGATAACAGGAATAATTTTTATATTTGTCTGTTAGTAATTTATACAACAAAAATATTTGAAAGCACTGCACCTTATTGACATACGGAGAATACTCATAGTCAATAAATTTGTTAATTTAGAAGAAATGGAAAAATTCCTTGAAAGTTAAATTGTCAAAAATGACAAGAAGAAATAGAGAATTTGAATAACCCTATATCAAATAAATTGAGTTCATTATTTAAAACCTTTCCACTAAGAAAACTTCAGGCCTTGGTAGCATCACCAGTAAATCATACCAGACATTAATGGAAGAAATACTACACAAACTTTTTCTGAAAATAAAGGAAGACACCTACACACTTTCCAAGTCATTTCATCAGCCAAGATTAGCATTATGTCTATATAACAAGACATTGTGCATTCCCGTGATGCCAGGTACTGAAGACTGAAGCAGAAGAATCACAAATTACCCTGCCTAGGATACCTTGTCAAAATACAATGTTTTAAAAGGGCTGAAGGCATATCTCAGTGATAGGACATTTGCCTAGCATGTGTGAAGGGCCCTGGATTTAATCTTTAGTATTAAAAAAAGTATCTTTCTCAACACACACATATATATCTGATGAAGGGCTAGTGTCTAAGACATATGAAAAATCTTGTAACTCAGAAGACAAATGCCACCCACCAAAATGGACAAAGATAATAATGTGTCACAAGATTATACATACAAATGACTTACTAATACCTGAAAGATGCTCAGAATCTTCACTTATCAGGGAAGTATAAATTTAAATCATGAGCTATGACAGCGCATATTGGAAGGCCTACAAAAAGTCTGATTATACTAAGTGTGGGCATTAGTGTAGAGTATATTGAGCTCTCTTACCTTGACATGGAAGTTTTCAATGGTATACTCATTGCGGAAATAGTTTAGGTTTCATACAAATATAAGTACATATCTATACTTTGACCCAGAAATTTCACCTTATGTGTTTGTCCAAGATAAATGTATGTACATGTTCACACAAAGGCTTGTATACTGTGTGTCTGTCTTAGCAGCTTTATTTGTGAGAGCCCATAATTAGATAATTCAAGTAGTCATCAAGAGAATGGATAAAGAAATTGGGAGTAGCTGGGTATGGTACCATACACGTATATTCCCAATACTCTGGGAGGCTGAGGCAAGAGGATTCCAATTTGATTCCAGCCTGGGTGACTTATGAAGATTACGTATCAAAATAAAAAGGGCTGAGTATGTAGCTCTGTATGAAGGCTCTGGGCTCAATATCTGATAACAAAGTTGTGGTGTACTGCTGAGCAATATGAAAGAGCAAACTATTGAGACACATAGTACTCACATACATGCTGATTGAATGAAGCGAGACACAAACATGTCTTTCAATCAAGTTCTGTAGAGCTAGAAATGTATTCAGTGTTTGAGGCAGAAGTTGAGAAGGATTACCTACAGATGGGTGTGAGGGAACTTTTGGGGGTGATGGAAGTATTTTATATTGTTTGAGGAGGATCATACATATGTATACATTTATCAAAATTTGCCAAGTTGTACATTATTATATGCAAATTTTTGCACAATTAGGGTTGATTTAAAAATGTGGTTGGAGGGGCTGGGGATTTAGCTTAGCAGCATAAGTGCCTGCCTTGCAAGCTCCTGGTTGTGAGTTCAATCACCGGTACCGATTAAAAAAAAAAGGCAAAAAAAAAAAAAAAAATGTGGTTGGAAGGAGCTATAGCAGTTATTCTAATGAATGTGAATCGATTATGTACTGCCAATAAAACACTGTCAGATTAAGTTAAGAAGCATCTCCTAAACAGGTATTATTTTAGAAAAACTTTAAAACTTGATAAAGATAAAAGATGAAGAGTTGGAAAAAGATCTAAGAAAAACAGCAACAACAACAAATAAATCAGTAATTATGATAATAGGGTGGGATAAAACTAGGTAAGTGGACACTGCTATGATAAAAGTCATATTTTATAGGAACCTAAGAGTCATAAAATTGTGTGAATAAATAGCTAAATATGTAAAGCAAAAATAATGTGAGAGGGCTGGGGATTTATCTCAGTGGCATAAGCATCTGCCTTGCAAGTGCACTATTGTGAGTTTGATCCCTGGTAACAAAAAAAAAAAAAAGTGAGAAATGTGATAGAGCAGTTATAGTGTGGCACTTTCTAGAATTAGCTTTAGTAGATAAGAACATAAGGAATCAAATAGTGCATTCAGTGAACTTAATTATATATGCAAATAAGGAATAAATGTTTAAGGGTGGGCGTGGTAATGCATCCCTGTAATCCCAGTACTCTTGAGGCTAAGGCAGGAGGATCACACTGCAAGTACAAGGCCAGCCTGGGATACATAGGGAGACCCCCCTGTCTCAGGGGGGAAAAAATGTTTTAGGCTGTATGTATGACTTAGTGGTAGAGCATTTGTCTGATACACTCAAGGTCCTGGATTTAGTCGCTAGCACCATGTCTTAAATTCCTAAAATTTGGTTAAAGTTTGTCAGTATTCAAGGTATTTGACCATAAGGAAAGTTTCTGTAGATGGGGGAAAGTTGAGATTTTGCATGCTACAGTATTGGGTAATAATAGAAGTTAATTAATTATTAGATGATTCCTCTGAAATCTGCCACCTATGTTTCCATTGCAGAATTCCCCTTAGTGTATTCCTGAACTGAGAAATTGGTAGCAACAAAGAGCTTATTGTATTTCTGGGCTTGTGTTATTGAAATGCCTTTATATTTTAATTTGATGTCTTTTGTGACTGCTGATGAACTAGGTTTCTTAGTGCCAGGCAGTACTCACATCTAGGTCTCATCAGTGACATTGTCAAACTTGACCTGATATTTCAGATTGGTGTTTTTGGTTTTCTCCTTTTAAATCTGCTAACCTTTTAGTAACTACTGGACCATTCATGAATATACAGGAAATTTCAAATTAGGTAAAATTCAAAAGAAACAAGAACACCTAATACAGAAGTAATGTGAGGAGCATATTCTCATACATTGGTGAAACAGCCTTTAGGAAAATAATTTGGTGGCTTTATTACTCCTTTTGGTCCAATAATCTTCCCCTTAAGGTTCTATTCTTAGAAATAAAAGTAAAAATAAGGCCATACGTGAGGGGTATTTATCATAGTAGTGTTTTAATGTCAACCATCTGAAAAACAAAAATAATGTTAGTAGGGATCAGGCAGAAAATTGATACTTCCATAGGTTGGAGTATTGTGCTACATGAAAAAGAATGAATTAGGCTAATGTCTACTTAGTTGGAGATTTCCTCAGGGTTTTATTGAGAAAAGAAAGACACAGAAGCTTTTGCATAATAATTATCTGCGTAACTAAAAATTATTTAAGAGAACCACACAAATGTCATAGGCTTGTGAGAATAAAGAAAAATAGTTAATAATGCTGGTGGGTAAATATTTATCTTTCTTGGGGGCCAACGGAAATAGTTGGAGAAGATAATGACAAAGGAGAATTGTTCTTTAGTTAATGCCAGTCTACAATTATATCTGTACATTATCTGTTGAACTCTGTAAATATGTATGTTTAAAAATATTAAGTAAACATTTAAAAACCACCTTTTTCTAAAAACAGTATTGTTTAATTTGTTCACATGAAATCCATAGAAACTTACAAAAGCATAGCAAGCATAGTAGATAGTCATTAAACTAAAAAAAAAATCTCCTAAATTCTCATCTTTATTCTGAGGATTGATTTCTAGGCTGCGGTGTAAAGAATATCGTTCTACTTTTTTTTCTGTTTTTCCTTTTTTTGTGGGTGGTGGGAGTACTGAACCCAGAGCTTTGCCTTATTGTAGGTAAATGCTTTACTACTGAGTTATAGCTCAGGCCATTATACTTTTTGACCCTACATACAAGCACACACACACATGCACACCCTAACTGATGGGAAATTTATTTACCCATAAAAGTAAAAGTCTAAAGTGGGTTCTGTGGATAGTTGGTACTACTCTTTGATTTCCTTTCGTTTGTCATCCTTGAGGTTGGCTTTGTATTCAGGCTCAGTGTGATGGCTACAGTTCTTGCAGCTGTAAAATTCAGCCATACCAAAGTCTAGAGAGAGGGTGGTCTCTTTTTCTGTGTCTGTTACTGGGGGGTTTTGGAAGCATTTGCTGGCAAGATTTAGGTATGCTTTTTGTTCATCTCTGTGGTTATAAGGTTTGTATTCCCTTTTTAGGTGGTGGCAAATCTTTGTTTCAAATTTGTGCACTTCTGTTATGATATACCGTCATGTTCCAAATCTGCCTAATTTGTATTATATTGCTTATTAAGAAAGATTCATATGTGAAATTCTGAAAACTGATTCTTTTTTTCTTAATTTAAATTACAGACTAACAGGATCTTCTGGGTTTGTAACAGATGGACCTGGAAATTATAAATATAAAACGAAGTGCACATGGCTCATTGAAGGACAGTAAGTAGAAATGCTTAACCTTTTTGTTTATTTACGTATAAGATAGCGCTCAGTGTCATACTACTTTTCCTACAAGTAAAATTAGCAATTGAAGATATATTCTGTTTAATAACTTTTCACTTGATAAGTGAATATTTTTATTTTTCTTAATTTTCATTGTTAAGTTTTTAAAAAGTTTCAAATTGATTTAATGTTGCAAGTGAATTGTAAACACCAGAAAGTTAAAAATTTTCAACTGTAATAGTTCACAGAACTATTAAAGTGTTTTAAATGTTTTGCTTAAAGCAGTATAAATTGTAATATTGTGTCAGTTTTCTAAGTACTATTTTTTTAATGGTGCTGAGAATGGCTCCTAGGGTTTCTCAACATGCTAGGCAAGTGCACTACCAAACTTCATCCCCAGGCCTCTAAATGACTATTTTTATTGTGGACAGAAACGTGAGAATAAACATCACTGCCTAAGTGCTACTTCCCTGGTCCTCCTGTTGGCCCCCCTAGCTATTGCTTTCTTTTGGTCCTTCCCTTCATGGAAGACCTTTTATGTAAGCATTTCTCAAACTTCTTTAAGTTTCAGAATCTCTCTATACTGTTAAGCTTTGAAGATTCCAAGTAACTTTTGTTTATATAGGTTATAGCTGTTCCATGTTTACTATTTTAGAAGATAAAACCAAGAAATCATTTATTTAAATGTGACAGTTACAAAGTCACTATATTAACATAAATGTTGTTCTTAATGGAAAAAATCTTTTTAATGGAGAAATGTAGCATTTTTTTGCATTTTGCAATCTTTACTATCTGACTATTCTAAGGCTTTTTGTTATTGTTGTTTTTTGAAATATGTGATACTTAAGCAGATTTCAATGTTGATAGGAAAGTTTCAGATGAGAGGGAAATGTTGAATATTTGAGAGATTGAAGGAGAAGTAGATAGGTTTATATGTTTGGAAAATAGAAATTTCAGGAAATTTTGTCATGATACTTGGCTTAAGTAGGAAGGCAGACCGGATGGTTTGAAATAACCATTGAGAATTTGCAGTTTTGAGAGGGAGACTCAGTGATAAGAGTATGGACAGTATTGAAATGCCATAGGAGGTGGTGGTGTGACTTTTTACAGTGCATCTTAGGTTTCTTTAAATTTGTTCTAAGTCAGAACAGATAAATAGTTTCTTGTAGGCCAGCGCTTTTGCCAGGCAATGCTATGAAAAGGCACAGGAGCAGTCAAGTTAGAAAACTGAGAAGTAGGTTTATGAAATGCTATACTATGGAATCTTAAAGTGATTAAAGATGGAAGCAAGAAATGGATTAGTTCAGAGGCTGTTAAAGACTGACTGCTAAATAGGCTGTAAGTCCCAAAGAGTCACAGACCATGTCTGCTTTGTTTCTCATTGCGTATTTAATGATCTGTTTACATATGGTATTAAGTAAATCTTTGGCAAATGAGGGAATGTTTTTTATATATTGTTAATTTCTTCTCTCCTTGTAAATTCTTAAAAAGTCTTATTTTTTCAAGTGTTTGTTTTGGTGATTGTTATAAATTACCTTTTTTGTTCTTTTTAGGCCAAATAGAATAATGAGACTTCGTTTCAATCATTTTGCTACAGAGTGTAGTTGGGATCATTTGTATGTTTATGATGGAGACTCAATTTATGCACCATTAATTGCTGCCTTTAGGTAAGCTTAGTTCTATAAGTAGTAGGCAATCCCTGATTTCTAAATTTAAATATATCTCTTGGATTGTATTTTTACTATGTTTATTATCCTCTAACACTTTTATTTTATGGAATGAGTATTAGTTACGGAGTCTGTCACTTGTGTGCTGGTCCCAATTTGGTTTCTCTAGTTACCTGATGGTGGTGGGGAAGCTTACATTTTGTATTAAATCATATTTCTTTGAAAAATCTTAGAAGCCATGTGGATTTTGTTTCTGTGTGTTCTTTAATGCACAGTCCTTTAGGAATTGTCAAATTCAAATACAGTGTTGTGTATGCACATGCACACATCTATGTATATGCATTATTATGAGTAAGGGAAACTTTTTAGAAAAATGCACATAATACCAGCATTGGTTACTTGCTGGGAATGAGAATACCAGTTATATATACTGATTTTTTTTCCCCAACAAGTATACTTTATATAAGTAGTTAAAAAGAGTTTTGCCAACTATATGGGATATTCTGAATTTCTTGGTATTTTAGGATTTTTTTTTAGTAGTAAGAGCAGTGTTGTTTATTCTAAATGAGAATTCAAAGCTGTCTTTGTTTTTCTTCCTTTTACATGATAAAGTGTTCTACAGTATGTTTTCAAAGGGCATATCTCTGTAGGAAACCATAGTTGTCAGTTTTTCATCTGCAACTGACTTTCTAGATGTCTTTCCTCCAAACATTTTATTTCTTTGACTTTAAAAGAAATTACGCCAACAAATATTTTTTGTGCTTCTCACTTGGGACTAGTCTGGTTGACATTCTACGTGGGTGAGGAAGATAATAAGCAGTACATGAGAAGCCAAGGGACAGTAGATCAGGAGACTGATTTGCCCTTGTATTTCTCCATCCTTTTTGCCTAGTGTGCAGTCTGACCTATCTTTGAACTGAGAACAGGGCCATTGTCTGGGATTTAAAGTTTCACATACAGGCCCAAAGAGCAGGCTATGGATAGGCTATGCTAAGCATTGAAAATGACATTGAGCAAGTGTTAGGCATAAGTGTCTTTATACCTGCTTGTGATGATAGGAAGCACGCCAAGGTTTAACACAAACACAAAAACTAATATGATGTCATCTAACAGTACTTACTAAGGATTTTACTTGTTTTTGCATTTGTGAATCAGAATTCATGAAGCCCATGTTATATGCTGGGCATTTGAAATCAACTTGCCAATACCCCTTGTAGGAACATGAACCAAGTAGGTGTACATGAACCCACAGTTCATCTGGACTAAGTGTTTGATGGGCAGACACATGAAATAACACAAGAAAAAGAAGAAGGAGAAGAAGCAAGAGGAGGAGGAGGAGGAAGAAAAAGAAGGAGGAGGAGGAGGAGGACTACTATATTTATTCTAACCAGTGACATTTAAGAGAAGCCAAAGTATATGTACAGAAGTTGGTTAGCCGTATAAGTTAATGCACTGATTAAATTTAACTTACTATTTATTTGAATGTGAATTTCCTAAAAATATAATGAGGGGGTATGGAGTATAGCTCAGCGGCACAGCATCTGCCTGGCAAGGGCAAGGTCCTGAGTTCAATTCCTATGCCCCCTCCCCAAATATATATAGTGAGAAGAGGTAAAATATTAAAATTTGCCTGAAATGCTGATGTGCAGAGCCATTTGAAAACTGCTGTCTTAGGATATACCGAGGCCTCTACAAGATGGCTTGGACCAGGAGAGCTGTTGGACCAGGAGCTGTTTGGGTAGAGAAACCAATGTAGTGGTCATGTGTTGAGGGTCCAGGGTGGAGAGAGCCTGACAGCAGATAGCCCTCCACTAAAGAAAAGGTTTCAAAATGTGTTGACTTTAAGTGTAGCTTCTGCTCAAGTCTTTGTGAGAACTTGAATAGATTATTCAGGTCCTTTGGATCTCAGTTTCTAAAAGCTAAGATGAAGGTGTTGTATGTCGTCTCTTTATCCCAGTGATGGCAACCTTTTAGAGCTTTCATTGATCACAAATATCCTCCTATGACATATATGCATATAGGAGGTTTGCCACCACTGCTTTACCTTGTGTTCTCTCTGGGTGCATTACAAACTGTAAAGCTTAATTCGACTCCAAACTGCTGGATTACATTTATCTTTCTATGTATAAATTTTTTTTTTTTTTGAGACATTCATTGTGTAGTTCACACTGGACTCACTATGTATCCCAGGCTGGTGTTGAACTTGCAGTGATCCTCATGCCTTAGCCTCTCCAGTGCTGGGATTACAAGCATAGGCCACCATATCTGGCTCTTCTTTTTATATGCTACAGTTCTTTAAAAAAAAAAATTCAGTTTAACAAAAGAGTTCCATTGCCAAACAAATGTAGGAACCACTGGAGCAATGTAAGACTTTTTCCACTCTCTAACACTTGTGGTTTTGTGGTTCAGTGGGTGCATGTGTGGAGCACCTTGTGGAGCAGGTACTTTTGTAGGGAGCTGCCAATATGGTGGCAGTGATGAAGCAAGGGAGTGATTTTCTCCAAGAAAGTTTATTTATTTTTAAAGGGGGTAAAATAAACACAACAAAGCAGAACAAAATAGGACATAAGAAAGCAATGTAAGAAATACAAATTTCAAAACTAGATGACCTGAGATCTTCACTATCTACCATATTGTCTTGTTTTCTTTCAAATAGTTGTCTATGTCTTCGCATACAGAGAATTCATACAAAACAACATAGTGTAAAACTGATCTGAGCAGAATGAGGAAGGCATTTTAGGTCTTCAAAATCATACAGTAGAGAAGTCACTAATGGCTGTCTTAGAGTCTCTTGTTCTCTTCAAAATAGTTGTCCATACTTTCATGTATATTGAAGTTCAACAAAACAAAACAGGCAGAGGGGAGGGTTTGCTCGGTTTCGCAGTGCTCCAGGTCCCAGCATGGCTCGGGTTCCAGTAAATGCCAGTGGCTCCCTTTCTGGGCCTCTGCAGCCTGCCACACTCACAGCTGCTCACCAGGTGGTGGTGGTGGTGGTGATAGGTGGGGGTGCAGGGGATGGGGGGTGGTTCTAGCTCTTTCTTTCTTTCTTTCTTTCTTTCTTTTTGTCTTTTTGAGACAGGGTCTCGTGCATCAGGCTGGCCTTGAGCTCACTTTGTAGCCTATGCTGGTCTCGAACTCCCAACGATCCTCCTGCCTTAGCCTTCTGAGTGCTGGGATTACAGGCGTGAGCCACCACACCCGTCTCTAGCTGTTTCTTTCTAATGAATTGACTGTTTCACTGCCCAAGTTCTGAAATGGCCAACAGACCATAGAAATACATCTCTTCAGGCTCCTGCTTGAAACCAACAGTGTCAGGAAGCTGCCAGCCTTGATTCAGGGCCAGCTGAGAACAGTTTTTAAAAGAGCAGTTCCTTTCAGAGTTACTATTTTTTAAAGTTACGTATTGATGAGGCAGGTGTTAAGACATTGGTGTTAATAGAGGAAGCCTTGTGAAAGCAGGAATCAGCCTTTCTGGCTCCCATTTGAAACCAGACTGCAGCATGCCTAGAGAAAATAACCAAAGAAAGACATGTAACTTGTATTCTTAGACTCTCCTTCATCAAGCAAAAGTTTTGACTGTGCTGGACTTCATAATTGCCAGGGCTCTGAGCCCTGACTTTAAGAATCTGCCTTACTTTTCTATGTCTTTCAACCCTTGAAGAGCATGTAGTCTTGCAAGGAGACAAGCATGTCAAACTGAGGATTACTAATAAATTTATATAGTGTAGTTAATAACGTCATGTGTGTCTAGAGAGCTCATTTTTGTCTGAGACAGTTATGCTAAGTTTCAGGACTATTAAGAAAATATCTAGTTCTGCCAGGCATAGTAGTACCACACCTATAATCCTAACACTTTGGGGAGGTTTCAAGTTCAAGCCCAGCCTGAGAAACTTAGTGATTTAAAAAGACCCTCTCTCAAAATAAATAGTAGCTTTGATGCAGCTTAGTGCAAAGGCCTGGGCTTCAAGCCTCAATGTATACTATCAAAAAAAAAAAAGTTCTGTAGTGTTCAAAAATAATTGTAAAAATAGTAATGGTCAGTGTTTAAAATATAAAGGTCTGAACAACCTTAAGGCCAGGAATTCTAGATTTGCTCAAGTAGAACAATTGGTTGCAGCCTCGACTGCACATACATTTACACTGTACCTGACATCTGCCTGGCTTGCACAAGCACTTGTTGATCTCCCTAGGGGCAGGGATAGGGAGGCAGTCTGCCATTTAGTCTGGAAGTCATACAGCATTTCTACCTCACCTATATACTTTTCATTTTCTTGTGTGCTGAATGAGGCTGTGTTTGTATTCACTTACTCTGTAAAAGTTTATTTTTGTCATCAACCAGTTATTTTCACACTGGGAGAAGTCCATCACAGTTGTAAGTTTTTGAAGTGAATAGAAGCAAATGTCTAAGCCTCTGTGACAGCGAGGAAGCTGACCAATTCCTGTAGTTACAGTTGGTAGAATCACCTGAATGTTCCCACCATATAAAGACATCAGCCATCTCATGTTGAGCACCTGCTAGTGTGAGGTGGTGCCTAATAAGCACTCCACATGCTTTACCAGCTTAATCCTCACTGCATCATTGTGAGCTCCTGGGCATTTCTCCTTTGTGAATTTGAGGAAATTGAAACACAGAAATGTCAATGACTTGCCCAGGCATGTGGAACAAGGATTAGAGTTTGAGTTGATCAACCTTTTGTCATTGTGACCATATACCCAAGAAAAAAACAACTTCTGGGAAGAAAAGTTTATTTTGGTTCATGGTTTCAGTCAGTTTCTCCATTGGTTCTAGGCCTGTGATGAGGCAGAAACATCATGGTGGTAGATTTGTTGTGGAAGAAGGCTGCTTGCTTTATAGTACCCAGGAAAGAGAGAGAGGGAAGGAAAAAGCACAAGGGAGAAAGGGACCAGGATCTAGATACAGTCCCCAAAGTCACACACCAATCCATTTCCTTACACTAGACTCCCCTCCTGTTTCTACCACCATCCATCCAACAATGCCATCAAATTATGTTCTCCATGGATTAATCCATGGGTAAAGTTAAAGTTCTCCATGTTAAACCAGTCAGTGGGCTAATTTAGTGATTGTATACCTGTGATCCAGTATCACACACCCATGATCCATGTTTCTGCCTCATCTCAAAAGCCCCACCTATGAGTGCAAGAGACTTTGAGGACATCTAGACATAAGCCATAACAGTGTTTTGGTTTTTTTTGTCTTTTTCCTTTTTATCGGTGCCAGGGATCGAACTCACAACTGCCTGCTTGGAAGGCAGGCGCTTATGCCGCTGAGCTAAATCCCCAGCCCCGCCATAACAGTTTTGATATGCCTTTTTGGCATGCCTGCTTTACAGGTAACCTATTCCTTCAATGTTTCAGGGGATTCTGGTTTAGATGAAGCATCTCTAATCTGAAATCTGAATTGCTTCAAAATATGAAACTTTTTAGTTTTGATGTGACATCACAAGTAGAAAATTTTACAACATGAAATTATTTTATGCACAAAATTACTAAAGATACAATAAAACTACCTTTAGGCGTGTGTACTAGATATATTGGAAAATAAATGAACTTCATGTTTAGACTTAGGTCTTATCCTCAAGAGAGCTCATCATGTATATGCAAATATTCCAAATCGGAAAATACTTGAAATACGTCTGGTCCCAATCATTCAGATAAAGAATATACAACCTCTATGTAAAACCATTGAAAATGAGATATAGTTAAAATCATTTTTTTGTGCTAGACATTGAATCTGGGGCTTTGAGCATACCATACAAGTGTTCCACCCCTACATTACATCCCAGACCTTTTTTTTAATTTAAGGAGAAAAAGAAAAAAACAGAAAAAGGGTACAAGTAATACAAAATTTAAAAAATAAACAGTAAGAGATCACTAGTTAATAGATTACATATTCTCATCTTAGAAATAGTTGTTCAAGTTACAAAATTGAAGCATATAAAGTGGACTTTCAAACAGTGAGAGTGCAAACAGTTTTGTTCAATGATCCAAAAAACTCAGTAATATGGTTATCTATCTTATACACTTAAACATATATGCAGTTATAACCTTTAGAGCACTTTCTTTTCTTTTCTTTTGTACAATGACAATTACACATTTTGGTTTTATTACTCCCACAGTTCTTATTACTTTTTTTTTGAAGAGAGTAAAACCAAATGCGACATATCAGAACAGAGTCGGTGAAATCAAAAGGATGGACATAATAGATAATGTAAAAACAAAATACAAGGTGATCAACAATGGTTACCATACTGCCTCTTGCTGTTTTAAGAAGAATTGCCAGTTATAATAAAATTGAACAAAACAGTAAAGAATAAAACGAAAGCATTGGAGACATTACAGAACTTTAAAAGAAGCTAATAGTCAACCGGAATGGGCATCATAATGAATCTTTTTGTCTTCACAGTTTTGCCTATACTTTCTAACTTGGTACTATCAAGCAAAGCAGAATAGGGGAAAATCAGTCAAAGCAAGATGTTGAGGGCTATACAGGGTTTCAAATCAAGTTAATAGGAAATCAAAGTAGATTACTATAATGTATCCTGCTTTTTTTTATTTTTCCCTTAATTAAAAAGATAAAAAGAAAAAAAGTAAATAATTTTTTAAAAAGGGAGGTATTGAGCTAAAAGAGGGCATAACAACAGAACAGCGCAGGTCAAAACATAACCATTTAAGCAAAATAGTGTTTCACCACAAGATATCCTGACATAAAAATAGTTACCATAATGTCTCTTTCTTTGAAATCTTTGAGTATAACTTCATATACTATAGCACCAAACATATCAAGACACTATAAAACCATTCAAGAGAATGACTTTATTACAGGGTATTTAAAACCAATTAACAGAAAATGAACAATAGTTTCTGTATAATCTCCTTGTCTATAAAAGTTTTTACTTATATTACCATATATAATAAAATCCAATAAGATACAACCTTTTAAGACCGATGGAGACACAAGAATAAAAGCTTGATGGGGCTTCAAAACAAGATGATACTAAATCAGCACTAGCTATTATGATGTCTTGTTTTCTCCAAAATAGCTTTTCCTACCATCCGATCTTCTCTGCCTCATTTCTGTTGAGCTCTTTTTCTATCGTTTGTTGTTCCTGGGTCGGCAAAGTATATCTCCCCTTGCTTAGGATTTCTCGCCCGGCACCATTCCTGGATTTTAAGTGCGGTTTCTCAGAGAGCCTCCGAAGCTGCTGCTCTCTATCCCCCATATTCTCCCGGAAATCCTCTACATCCCAGACCTTTTAAAAATTATTTTGAGACAAAGTCTTGCTAAGTTGCTCAGGCTGGCCTCACACTTAGGATCTTTCTTCTTTAGCCTCCTGAGTAGCTGGAATTACAGACAGGCGACACTGCCTATCTCCTTATCCGCCTTTCTAAAGCAGTAACTTTTGCCTTGCAGGGAAAACATCATGGCATTACAGTACTTCTTCCTGGCATTTTATGTACACTCACACAAACAGACACACACACACATTCATGCACGTACATACAGGGATGTGTACAGGCTTCTTGCTCTAGCTGAATTCCATGAGGTGGGCCATTGTTTTCACTATTACATTACTAGTATTTACAACAGTGCCTCACGAGTGCTTTATAAATATTTGTTGAATACATAGTAGAAAATTCATTGGTGTTTTGTAGTCCCTGAAATATTTTAGGGTTTTAGGGCTCTTAGAGTTCTGTCTTTATGTTAAAAATTGAGTGAATTTCCCATCTTTTCCTCATCTTTATTCTCTACTTGATTACTCTTACAGTGATTTTTATATGCACTCATATAAGTTCAGGTAAATGTGTACTTATATTAGGTCCATTGTTTTGTAGCCTTTCTTCCTCCTGTTACATCAGAATGCCTTGATTAGCTCCCTCCAGACCCGTACATATGTAATTTTTATCAGATCAGTTATATCAAGTTTCTGAACCAAAAGGAGCAGCAAAATTTTACACTGAAGATCAAAGATTTATTTGACAATGAAATTATGCTGCACAAGAGGGAGTAGGCCAATCAGAAAAACTCATAAGCCTGGGGCCTTTGTGTTGAGGGTTTAGGCATTTGGGTTTGGGATGAAATTAAGTGGGTTTTAGGACTTGCTCTTACCAGTGAGTGGCTTAGCTCTGTCAGGCAGTGGAATTTTTAACCTTTTATTGCCCTTGAAGGAACTGTCAAGCAACCCAGAGGTCACCATGGTGTCGGGTGGAGGTGAAAAGACTGTTTTTAATGATATGGTAGTAAGGCCTGGATTGGCATTGGTTCTGAAGACCACCAGGTACATGCCTCGAGGTGTAATGTGTGCAAGCAGCTTCACCTGGTTATTTTCTCCTACTGTATTTAGATCTGGATGTGCTAAGTTAAAGTTTAACTCAAGAGGTAGATCTAGCCCTTAAAGCAGGCTCCAAGACATCTCACCTCCCTCTCCAGCTACCCTAACTACTCCCACCTTATAATGAGTCAGTGGGCTTCTGATGGTTGAGCACTTGGATGCCTTCCAGACTGTTGCCACCTGGATAGTAGTGCCATTGGGATTCTGATGTTTGTCTTTGTATATGCCAACAAAGAAACAACTGCAAGGTCAGAATGAATGTGCATTTAAGATGGTCATAGCCCTGTGGCAGGTGGTGGCGTGTGCTCTAAGAAAACAAGAGTGCTAGGGGTGAGTGAGTAAAGTAAGAGAGTAATACAATATGTAGTGTTTTTTTATTGGGTGGTTCAGTGTACAAAGCTCATTCTGTGGACTGAATGTTTACAGATGTGCTGAATCAGTAATGGGGCAGAAGTGGTAGGCATATGAAGAAATGCAAGTGGCAAAGAAACATAAGAAATGTGAGAGCCAGGTGTGGAAGTGCTCGCCTGTAATCTCAACACTGGGGAGGTGGACGTAGGAGAATCACTGTAAGTTCGAGGCCCACCTGGGCTACAAAGTGAGTTCAAGGCCAGCCTGAACTGCAGAGCAAAACCCTGTCTCAAGAAGACAATAAATAAATAAAATAAAAAAGAAGAGAAAAGAAAAACAATCTTGGGAGTACAAAAGAACTTTAAATGATAATTTAAGAATTCCCTTTTCATTTATTACATTAGCAAAATTAAACTGGGGCTGGTCCTTTTTGTTGGCAGGGTGAGGTGTGGAATGAATCCTTTCATTCTGTGTTGACAAGATTGTCAAGTTAGCATCTCTCTTAAAAACAACTTGGTATTATGGACCTAAAAATCCTTAAAGCCATTATTTATGTCGTTTGACTCGGGACTTCTTTTCCTCCCCTGAGTTTATTGGTACTTATATTTATTTAGAATATTATGTTCTGGGTTCTGAGTGAGGTTCTAGGGAGAGCCTAGGGAACTTCAGGTGACAAGGATTTGCTCATAAAATAGTACTTATAAAATAGAATAAAATAGAAGTGATACCAATTGAACAAAGAAAATATATCAGAATGCCTGTCATGTGGGGTTATGAGTTTGCCTAGCTTCTTTTTAAAGTTTTTATATAAATACCTATTATGTATTGAAACGTTTTATGTAAGCAGGGTATGCTAGCTCATGCCAAATAAACAACAGAAGAGGACTGAGGATGTGTAGTTAACTACAAAGGCCCTGGCTTCAATCCCCAGTACTACAAGGACAAAATAAAACACATCTAATAAAGAAAGCCTAGCAAAAGTTTCAAAGCTGTTCCTCAGAAAATCCAGAGCTAACTAGACCCAGATTAGGAGGCTCTGTGCATTGATCACAGGAATTTGTGCTTCATCTTGGATGTGGCTTTTAAAATAGTAAAGATGAATTCCAGTTTGATGTGACTGTGCTTCCCCTATGAAAATGTGTTTCTTTTTCAGTGGCCTCATTGTTCCTGAGAGAGACAGCAATGAGACTGTTCCCGAGGTTGTTGTCACATCAGGTTATGCCCTGCTGCACTTTTTTAGTGATGCTGCTTATAACTTGACTGGATTTAATATCACTTACAAGTAAGATATCTAAATATAATGTTTGTGATTTTCTTCAAAAGGCTATCTAATCATGACAAAGACTGCTACACTGAGGACTTACAGCATGGCAGGTGCAGTGCTGTGCAGTTTGCACACGTTTTCTCATTTAAAGTTCTTTTAAAAGCTCGAGTTGTGTGCAGTGTTTTTCTACTCTTTGTATAATTGAAGAAACTGGCACAAAATGTTAAAAAATAGTCAATGTGAGTGGTGGTGGTGTGACAAAGTTTTAACCCAGGTGTTGCTGCTCTTCAGGTTCTCCTGGAAGAGAGGATATTTTCCTGCTAATGAATAAAAATATCAGGGTTTTTTTGCTAAGTACAGTCAACAACTTCTAGCAGTTGTTATATATTTAGTAGTAGAAAATCTATATACTTAAAGTATCATGATAGTGCATTTATCTCCCCCTCCTTAAAATCTGAATTATGTCATTTCAGAATGTTGGCAGTTGTGATTATCAAAGTTCATGTTATATGACATAATATAGTTAAATTTGTAAATTAAGGTAAATTAGCCTGCTTTCTCTCATCAGAAATCAGGTAGATACAGTTGTTAAGAAACTTTAAACACATCAGTCTGAGCACTGATCTTCAATGATTTTTTTTTTTTTTTTTTTGAGACAGGGTCTCCCTGTGCACTTTAGGTTGGCCTTGAGCTCACTTTGTAGCTAAGGTTGGTCTCAAACTTGCAACAGTCCTCCTGCCTTAACCTCCAAGTGCTTGAGAATAGCCATGCTCTACCACGCCAATCTCAACAATTCTACAAGTTTCCGAAATTATTCAGGGTTTTATGTACCATGCGTGTCAGCAGTTCCCCACTCCCCATTTGCAAGTACAAACTTTACTGTTACGTCACACTCAGCACTAATAGGCTACAAGAATAGGTCTCCCAGCCTGAAATAATTAAGTCTGAATAATTTTGCACAATCTCTTCTCTTACAATTTTTAAAAACTTGATGAGTTACTTACTACTCTTTTCTTAGGATCCAGCATAGTTGATTTGATTTGCTGACTTGTATGTCGAGTACCCTAGCTATGCAATATCAAATGGCCCCATTTGTGAGTGATCAGAAGAGACAGAATGATCCTTAAAACTTGTGTAGAAGGAATTTTACTAAATTAATTGGCACATTACTGTATGTTGATTTAGTTTTCTCCACTGTCTTTATAGTTTTGACATGTGTCCGAACAACTGCTCAGGCCGAGGAGTCTGTAAGATCAGTAACAGCAGCAACACTGTTGAGTGTGAGTGTTCTGAAAACTGGACAGGTGAATCATGTGACATTCCTTACTGTACAGACAACTGTGGCTTTCCTCATCGAGGCATCTGCAATTCAAGCAATGTCAGAGGATGCTCCTGCTTATCTGAGTGGCAGGGTAAGCACCTTTTCTATACACATTTTTCT
Organism: Cavia porcellus; assembly: GCF_034190915.1. Classification (NCBI taxonomy): domain Eukaryota; kingdom Metazoa; phylum Chordata; class Mammalia; order Rodentia; family Caviidae; genus Cavia; species Cavia porcellus. Next base: position 49,255,642 of record NW_026947488.1, on the reverse strand, counting down.
TTCAATTCACAAAATGTTTTCTGTTTAATAAATTGTAGTTGACTTCATACTCAGCATCCATGTAGTGTGTGTTAACCAATATCAGGTGACACTTAAACTTTCACATCCCTTTGTCCTGCTTCTTACATTCATTTTCATACATATGCCAAAGTGGTCTCCTTTGAGTTGTGGAGGGGTTGATATTTTTTGTAACTCATTTGTGAAAGTCAGATGATTTGGCCTCAGCTGTAAGATGACACTAGCTGAGAACCAAACTGGAAGATGGAAGAAGAGCTGACAATAATGTTCCTTCAAAAGTTCCCCTAAGTTTAGAGAAAATTGAGATCAGTTACACATTAGAATCTTGGTGCAGTCACTTACTGGCATTATCTACAGAAATAATTGAAGGAGTCGTAGAGAATTCTTTAAGAAATGAGTAAAGACAGTTGTTACTGATTTAGTAATCTTTTTAAATACTTACACCTTGCTCATGACCTTTTGATTTTGAAAGGAAATGTGCTTGTTTAAATGCTTTGGTTTGTTGGATTTGGCTGATATTGAGTTAATACCTGAGAATTTGAGTACTTTCCACCTAACAGAAGTTGCAGCAGTTCAGACTCCCAAGAAAGAAGTCTCTTTCTTCAGTTAAGTTCCTTACTTTGCCAGAAGATAGTTTTTATTCTTATTGGGAGATCTAGTTGTTACATTTTAACCCTAAAGTTTTTATTTGAATAATCTTGTATGTTTGTTTTTTGAGACAAGGTTTTGTTAGGCTGGCCTTGCACTCACTATGTTGCCCAAGCTATTTTCAAACTCATCGTGATCCTCCTGCCCTAGCCTCCAGAGTGCTGGGATTACAGACATGTGCCACCAACCCTTGCTGAATAAATAATTCTTCTGTGTAGTCTTTCCACTAAGACCTGTTTTTCATTACTGAAAACATGTAACCTGGGTATGGCCAAGTTATCATTAGTGTGTAATTTTGTATTTTATTAGAGATTACCCTTGGTTATTACCTAGAATTAAATTAAAAGCAAAAAGAGACTTGCTTGATATTTAGATGCTAAAGGAAAGACAAAATATTCCTTAAATATTTGTTATATTCAGATGATTAAAATTTGAAATAAACTTTCAAGCTGCAGTTTATAAGGCTAATTTATGTTTTATTAGGTCCTGGATGTTCAGTTCCTGTGCCAGCTAACCAGTCATTTTGGACGCGAGAAGAATATTCGAATTTAAAGCTCCCTAGAGCATCTCATAAAGCTGTGGTGAATGGAAATACAATGTGGATTGTTGGGGGTTATATGTTCAACCATTCAGATTACAACATGGTTCTAGCGTAAGTTGTCTTAAATATTTTTGCAAGAAGCTTTGTTCAGGATTTTGAAAATTTATAAAATATAGATAAGTAAGAAGAAAAATAAATCTACTACCTGTGAAAAATTTGTTAATATTTTGGAAGTAGTCTTTTAAACCTTCTTGATATATATGTTGAGTTTTTGAAATTGGGAGTAGCAGAAAATTCATTGTCATAATAATTTACCTTTTTGAAAATTCTATCAAAATTGTAACATTTTATTTTAGGTACATATAGTAGATTATATAAATATGAGGTTACTTTCTCTTAAATTAATAGTTTCATAAATCAAATGGTTTGAATTTATAATTTGATAATGTAAATCATGCCACTTATATCCTCCAACATTCAAAGTCCATTTACTATCTTGTGCCACTTACTTTGAAGGGAAAAAATATACATAATCATAGTGCCATTAACTACACAAACTAACTTTATAAGCACTTTCTAATTTTAGACTAACTTAATAAGCACTTTCTCATGTAGATTTTTTGGTCTGGAAATTTTCTAGGCATTTTCCATTAATGAAGATTGTAAAACATTGGCATCCTTTTGGAGGTCCTGAACTACAGTAATGGTGGTGTAGTTTTTCAGTTCCCCTTAATATAGTTCTTAAAACACAGGGGACAAGCTGGGTATGGTGGTGCACTCCTGTAATCCCAGCACTCGGGAGGCTGAGATAGAAGGATCATTGCAAGTTTGAGACCAGTGTGGGCTACAAAGTGAGCCCAAGGCCAACCTTGAATTTCATAGCAAGACCTTATCTCAAAATAAACAAACAAACAACAACAACAACAAAAATATACAGGACAGCAAGGATAGCAAAATCCAAACATATAAGTGATAAATTCTATAGCCAAGCTTGTTCCTTGTCTTTGGATGGTGCTGAGCTATTAATAGCTCCAGACCTGTGCGGTGTCAGTGTCTGTGCAGCAAGGAGCAAAGCAGAACAGTGGGAGTTCCCTAGGACCCAGAGTGGTGAGAAGAGGCTCAGCAGACTGATTTGAGAGTAGCAGTGTGATTTCTGAGTTTTGCATTTTGTAGTAGTAGAGTGAGTTCAAGGGATCCACATTAGGATTAAAAGGGGTTGGAACAGTTTGTGACTTATTTATTCTCAAAATGAGTCAGCTTAAATTTTTGTGCAGAAGCAAGTTCCACATTGAGGCTAAACACTGGAGATGAATTCAAATTGAGCAGTACAAGGACAATAGAGACAAAGTAAAAGAAAGTTTAGATAACTATCTGAAGGGAACAGAGCCAGGAGATCTCAACAAGGGAGCTGCCTTTCAAGAGGACTTGAGAAGTGAGAACTTAGGGAAACTACTCTAAACCTGGATACCCCTGGAAAAGCACAAGGAGGAACAAGTTTACTTAAAAATACCAAGGTTAAATCTTATAGAAAGTTCTTATGAGAAAAAAGAAAATGGTCTAACTCTATTCATACAAGAAAGCATTACACATTTTAAAATATACTCATAAAACTAATGGCAATTATATTTCAATATTAGTGCAGTGAGAAAATGGTATATGATATGAAAGAGCAATCTAATCAGAACTAGAAAAATCCAGAATGAGAGGACAGAAATTAAGAATTTAAGTTTTAAAAGTTTATTTGTTCCTTCCTTCCTTTCTTCCTTTCTTCCTTCCTTCCTTTCTTTCAAGATAAAGCTTATATGAGTAACTCTTCTTCAGCCAAACACCACAGAAATGTGGTTCCTTACCCACATGAGCTGCCAAAGTCTGGCTGGAAAACTTAGATGTCTGCCTCTAGGATGTGATGAGATACCCCAACTCCTTTAGAGTGTCATGAAAAATGCCAGTGGGAGCCTGGACTTTCATCTCCACTAGGCAGTAATAAGACCTTTCCCACTTCTGCAGCATCAGTGCACACCACATAGAGAACCTGGACTTTTATCTTCACCTGACAGTAATGGCATTAACTACAGCCGACCTTCCCCATCTCACTGGGGTAATGCCAGACAAGGCCTACTGAGACAGATGATTTGAATAAGACCTAGATTCTTATGGCATGATATACAAAATGTTCAGATTTCAGTTGAAAATCATTTGTCATGCCAAAAACCAGGAAAATAGCAACTTGAATGAAAAAATAATCAAGAAATACTGACACTGGGATGACATGTTAGAATTATCTGACAAGGATTTTGAAGCAGTCTTTGTAAGAATGCTACAGTGAGGAACTGTATGCACTTGAAAAAAAAAATTATGTAGGAAGTCAGAGCTGGCCATGTGGCACATGCCTGTAATCCCAGCACTTGGGTAGTTAGAACAGAAGGATCACTGTGAGTTTGAGGCAGCCTGGGCTACACAGTGATAAGATTAATAATATTAATAAGAACAAAAATGAATTTAGAGGAAGCAGGGGGGATTAAAAAAGAAAAGAACCATGATGTATTACCTACATGTATTCCCCAAGGTGATTGTAAACTGTGGTTACTGAAAAAAAAAAATAAGTTTTTAAAAAGTACTAAAAAAGAATTGGGCATGATGGCACATGCCTATAATCTTAGCATTTGGGAGGCTAAGGCAGGATGATTAGTGTGGGAGGCCATTCTGGGCTATGTAACAAGTTCAAGACCAACGTGGACTACATACTGAGACCTTGTCTCTTAAAAAAAAAAAAGTATCACCAAAGAAATAGAAAATATAAAGAAGAAAAAATCAAATGGAGAGATGCTGCCCACTGGTAACCAGTTCCAGCTCAGTAGGAAGGCAGCAGCCAGCCCTGTGCTCGCACGCACTCCAGGAAGCCAGCCCAGGCTGGGAAAAACAGCAGCTAGTGGCCACCTTTGGATACCTATAGCCAGCACTGGCCAGGAGGACCGAACAGTCACGTTCTGGAGAAATTGTAGCCAACACAGGAAGTACCTGGGACCTCATAACCTGCTTGTTTGGAAGAACCCAAGAAAATGTCAAGACAAAAAAGCAAAAGGCAATCCCTGGACTCACACATGGAAGGGGTTGGGAGTTGTACACCTAAAGTTTCTGAAGTGAAGGCAACTGAAGTAAAGAGGCAACTTTATGAGGCTATAAAAGAAATTAGAACAGAAATACTATCTCAGGTAAAAGAAGAAATGAAAAATATAATAAAAATTGCTAAGCATCTCTAAAGAAGACATAGTTTGAAACATAGAGGAGCATAGGAAAATGAGGGAAACCATGAATGAACAATACAAGAAATTTAGAATGTATGAAACAGATTCAAAGAGATATCCAAGAAATTAAAAAACTCCATTGAAAGTTGGCAAAACCACTTGAAAGAAACTGAAAATAGTCTTTTTCAGACTTTGAAGCTTGCAGCTTGTGATCCTGAAAGGAAAGATCTCTTAAAAATAACAAGGAACCAGGAAATAACAATTCAGTGACTGTAAGACAACGCAAAGCAAAATAACTTAATAGGTGTCAATGGAAAAGCAAAGGTCAACACAAAAGACATTAAAATTCTATTTACAGAAGTAACAGCAGAAAACTTCTCAAACACGGGAAAAGGATGTGGTATAGGATAACTGAGGCATATAGAACTCAGCTAGCCATAACCAAAGTAAATCTGTACCCAGACATATAATAATCAAAGATCCCAGAAATTCAACACGGGAACAGAATATTAAAAGCTGTTAGAGAAAAGAAACAGATCACCCAAAAGAAAACCCATCAAAATCACGACAGACTTCTCAACACAAACCATCAAGTCAAGAAGAGCTTGGAGTAAAGTATTTCAAGTTCTGAAAAAAAACAATTTCCAACCCAGATTGATGTGCCTTGAAAAACGATCTTTCAAAATTGATGCAGAAACAAGATACTTCCATGACAACAACTGAAGGAATTCATGACTACCAAACCAACCCTACAAAGATTACTGAAGGACATTCTAGAGAGTGATAAGAAATACCACAGTTCCAGAAACAGTAGCAGAGGGGGATCACTGGGCAGGACAGACAGCTGGGAAAAGTAGACAATACCATGGCAGAAATGAGGCAGTGCATGTTGGCCATAACCATTAACGTGGATGGCCTCAATTCACTAGTAAAAAGAAATGCAGGCAGAGTGGATCAGAAGATAAGATACATCCGTATGCTTGATTCAAGAAACACGTTTAACTCCAAAGGAAATTCATAGACTAAAAGGAGAGAAAACAATCTCTGTGTGACAGAGAATCAGAAAACAAGTAGGGTAGCTTGCCTATCAACTGCAGAATGGATAAGAAAGATATGGCATTTTTTACAATGGAAAGTTACTCAGATATAAAGAAAAATAACCTCTCAGATTTTGGCACCAAATAAATAAATAAATAACCTGGAGGCTTTTGTAGGTAAACTTGAGATCATGCTCTTGGGTGAAATGATTCAGAGACATGTGGGTGAACATTGGATTGTCTCCCAAAGGAGTTAGCGGAATCCAAAAATGCATTATATGTTGTGAAGCTAAAAAGAGAGGAGATGTCTAAAGGGAAAAGGCAGTGGCCATTGTTAATCTATATCCTATTTTTGAAAACCTGTATTGTTTTCATTGTTCTATTTTGCTTGGTTTTATTCTGTTCTGTTCTGTTTGACTTTTTTATGCCTGATAGTATGGGCAGTTATTTGGAGATAACAAAAGGCATTATAGTAGCCATTATTGATTTCCTTTTATCTTTTTTGAAGTCTTGTGTCATGTTCATTTTTTTGTTTTGATTGTGTCTTGTTTTATTTCTTTTGGTTTTAGTCTCTTAAATCAAATGGACATTATAAAACTGGAAAAATACAGTGATCAAAACAAAAATCAGTTTTTCAACAGCAGAATTGAGGGGAAAGAGGAACCATAGAAAAGATAGAACAATAGAAATTCTTTAATCTGATCAATAGAGAGAAAATATTTTTTAAAAACAAATAGAAGGTCAGAGACTTACAGTCCTATACTGAAAAAAAATTTAAATTTTTGTCTCTGGAAGAATCTTGGAAAGAAAAAGAATTTCTGGAAAAATATTGAAAGAAATAATAACTGAAGATTCCCAGATTTGACAAAAGACATGAATCTATAGATTCAACAATCTAGGCCAACTCCAAATAGTATAAGCCCCAAAATATAAATGCCAAGACAGGGGCTGGGGATTTAGCTCAGCGGTATAAGCACCTGCCTTGCAAGCAGGCAGTCGTGAGTTCGATCCCTGGTACCGATAAAAAGACAAAAAAAAAATAAATGCCAAGACACACCAGCATCAAGCTTCTGAAAAATTAAGATGAAAAATACTGTGAAGTCCATGAGAGAGAACTAACATCTTACTTATAGGGATAACATAATTGGAATGACAGCAGATTTTTTTCCCAAAGCCTTGGTAGCAGAAGATTGTAGCACAAGGGCGAAGGATAGAGCTCAGTAGCACAGTGCCTGTCCTGTCCTGAGTTTAAGTCCAGTACCAAAAAGCAAAGCAAAAGAGTAGAAGTATAGTACAGCATTCTTCAAGCGCTGAAAAGAACAGTATACTGTTCAAGTCAACCTAAAATTCTGTGTCCTGTGAAAATATCTTTTAGGAAAGAGGATGGAATCAAGACATTCTTAGGTACAGGAAAACTGAGATAATTTATTGTCATTAAACTTTTTCTAAAACAATAATAAAGGAATGTATTTAAATAAAAGGAAATGATAACAGAAAGAATCTTAGAACCTCAGGAAGAGGACAGAAAAACGCAGAGAACAAAAAATGCTGGTAAATGCAATCAATTTTCTTTCTTGTGAGGTTTTAAAATACACTGAACTGCTGTTTCTATTTTTGTTTGTTTGTTTGTTTTTGTTTTTGAGACAAAATCTCACTGTGTTACTCAGGCTGGCCTGGACTCAGTATGTAGCTGAAGCTGACTGAAACTCTGGGCCATATTTCCTCTTCAGCCTCCCAATTGCTGGGATTATAGGCATGTGCCATCATGCCTGGCGTGAACTACTATCTTTGATGGGAGTTTTAGTCTATCTAGTTGGAGAAATTTCAGTGTCTGACGTTTGTTTTGTTTGTTTTTGAGGTGATTTCTCACTGTGTAGTTCTGGCCTTGGACTCACTATGTAGCCCAGACTGACTCTTGAGATTATTTCTCATCTGTAAAATTAGGTGGTAGGTTTCTTAAAATCTAAAGTTTCTTTCTTTCTGGCTTAATTATAGCAGTCATGTGCCAAAATACAACCAAAAAAAGATCTTAAAATTAATTATATGAAATTTGTACTACATTTATTTAATATTCTCCTAGAAGGATTTGAAAGCATAATTCATGATTTGTGTATATATTGCCCTTGGAAAATCCATACAACTTCTTCAAAATGCATACATTTTAGCAGAAAACAAGCAGTGTCTGAAGACAATCATTTTCAATAGCAATAATCTGGATACTCTGTGTCATCTTAGATGTTTTCTTACTCTTAATCCTCATAGTAATTCTATCACTTTTGTCCTGACTACTCAATCATGCTAAGATGTTGAAGTCCTCTTTCAGTTTCCTTCTCCCTCATTTCTCCTTTAGTCAGTAAATCACTGGGACTGATAGTTGCATTTTTAAAGTGTCTCTCAAGTAAAACTGGCCCAAGCTCTGTCTCATTGCTGCTGTGTTAGTTCAAGCCCCATAAATTCTCATGAGATGCTTGTGATGGTCAGGTCAAGATTACTCCTCTGCCAGGTTTTCCTCTTTCTGTATACCGTAGATGCCGCTATTTTCTTTTCCTAGAATACAGATGTTTTCCTAAAATGATGTTCATTTGTTTTGAGACAAGGTCTTGCTAAAGGGTCCCCAGGCTGACCTAGAACTATGTAAACTAAAATGGCTTTGAACTCATGATCCTTCCGCCTCAGCTTCCCAAGTGCTGGGATTATAGGCACGCATTAGTTACAGGGCCTTAATATAAAATTAAAATGTCCTTTTATTTCAGTTTTATACACAGATTTAAAGCAGATTCTTCAGTACAACATTGGACTGGCACAAACAGCTCTGGAAGACTTGCAATAGATTGGTTGATACTGAACTCCTATACACACTCTGCCACTGGGGGAAAGACAGCTGTCCATCTCCCATTTCTTTGCTGGGCAGTCAGAGAAAGCCCCATAATTCTTCAGAGGCTAGCCCATCTCTTCAGTCCAGTCTGCCTCAGGCATATCACTCCTTTGGGCACTCCTAGACTGTGTTCTTATCAGTAATCTCATTTCTGTGCATTCTATACATTCCAGCCAACCCCTGCTGTGCTAGGTGCCTAGAGCTCTTCACTTTTACCTGGCTGGTGCATCTAGTCACCAGCTGCTGTGAAAGTTGGTTGTTGTCAGCTTATAGCTATCTCCTTTGAATTATTCTCTTAGCACTTTGGAACCATCTTACCCAGAATACATAGAAGGTCATGCCCTATACATGGGACAGCCCCTAACCATTCCTGATTATCTGGGACTCTCAGGTATAGCACGGAAAAGTCCTGCCTATCAGGAAACTTCTCAGTCCTGAGCAAACCAGGATGTTTGTTCACTGCAGCCTGCAGCCAGTGACTGACATGGAATTAGAAGGGCCTCATGCTGCTTCTGCGTGGGAAAACTATAGTATTCTTTTTACTAAAACCAAGCTCTACTTGGGATCGGGCCAAAGCTAGACCTCAGCTGCATCCTTCTTTTTGCTTAGCTTTTCTTTCCGTGTCTTATCTCACTTTCTGGCATGTTTGTCCAGAGAGAACTTCCTGGATTAATCACTTGCTCAGGCATTCCATTCAGTCAGGCATGGTGGCAGACACCAACAGTTCTGGCTACTTAGAAGATTGATGCAGGAGGACTTCAAGTTCAGAGCCAGCCTGGACAATTTAGTTTAGCAAGATTTCTTCTCAAAATATAAAAAGAGCTGCAGGTATAATTTAGGGGCAGAGCAATTGCTTAGAATACATGAGACCCTGGGGTCCAATCCAGTACTAGAAAAAGAAACACATACATGCATGCATACATACATGTGCATGTCGACACACACACATACCGTCTGACTATACTTGCAGGGTACCTCACCTGACACACTTTCCAAATTCTTTAGGTTTTCCTCTCAATACTCCAGACCCAAAAATCTTTGAGCCTCACAGAAGTCCATCAATTCTGTCTTTTCTCTCTGTTACCCCTTTTTTCATTTTACAAATCTCCATGACCTTTTCTTCTGTTTTTATTCTTAGCCAATGGTTTTATTTCCTGTTTGTGTTCCTAAAAAATATATGCATGATTTTTATTGCTGTTTATTATACAATAATTTTTTTAAAATGTTATGTAGACTCCATCCAATGGTATATGTGTCTTGGTTACTTTTCTCTCATTGCTGAGACAAAATACCTGATTCCCAAAACAGGAAGGAAAGATTTATTTAGCTCACAGTTTTTGGAAGTTTCAGTCCATAATCTGCTGGGTCCAAGACAGGATGGCTCATGGTGAAAGGCAAGTTCATGACTGCAGAAGATAGCAAAAACAAGAGTAAAAAGAGGGAGGAGCAGACTCTTTCTGTCCCTTCTATTGTATGTAGACTACTGACCCTACGGTGGTTGTAGCACTCACACTCATAATCTCTGCAGGACTATGAATCAATCACAAAATCTAGAAACCCATCCCATGACTGCATCAGGCTTTGGGAGGGACACAAACCATAACAGTATGGCACTGAAATCCACTGCTCAAGACTGTTTATGGCTGAATGTATCTGATGCTCAGTATGCAGCATGGCTAAGAAGTCCTTGCTTGTCATTTGGTTCTTGCTGCTGTCATCTGTGTTCATCTCTCAAAAAGCAAAAGAATCCATCTGATGTTTCAGTAAACATCAAATTGCCCCTCCCCCAAAAAAGTTTCCATGGATCAGAGATCTAAGAAAAAGTAATTTTGATTATTGATTCCCAGAATCAAGCACATCCTTCTTTAGTGCAATGAGATGATGTCAGGAGTGCTACTTCCACTGCTGGTCATGACCCTTGTCTCATTCCTGCTGCTGGGTGACCTAACATGAGTACTGCTTTCATGGTGGTAGTAATGGTGACAGACGTATTGCTTCCTGTTAAGTGTGAGGTGAGACTATCTGAAAACATAGAAGAATAGTATTGTTGGGGATCAATTGGAATAAGAGATAGAAAGTCCAAACCTGGCACATCTGATGACGTGCTTGATATTGGTATGTGGTGGAATGGCACTGTGTATTCTGTTAATGGAGGTGGAATGGCAGCAGGGTCAACTGAAATCACATTGGGCACCCTTAAGAAGATGGCCGATACATGAGAACCCCTTTGCTTGGGTTGCTTTTTATTTCTGACATAGAGATGCATTTCATTTTAGTAAAAAAAATCTTCCTCCTCATCAGAAGAACTTTCTGTTGTTAGGCCCATAATGTTTTGTTTCTTCCTGCTTGCCTCACTGGCTGCAGTAACTGAACAAGGCTTACTGATGACACTTGAACTTTCTATTTTTATGCATGGTTGGCTGGATACTTTCATAACTTCTTTCTTTGGTCTCACCGACACCAAGAACCGTTTTCCTAGAATTTGATCTCATCTACATCAGAACAGTCATTGAGAATTTCCATAAAAAACCCATCTAATATTAGACTTTCATAGGTAGCTTTTTAGTCACACACAGGAACTATCCAGGTGGGCTTCTTCTCATTCATTTGTAAATAATAGACAGCATCTAAGCACTGCAGATGTGTACATATTACAGCACGGCATGGCATTGTTAGTTTCATTTTCCCTATAGGACAAGTCAAAAACACCCAGAGATTGGTTTTAGCAATGTCACTATCAGGATCTACAGAAAGTTTTTCTTTAATTAGTGCTCTGGAGTGATTAGGGTTTCTAATAATATCTTTTATTTTTAATCTCCATAAAAACATCACTGATGTTAGTTGTTGTACAAAATATATCGACATGGAATAATTCTTTTCAATTTTAGATCCCAAGAAATAGAAATCTTGTTTGGCACAGCTGAGGACAACCTAACTAAAGATGCAATATTTAAGGGGCAACCAGGGTGCTTTTGTTCAATCCCATTTTTGGGTGGTGGTGCGTAACCAGGCAATGGAAACAGCTTCCCGTTTACTTTTTTCCCCCCTCATTTACTTTTATACATAGACTATTGGGATAGTTACTGTCTTGAGGACAAGTTGTCTCTGCCAGGCAAAGTCTCAGCTGAACTTGAACTGTGTAAGCTCTCTGACCATCTAGCAAAAAAAAAAAATCCAGGTATGCATATCAGTCTGCATATCACTCTCTTAACTTGTTGAGGGGTAAAAGCAAAAATAAAAAAATTTGTCTGAAATTGTTGAATAGCACTTTGAACTACTCTTATGAACTTGATGAGAAACATCAAGGGCGTCATAAAAGGACAAGTATTTTTTAACTGCACATCAAGATAGACAGGAGGAATTTGAGAAGATGGTTGCTGCATTTCAGCAGTGGGCTTAATATCTTGAAGTAGCCCAGAACCAACAGGAGAGAATGGTTAGTGAGATGTAACTGAAGGTAAAGGCTATGTGTTGATTTCAGCCACAACCAACTCAGGTTCTACAGGTGATGAGTTACCATCCAAACTGGAAATTGATAGGTTTTTTTGGTGTGTGTGTGTGGGGGGGGAGATACTAGGATTTGAACTCAGGACCTTGTGTTTGCCAGGTCAGTGCTGCGCCACTGATCTATATCCCTGGCCAAGAAAACTGATGAGTTGATTGTAGATAAATCAGGAAGCCTTTCAAGAGTCTATGGGTATCAGCATCTATATAATTCTTGGATTTTAATCTGAACCACAGCTCTACTGGTGCTATTCAGTAAATGCAGGGCCCTCATCAGGAGATCATGCTTGTATCCACTTTTATTCTGTGCAGTGAAGCCTAGTAACACTTGCATTTCAGAAACTATAAAACTAGAAACAGTATTCCTCAACTCTTCAAAATCTATCATGCTGTACCCTCAATGGGCACTGCTTCCCCTCCTGCTGCTGCCACCAGTGACACCACCATTTCCAGCACCATCCTGCACTGGGAGCTGCTGAAGACACTGCCACCTGTAGCCTCCTACTTGTATTTTGAAAGATAAAAATTCACTGGCAAAGAACTTCCACAAACTTCCACCACCACTTTTACCCTTTACCTACAATCTGTGTTCATTTATTGCATGTTCTGTTTCTGCAAATCAGTGCTATTCAGTGGAAGTCATGGTCTGTTTGTATGTTCCCATGTGATTAGCCATATGCAGTGCTGAACACCTGAATTGTGGCCAGTGTGACTGAGGAATAGAATTCTTTATTGTCCATTCTTAGTACTTGTTTGGATGGACATTTGACAGTCAGTCTTTCTCTCTTTTAAGAACTTTGCCAGTTGGTTTCCTGAATGCCATTTTCTCTAGATAATTCTTCTAGCTACTTATTCCTTCTTGGACTTTTCAGCTGCTTCCCCTTTGACAGATTTCTGGTGTACCCCAGAGCTCAGCTTGGGATCTGTATCTAGCTTTATCTTTAGTCTGTGTTCTTAAGTAGTTACTTGGCCTTTATGCTGGTGACTCTCAAATTTATATCTGTACCTTTGACTTTTCACTTGAACATGTATTGTCAACCCCTAATCTTTTGTCTATCTAATAGGAATTGCAAACTCACCATATCTCCCTATCTCAGTTAATCACTTCATCTTTTTCTGTTTACTTCAGCCAGAAGTCTTAGCATCATCTTGGATGTCTTGGTTTTTTTCACACTCCGCAGTGGCATCTATATTACATAGCTCTTGTTAAATAAAAGATTACCATAAATTTAGCAGCTTAAAATAGCATGCATTTATTACCTGAGAATTTGGTTGTTCGGGAACCTGGGTTCAGCGCAGTCAGCGTTACCTGGCCTGTGTTCTCATCTAGAAGCTCAACTGAGGGTGAAATCCATGCTCAGTGCTGGTAGAATCAGTTTCCTGTGGCTATAGGAGTGAGGGCCCGTCTTCCTGTTAGCTATGGACTCTCAACTCACAGCTGTTGCTTTTAACTCCTGGAAGCCACCCTGAGTTCCTTGTCCCTTGGGTCTCACCAATATGGCTGCTAACTTCATTGGGCCACAAGTAGAGCCTTGACTGAGTCTGTGAGTAGGATGACTCAGAGAAATGACATCCCATTATACTTGCAGTAGTCTGCTAGTTAAAAGCAAGTGATTGTCCTCCTCACACTTGGGTGCAAATGCCAGCCAGTCAGAGATTGTGGGGACCCATCCAGGTGTCTTCCCTATTGCAGTATGCCAGCAAATCTGCCTTGAAAACAAACCTACACAAATCTAATCACTTCTGACTTCTTCTAGTGCTGCCACTATGAAAAGAAAAGGTGAAGCTAAACTTGAGAAAGTGTTCCTTCTGTTGTTACACTGTTATTAGATATATTATTATTAGATATTATTACAGCAATGCGTGTTACCTTCTATATGATTTTACCCTTGTACCTGGCATCCATTCTCTCTCTTGAAGCAAGACATCTGGGAGTCATTTGGTACAGTATCAAGCCTCATCAGCTGTCACCAAATGCATGGCATTTTTATTCTTTTTTATGCCCAGACTGTCATCTTCTACCTACTTTTTACGATTCCTGCCTCTTTTTTTCTTTTGGTACCAGGAATTGAACTCAGGGCCTTGTTCTTGCCAGGGAGGTGCTATGCCACTGAGCTATATCCTCAACCCTATATTCTTTCCTCTTAATCTGTTTTCTAAATAGAAATTAGATTTTAAAATATAACTCATATAATTTACTACTTTTTAGAAACCTATTGCTGGGTCAGTGATTTAGCTCAGCGGCATAAGCATCTACCTGGCAAGTGCAAGTTTGATTCCCGGTGACAAGAAAAAGAAAATCAATTGCTGTCTTCCCATTAAATTTAGTGGTCCTGTATACTGACCACTGTTTACCTTCCCAGGTACAGTTTGTTCTGTCCTTGCCTTTATTTTCTGTACTGCCCCACCAGCCCTCTTTCTTTAGCTAGAACTCACCAGATGCATCCTGTTGATAAGGGCTTTCTTTGCATTTATTGTTCCCCCTATGTAGACTGTCCTGCTCTACCTCAGGACTGATCTCTCATCCTTTAGATCTTAGTTTAATTTTCCCAGAGAGCTCTTTCCTGACCATCCAGTTCAGACAAGTTCTTTGTGTTTTTCTTTATAGCAGTATTGATAATCTTTAATTACATTTCTGTACATTATCATGCACACTGATTTTCTACTCTTTCCACTTGAAATTCTTTAAAAGCTAGGGACTTTGTTTATTCACTCAGCTTAGGGTTAACTCATAGATGGTACTATTACACAGGGAGCAAGTGTATTGTTTATTTGCTTCACAAATATTTATTTCTGGATGTATCAGTGTAACATTTTGTTTGTTATTTGACTGGTATACCTCTGAACCTTTTTTTTCTGCCTGGCATTGGGAACTGAACCCAGAGCCTTTGCACTGAGCTATATCCTCATTCATTCATTCCATCCATTATTTTGAGACAGAATTTCACTAAGTTGCCCAAGCTGAAATCAAACTTGCAGTCCTTCAGTTCTGTAAAGTTCTGGGATTGCAGACATCTCCCACTGTGCTTCCAACTTTGTGTTTTTGATTGAAACTTTTTTCTTTGTATTTGTACTTTATTGAAACATGATTTTTAAAGCTTTATATTTCATGTAAATATTAGTATAGTTTCAAATGATGATTTACTGGCTTCCATGAAAAGTAAATGTAGTGATTCCTTTTAAAAGTAATATTCTGGGTGCCGGGGATTTAGCTCAGCCATACAGGTGCCTGCTTGGCAAGTGCAGCGTTGTGAGTTCAATCTCTGGTACAAAAAAATGAAAAAACAAAAACCAAAACAAAGTAGTATTCTGGAACTTCAATTGTAAATGTGTAGTCTTACAGTCTTTATTTCTTATTCTCTATTTCTCTCATATCCCGTTAATCCAAAACTTTTATGTTGTCTTAAAAGCAGTTCCTGTTTTATGTCACCCAGTGGGTCTCTTGCAGAATAAATGGTCTTGGCCTTCATGGTTAAGAATGCCAGTTGAAGTGTCATTACCAAATTTCCTTCCTTTGAACTTCTGCTCAAGAAGTTAAAAAAAAAAGTTTACAAAAGTATAAGAAATTAAGAAACAGGTAACCAAATAAGAAAATGAGTATTAGGTAATATAAAGAACTTTGAGACTCACAGGAGATCAGGGGTGAATACTGTGTATCTTACAGAAGTCACACTGGGAATTGTTTTCACTAGCCCCAAATCCAGAAAGAAGCAAACTGAGTGGGCATTGCCGGTTTCTTATCAGTGAAGAGTGGGAGAAATTGATGTGAAGGAGGATAAAATGAAAAATGAGAAAATTGCTTGGATGGTTGACTGCTTCAAATTCAGGGCTTCTGTCTCCTTGTTACAATATAATCTGCACTCTATGGTAGGACACTTAAACAAATTCTCAGAGGCAAGGAGAGGTTGGGTATTTTATTCTAACAGATTATGTATCTCTTCATTCCAAGCCAACATTTTTTTAGACTTCAGAACATAAAGAACTAGCCTACTTGCTAAGCTCCAGTGGCAATCCAGTATACTTGTGTAGGGAATAGAATTCTTAAAGTCACCTGTATTTTGCAGATAAAACATGTGGAAAACTGTGTCTGATAAAATGAAAGCAGTGACATTGTAGTTAATGCAAATATGTTGAAAAAAATAAAAAAGAATGCAGTTTGTAAAATAGGAACTTCAAGGACAGTCTTTCTAGCTTTGTGCTATAAATCAACTTAATGAGAATTTCATTTCAGAAAAGACAAAAGACAAAAATATAATAACAATAAGATGAAATGGGAAAGAATAGACTTAAAGAAACAGAAATAAATAGATTCAACAAAGACTAGAATGAAATTGAATAACTGACAGATGAGATAATTCCAATGAATACTGATGAAAAGGTTTGGAAAAAAATAAAGGCAAAAACACACGAAAGGAGATGATTCAATGTTAACGTAACAGATGTCCCTGAAGAAAAGAACCTAGTCAACAGAATACATGGATTGAAATAGCACAAGTTGTTTCAGGAAAACTTTAGTTTCACAGTGAGAAGACTTCATCTGGTCAAGTTAGAAACTTTTAGAATAAAGCTCATTATTGTTCAGGAAGATTCAGGGAAAGTTCTGTGCTTCCCACCAGGTGAGGTCAGGTCCAGTCTCTGTAGAGCTTTTTCTGTGATCTTTGTAGTGACTGTGTGCTGTCAAAGGTTACCAGACCACTGAGGATGGTAGAGCGTGTGACATGTGGCGTAGCGGTCATTGAGTTGCTAGCTGTCATCTAGGGCTAGTGAGAGGTGGCAGCAGCTCTGTGGAACACACTTATTTCTAAATTGATGAAGTTTGTCTTTGCTTACCTGCTTGTCTGGGTCTTAGAAGTAGTTGCTTAATGTTCTATTGTTTCTGAGAGGGAATAGAATTCATTTGTTTCTTAGAACGTATAACGTTATATTTTATTACTATTGTCCTTGTCTTATATTTGCTTCTCTGTGGTCTGAAAAAATTGACTGCTGTTGTATAAGGATCTTTGGGAGTTCACCTTAGCTTGGTTAGGGAACCCTGTCAGCCCCTAGGTATCTCCAGCTCTTAGGGCTAACAAGCTGACTGAGGAGGAGCAGAATGCATTAAGATACAGGTCAAGCACTCTGCATGCCACTTGAAAGAGTCATGGATTGGAGCATCTAGAGACTTTTCCTATGCTTTCCGAGTTTTCCTTCTTTCTCAAGATTATAGGTACATAAGGTGTCTGTGTGTGGTTGGAAGTGTTGGAAGTCCTTAGGAAACACCATACACAGCCAAAATTCTATCAGATTGTTAGAGTGGTATTCAATGCATTTTATAAAAACATTTTTCAGGATGGATTTAAGTCATTTCTACTTTGATAAAATGCAGCATTGTATCTTTAAAAAATAGCAAGAGATAGAAAAAAGAAGGCAACAGAGTCAGACAAAAGAGGAAGAGGAAGAAAAAAGAAAGGAGAGGGAAAGAGAATGAGACTGATTGAGAAATCTTCAGACTTCCTGATTGGAAATCAAACCAATAAAAGGTGGAAAAATCTTGGATTTCTTCATAACAACATTCAATACCAGTAGCATTCAAGGGAGCAGTGCCTGCGAGAAATGAAGGACCTTACACATTGAGTCAGCCGAGATGTCATTCACCTGTAAAGCGAGCAAGCGACGTCTTGAAGGAAAGTCGGTGAAGGGTGCGTGCTACTCTAAATACCACTTGGCAGTGGAAGCTGGCCAGCTCAGAGCTGAAGAGGTCAAGAGGGAAGCTGATGAACGTGGATACTGTGCAAGTTAGATAACAAAAATCAGGGAAAATGGGACTGGAAATATAAATACTAAGCTTTTCAGTGATCAAAGCAGGAAGTTAGTATGTTTTGTCTAAAATTGTGTATAATTTCAATACTTAGTAATTTTGGTCTATGTAATAAAATAAGGTATTTAATAAAACTAGTTACTGAATAATTATGAAATTAAAACCAAAGTCTAAGTAATTATTTACATATTTCTTAAAAGTGGTACATTCCAAAAATATTCCTAATGGCTGGTACAAATGTATGTACTATTCGTGTTTAGTAGATGCCATTGTTTTGTTATATTTGCTTCAAATCATGTGTAAAGTATTTAAGACAAAAGGAAAGTTTTAGAGAAAATAATGGATATATCAATGCATTCTCCACTCAAGTTAGGAGATAAAACATTGCTAGTACAGTTGACCTGTGCATGCTTTTCAAAATCCAGAGATAATCAGTATCCAGATTTTGCTATCAGTTGTTTATAGATTTTAATTTCTTGAGCTGAGTATGGTGGCTCACGCCTGTAATCCCAGCATTCGGGAAGCTAAGGCAGGAGGATTGTTGTGAGTTCGAGACCAGCCTGGGCTACAAAGTGAGCTCAAAGCCAGCCTGAAATGTCTAGTGAGACCCTGTCTCAAAACGACCAAAAAAACAAAACAAAAACAAAAAAACACTTCACTTTAATTTCTTTATACTTTAAGCATATGTAAAAATGTATTGAGTTAATAAATTTATAATAAAACAATATTCTGTAGTTTGGTTCTTTAACTCAGCATTGTTTTGAGATTTATGTTGATGTTGCTTGAGTATATTTATTCTTAGTCTGTATAATTAATTACCTGGATATATAATTTATCAATCTATTTTAACTGATAGGCAATTATGATAAATGCTATACAGCCTTGTTGAAATGTAATAACATTTTTCATAATTTTTTAAAAACTTGAACTATTCAGATAAACTTAATGTTTTATTTTATATTGTATTGTATTGTATTGTATTTTGTGTGTTTTGAGACAGGATCTCACTGAATTCACTGGATAGCCCAGACTGGCCTGTAACTCATGGTGATCTTTTGCCTCAGTCTCCTGAGTGCTGGGATAACATGCATGTGCCACCATGCCCAGATAGATTTAGAGTTTAAGAATGGCATTGGTTTCCAGATAGATTTAGAGTTTAAGAATGGCATTGGTTTCCCTTTGGTTTCGTTCGTTTGTTTTTTCTTTTCTTTTCTTTTCCTTCTGTACCAGAAATTGAACTCAGGACTTCATGATTGCTAGGCAGGTACTGTGCCACTGAGCTATAATCCCTGCTCCCCTTTGGTTTCTTTTTTTCCATTAAAAAATTAAGTATAGTATGTAAGATAGTATCCCTTTGTGTATTTTGTTAATTTGTCTATTCTGTGTATATGCTTAGAAGGATGTCTGAAATGATGTTTACTGCTGCATTATTTCCAGATGATGGAATGTGGGATCATTTTTTTAAACTTTTAGCTGTTTTTTTTTTTTACATTGTTTGTATTCTTCGTAATGGGCATCTATGATTTTATAATGGAAGTAGTGTGATTTTAAAAAAAACGAAAGCACATATTTTAAGATACTGAGTATGATTTTCAGTAATACATGAGTAAATGTGAATTGCATGAAAGGAGTATAAATCATTTTCTTTTTGTTAGTTTTGTATTTCAAAATATACTCATAATATAATTGAAATACTGTAATGGTATTCTGCCCCCCCACTTTGGTACCTGGGATTGAACTCACAACCTTGCGCTTGCCAGGCAGATAGTTACACCACTGAGCAAAATGCCCAGCCCTGTTCTGCCTTTCTTAAAAGCCAGATAAATATGCTAAACGTGGTGATTGATGGTTACATGTAGAACCTGAAGCAGTTCGATGCCAGCCTGAGCTACATATATTAAGTTCAAGTTCAGCCTGAACTACATAGTAAGACCCTATCTGAAAAAAATCTTTTAAAAATTGCCTTTAGCAATAACAAAAAGTCAGGTAAAAGTTTAGTAATTTTCATTTACTTAATTACTATTCCTTTTTCAGTACTGTTTTCAGTTTCTCATTTTGAATGAGGAAAAAGTTACAGTAAGTAATGTATGTCCTGTTAGTGCTGTGTAATGCAGCATTCAGGTGATTTAGACTGTGAGTATAAGATGTTTTGGGGAGGTATTAGAAGCTTCATCTTCTTTTCTTTCTGTTCTTTTTTTTTTTTTTTTTTTTTTTTTTTTTTTTTGATACTGGGGATTAAACTCACTACGTTGTGCTTATTAGGCAGATGCTTGTGCTGCTGAGCTAAACTCCTGACCCCAAAGCTTCATTATTTTCTTCATTATTTTAAATGTCTGGGTTGCGTAGTTCAGCTTCCCTTTCTGAATTCTTACATGTCCAGTGAGCTAGGTTTCAGGTGTGTTATCAGTGTAAAAGGTTCCTCTCTATATGTATGGGAATTTTAGTGAGTATCTCCAAGCTGGATTATATCACAAATAAGAGAGTACAGATGTTCTGATTTGGCTTTTGGGTAAAAATAGGACTGTTTGTTTTGTAGGTATGACCTTGTTTCTAAGGAATGGCTTCCACTGAACCGTTCTGTGAACAATGTGGTTGTGAGATACGGTCATTCTTTAGCCTTGTATAAGGTAAGAGATTATATAAGGTTTGCACTGAACTATAAACTCAGCTACTCCTTCGTGTCATTATGTATAGTATAGTGGAAGAAGTAGTCAATATTGATTCTAATTGGAAAAAGCTGGGGGGAGAGGTTAAGTAATTGGTTAAGTTGTAAATAGAAACAGAAGTTGAAGTTTTTTTAACCTATGACTGTGGTCCGAATGATTAAGAATGATGATTAATGAGTGTAGATTAACCTTTATGCCCATTAGCAAAGTTTAGACAAGAACAACCACATTGTAATGTGACTGAATAATCATTTTCATTTCCTTGTTTTTGTAGGTGTATGGTAGAATGGGGCAGCTTTATTTTTCCAAGTCCTTTTATTCTATACAAGATCTCATTTGAGGAAGTCTAAGAAAAGTGGCAAAGTTTTAGAAAAATAGAATATTTGTTTTATTTTATTTTATTCCTTTCTCTGTCCTTTTCCTAATAATTACTGAAAGGTACATTTCACTAATATTTTTAAAGTTAATAATATTGAGATATTTGAACTGATTGTTTTTTTATTCTCAGATTTGAATTTTCAGTATTTTTAAAACTCCTATTTACATTTTTCCCATAGGATAAAATTTACATGTATGGAGGAAAAATTGATTCAACAGGGAATGTGACCAATGAGTTAAGAGTGTTTCATATTCATAATGAATCGTGGGTGTTGTTGACCCCAAAGGCAAAGGAGCAGTATGCAGTGGTTGGTCACTCAGCACACATCGTTACACTGAACACTGGCCGAGTGGTCATGCTGGTCATCTTTGGTCACTGCCCTCTCTATGGCTATATAAGCAATGTACAGGAATATGACTTGGGTAGGTATACTTTTCCCAGCAGATGTGTTTTGAACATTAACACCTCTACCATCATTATTAGGATGGTTTAACAAGATTCAATCTAACTTGATCCAATTCTTTTTCTTGAAACTCACTGAACAGTAATGTAAAATTCAGTGAAATTCATATTATTGATGCCCCTATGTAATATATCAAACAATAAATGCTCTGAAACACATTTGTATAGCCCTTTAGAGATTAGTTTAATGGAGTTTGATTTCGTGTGTGTGTGTGTGTGTGTGTGTGTGTGTGTGTGTGTGTGTTTATTTTCTCCTTTGGCTAAATTTTATTGTATCTGTTATTGTTCGTAGAAGAGTATCAGCTATAGATGCCTTGTGCTCTGGATGAATGATTTGGGGATGACAATGTACAAATGTGTACCATTGTTACTCCCTGTTTTGAAATTTTGTTTTCCTTTTTTCTCTCTTTGAAATAAAATGGATTTGAAAAAAAAAAAGTACCAACTATAATTGATGTTTTGAGAAGATAGGCCTATGAAGGTGTGTTGATCCCTAAGGTCATAGTGAATTGAATGTTCATTTGTTCTTAAATTTTAGTGACATTCTTTTCCTATATAGCATATAAAACATTTAACTGAAAAAAAAATACATTTAACTGACTGTAGTTTGGCCACATGGCTTTGATACAAGTTTAGATGACTTTTTTTAAAATAAAAAGTTCTATATATATGATTATGGGTACTTCCATATTCAGATGTATATATATCTATGTATAGATATCTCAGTCAGCTTTCTTGGAATCCCTTCTTTTGCCCTAAACTATTTGGATTTTAAGTATTAGAGAAGAGGAGATTGCAACTGGCTTTTCTCTTTTCAGATAAGAATACGTGGAGTATATTACCCACCCAGGGTGCCCTTGTACAAGGAGGCTATGGGCACAGCAGTGTTTATGATCACAAGACCAAGGCCTTGTATGTTCATGGTGGCTACAAGGCTTTCAGTGCAAATAAATACCGACTCACTGATGACCTCTACAGATATGACGTGGATACCCAGATGTGGTGGGTGGTTTTTCTTGGGCTTCCACTTTAAGATACAGATTTGAGCAAGGCAGTTGGTGGGAAAACGTACTATATTTTTGTTTTCAGATCTGGTTAATTATCCAGAGATTATCTCTTGACATTGTACCTAGAGAAATTAGGAAATAAGCACAGAGTAAGAAAGTAGCTAGTATTTATGTTTTTTGTATTTCTTATAGTTTATAGTAGGATAATTAGAAAATACTTAGAAGTTTTGAGCTGATTCTTTCTTTCTTTTTTCTTTTTTCTGGTATCAGGGCTTGAACTCATGACCTCGCGCTTGCAAAGCAGGCACTTATGCTAAATCACTAGCTAAATCACCAGCCTGATTTTCAATTTTCATACACTAAGCACTGCTATAAAATTTTATCCTACAGAATAAAATAAATAGCTGAGTTTGTACACACTGTTGTAATTAATTAAAAGGTTTTTTTTTTCTTCTTTTGGAGGTAGTGCTGGGGATCAAATAAGGGATTTACACATGCTAGGCAAGTACTCTATCACTGACCTGTATCCCAAGGTCAAGAGATACCTAGTGTTTAATCTTGCCTTGTTATAAATGTGTAACTTTTACTATCAGTCATCCCATAAAATCAATAGGCAAGGTGTGTTTATATCTAATTGATAGAGTTTTCCTCACTGAACTATAGATTTGCCTGTGAAAAGTGTGCTAATTTTAACAAATGTCAAGCAGATTTGACTTATGGAATAATGTAATGATAAACCAATAGTTTCTGTTTCTTTTTATATTTCCTCATATATTTGGGATCATATCATGGGTATGATTTCACATGTTATCATAAAAATTATGTTTTTTTAGTGGCTAGTATTCCATTGTGTAGGGATACTAAGCTGGTGTACTTGATGATTTTAATTTCTAGCTTTTGTCTTTTAAAAAAATCATTGTATAGGGCTTCTTTCTGTATTTCACAATTTATGCCCAGAAATTGTGATTACAATGCCTTGGGGTTTGAACATTTTACAGCTCTTAATATATTTTGCCAAAATTCTTACAGAGTTTCCTACATATTTATTGAGAAAATTATATATAGGGAAGGTCTAGAAGTATTTACATATTTGGGTCTGAAGTTAATAAAATGGCTATGTTTGCATTAGCAGATAGATAAGTATTCTTTAAAAACTAACCTTGTATTTATTATTTTTAAATAAACTCAAAAGGACCATTCTTAAGGACAGCCGATTTTTCCGTTACTTGCACACAGCTGTAGTAGTGAGTGGAACCATGCTGGTGTTTGGAGGAAATACACACAACGACACATCCATGAGCCATGGTGCCAAATGTTTCTCTTCAGATTTCATGGCTTATGACATTGGTAAGTTTTCCAGTGCCATTTAACTTCAAAAAGGTTTTATTGAGGAAACTTTAAAAAAGTAACTGAAAATATCACCAGTTCAAATGGGTTTTACCATTTGGAAGAGATACAAATGGTAGTTTTATATTTATTTGATTATGGTTACAGATTTATTAAAAGTATAGCTTCTATGGTAGGTTCTTTTTGAAGTCACTGTTGCTAGCTGCTTGAATAGAACTGTTTTTGAGGCTGAGTTCAGAGAAATGATTTCTCCATTTTTACAAAAATGGTTTCCCTGCCTTACATGTAGAGCTGGAGTAGTTGTAATCACCAACATTGCATAAATTGGTTTAAGCACAGATTCACACATATTTTTCATTGTATAATATATTTGACCAGAAGAGGGCAGTGTTTGTTTCCACAAAGCAAATACAGCACAAGAACTGTTTTTGTGTAAATATGTTGTTGTTTCATTTACAAACATTTTTATTGTGGTAAATACACATAACATTTAAAATCTTAATATTTTTAAGTATATAGTTCAATGGAATTCAATACATTCATAATATTTACATCCAGCACTACCATCTGTGCTCGTAACTGTCTTCATCATGTAAAACTGAAACAGTCTGCACATTAAACAATAATTCCCCTTTCCGTCTCCTCTCCAACTTTTGCAACTACCATTCTTTTATCGCTACAGTTTTGATTATTCTAAGCCAGGTTTTAATTTTTGACAGACATTTAAGTGCAGACCACTGAGCTTGTATATTGGGGGATAACGATAAATGAGTTACAGCCCTTAGTCTAATGATGAAGCGGCAGAAAAATGGGCAGTGTAACTGCAATTCAGATGTTTCTTGCTGAAGAGAATACATGAAAGAGTCTCTTGAGTACCCTCAAATCACTCTTAAGGTTGATTGGGAGGGCCTTTGAGGAGGAGCCATCTAAGGTGAGGTCTTGAGGAATTCTGGGAAGCAGCCAAGTAAAGCTAGGCAGGGCTTCCTAGGCCCTAGACACCCATGTACAGAGACACAGGTGGCAAGAAATCATGGCACATGGCTGAGAAATTAATTTTGTGTGTATCATAACACAAAAGGTGGCAGTGGCCTCAAGTGGAACTAGAGAAATAAACAGCAGTCAAGGGAGGCCATTCTGATCTTGAGAAGCCTGCTGTGCCTTGCTGAGGCCTATAGGTTTTTCGAAGTATCTTCCAGAGGAGGAGATAGAATCTTATGTCTCATGAAGATCTCTTCAGTGGCATTATGGCAAGTGGTTAGAAAAGGGCCTGTTGGTAGTTAGAGGGCTACTACTGAAGTCCTGCTGAAGATTTGAACCAGTGTAGTGAGCGTGGCTATGAAGATAAAGAGTTAGATGTACTTCACTGACTACCAGGAGCATGAAGGTTGCGTGGGGTGTGTTTTAAGAGAGATGCAAGCCAAAGGAGTAAGGTGAATATTCAGATGGAGGTAAATCTGGAAGAGACATTAAGAAAGGGATGAGCCCAGTCATGGTGGTGCACACCTGTGATCCCAGCAATTGGAAGGCTGAGGCAGGAGGGTTGCAGTAAGTTTGAGTCAGCCTAGTCTACATGGTGAGTTCAAGGCCAACTGCGTAGTGCGACCCTCTCTCCAGAGAAAGAGAGAGAGAGAGATAGCGAGAGACAGAGAAAGAAAGAGGAAGCCTTGGGCATATTTAAGCCTCTGGCGGATGCTGGAGGCCCAAAGGAGAGAAGGGTATGCATTGTTCATTCAAGGTGGGTGTCTTTCCAGGTAAGATGAGAGGAAGAGATACTGCAACACCATGGTAATAGGGAAGGATACAAAGTGGGTTGGCTAGAAGCCAGGGAGTTGTGGCTTCTGTTTCCCCTGGGAGGAAGTCAGGATCCAAGCCGTGAAGACTGTTGTCAGGCTTGAATGAAGGTCTGGGCGGAGAAGAACCCATGTTCAGTGCGTGTGTCAGAGAGAGGAGAGGAGAGAGACAGTGAACATGAGGACAGTGTGTGTGGTGCACGAGCCTCCACTGGCTGGATTAGGTACAGAGGACAAGTTGCTGGCATGGGTCAGGACAAAGGAAAATCAGTATATCTATGGAATCAAGGGAGAACTTTTTAAACATTAAATTTAAGTTTTCATTTAAAAATTTTTAATTTTCCACTGATACTTTTCCATTGTAGCTACTTAAGTTTGGGCAAGTCAGAATAGAAAAGATTGGAAAATAATCATGAAAGCTATTTTATTCAAATAAGCTTTGTAAAGTACAAAATTTACGTGAGTTTAAAAAAAAAAAACCTTCTAGGGGCTGGGGATTTAGCTCAGCGGCATAAGCACCTGCTTTCCAAGCAGGCGGTTGTGAGTTCAATCCCGGGTACCGATAAAAAGGAGAAAGACAAAAAAAAAAAAAATACCTTCTAGAGTGGAACAGCGTGACAGGCTTGTCAGCATTGGCTGCATTTGCTAATTAACATTGCTACATGATCTCCCTTTCTTTCCTGTCCCACTGATTTGTTACTGCCATTTTGTGCCCGAGCAGTAACTGTGTGACTAAGAAAGTTGAGGGGTGTTTTATGAGGCTATGTTTCAGTCTTCTTCCCAAAAGCTGTGTCAGTTCCTGTTGATTACAAGTCCATTCTGAAACAAGTTTTTCTTGTTTCTAGCTTGTGACCGTTGGTCAGTGCTTCCCAGACCTGATCTCCACCATGACGTCAACAGATTTGGCCACTCAGCAGTCTTACACAACAGGTAATTAGAGAAGTTCTTGCTTTTTTCTCTCTTGAGTTTAAAATGAAAATAAAATAAAATGAAGTGGAATAGATAGGGATTTCTTGGCCTAGCTTTAAAATGCTTAATATGGATATGAATTTCCTCAAGTGCCTTGTTTATTGGTCTGGTTTTGTTAGAATGCAGAGTATGCTATATTTGGTGGTGTCTGAATGCATGAGATAGCCAAAGCTATATACACATGACTGTCTTATGCTCTCTGCCATTCTTTTTGGTATTTAAGTTGTCAAGTTTCTAGTAGTTGTATCTGAATGGTAAAGAGAGTTATGAGGGGGGAAAAAAAGAAAAAAGGCACTTTAGGTAAGGGATAATATAGGGGAACAGACATGGGGTTAAGCTTGGTAAGACCACATATACCTGTAAGCAGTGCCCGAATCATACTGCCAGAGCTTTGTGTAAGTCTGCCCTGGAGAAGTCTCCATCCAGTAAGAGATTTGAAGTGGTCATTTTCTTATTTCTTATAGTGAACTTTAAAGACTTTGGAGAAGCTAAACAGCTTAATCACATTATTAATTTTTCTTACTTTGTTTCTGCTATTATTGGTATATCTCTGTTCGTGTTTAAAATCAAAGTCATATAAAACCCTAAAGCTGTGTTATGTTGGGATCCTTTTGGATTTTAAAATTTTTGTTATGGTGATGAAGAACAGGGAAGGTATTTTAGTTTGGATTAGAAAAAAAATCAACATTTTGAAGATGTGAAGAAAGATTCAACAGAATTTAGAAACTAGAATTTTGGAAGTAGCTGACATCTTTTATAAAGTAATGATTTCATTTTTAGCAGTATATATAGTTTTATGGCGAGAATGTTTGATAGTTACAGACTAAAATAGAAGGATTGTTGACTACCTTGGTTACTTTAAGTGTTATCTTCAATTATAATATGATGTTTCCTCTCTGAGGAAGACTGTTCAAAACCTTCTAGCAAGTGCTTCTTGAGGCTTTTCACCTCAAGCAATGGAACCCTTGGCCATCACCTTGACCCTGGCTGCCTGACCTCAGGTTTCCTGATCTTTGTGTTCCTGGTATTGTAGCAGGGCTTGGCATGTAGTAGGCATTAGCTGAATGGCACCTGTTTATGCAGTGATTATAACCATCAAACAAATCATCTTCTGTTGAAGCATTCTTAGGAGCTGAGTACAGTGGTGCATGCCTGTTATCTCCACTATTCAGGAAGCTAAAGTTGAAGGATACCAACTTCAATGCCAGATTGGGGAACTTAGTGAGACTGTCTCAAAATAGGCTGGGAATGTAGCCTAGTGGTAGAGCACTTGCCTGGCACATGTCTCTGATTCAATCCCCAGAACCACCAAAAAAAGAGGAGGTTTATACAAACTTTTAGATAAGTTTGCAGTAAAACATTGTTTAACTATGCATCAAAGTTGAAAATGACTTGTTCAGTTATAATAAAATTTTAGTTTTCATGTAATTTCAGTAGCGTGTTTGAGTCCGGATCTGTGAGTGTGTGTGAGTAAAGGGCAGAGTTGAAAAGGGCAAGAGTTGACGAGAGATGCCATAGTGCTAAAGGAGAAACTTTGATTCACATTTATCCATGTTGTTAAATCAGTCAGCAGCTCTGGAGCAGCTGTGCCTGCCTTAGTTGTTCTGACTCCTTTTGAGAGAGGTGGGAAACAGAGAAGAGGCTGTGAGGCATTGAGGCTGCAGAGGATGTTGTGTTCCTCTCAGCTCCTTGCTATATGCCTCTTGGAAGGCATCTTCTGACCCTTCTAGGGGATGTGTGTTACCAAAGGGATTCAAAATGTCTGGGAACACCAACTCTCTTGGGAGAAAAGGAAGCTAAGCAACAAATTCACTAGCCAAATCCAGCCTGTTCCATATATTATTAAGTTGATAGTGGGGTTAAAAGTGAAACTGGTGATTTTTTTGGTAATTGAATCATGCAGTTTTCAAATATGCTAACAAATATTTAGATAACCATGTGATCTTTATGCTTCAGTTATTAGTACTCTGTTGATTTGAGGGAACTAGAGGCACAGTGCAAGTAAATTATTGAGTACCTCATTGTGGATTAGGATTGACATTCCTGGCAATTTGTAGGATCTTGGAGTTGCAGAAGGTCCTAGAAGCCATCTCCTAAAATCTCATATAATGCATGCATCTCTTTATACTTGTTCAGGGGTAGAGATGCCTCATGAAGAGAAGAATATCCTTTAAGTTCAAGCATGAGAAATTTACTTAAGAGGGATGCTCCTGGCTTTTTAGAAGACACTAATTATTAGCAAGTTCATGATATCTGGAATCTGCTTTGCTGTATCTTCCACTTACTGATCTTGTGTCCAATCTTTAAATTGTAGCAAGAGAAGCATTAGTCCTATACTATGCATATTTCCCTCAGATCTTTAAAGGATAGTGTTATCTGTTAGCTGTTATCACAGCCTCCAGCCTTATTTTCTTCAGACTTATCTGGAGAGGCTTGGTAAAATTAAGGATGACCCACTGAACATCACACAAGAGGTACAGAGATATTCTAGGCATGCAACTATTGCCTGGGATACTCTATGATACAAATAATACCATTTTTGTAAACCTTGTTAGCCTTGTATTTTAAGAATTTTGAAAGTAGCATTTTAAGAATTTTCTCTTGAGCTATTATACTTACTTTTGGCTTTATGTATAAATGTGGCCTGTGAATTAGAATGGATATATACAAGAAGCTACACATAAAGTATGTAATTTTATAAATTTGACATTGATACACTTGTGAAATCATCACTATAGTCAAGATCTCACAAAGTTTATGTTCTCTTGTTTAAAAAAATAGTTCCTATCTATATTCATGAAAGATAATTGGCTTGTAGTTGTTTTTTCTTGTGATGTCATTTGTTATTGACTAACTCTGGACTTTCAGAATGTGTTGAGGAGTATCCTTTCCTCTTCCATTATGTTGTTTAACTTTTGATCACTGTGATCAAATACCCGAGAAACCAACTTAGAAGGGAAAGGTTTATTACAACTATGGTTTCAAAGATTGTGGTCCCTGGTTGGATGGCTCCAACCCTGAAACATTATGGCAGAAGGGTATGGAGGAAGGCTGCTCACTTTAAAGCAGACGAAGTAGGAAGAAAGCCAGAGAGGCAGGAGCTGGGGAGAAGCACACCTTCAGTGACCTGCTTATTCCAGTTAAACCCCTGTGTCTGTGTAGTCTGTTTAGCTATCAGTGCATCATTGAATTAATCCACTAATAAGGTTAGTGCCATGATTAACCTTTTGCTCTCTTGACCTCACTTCTGACCATTGCTGAATTAGGGACCATGCTTCATAATGCACTTGGGGAAATTCAGTTTTGTTCTTCTGAACAGTACTTTTCTTTGGAAAACAAACTCTGCAGAGAGTTCCTCCCAACAAGTTGTTTCAGCTTATTTCTAGAGGACTAGTACAGGCAGAATTAATAATTAGGGAGGGTGGAAAGCAAAAAAATCCAAAAAACAGTAGATTTCACAGGACAAAACTCTTTTTTTTTTTTTTAAATTTTTTTTTTAAATTTTATTTAAGGAGAAAAGAAAAAAAAGCAGAGAAAGGGTACAAGTTATACAGATTTGCAGAAAAAAAAATGAACAGTAGGAAATTACTAGTTAATGGATTACATATTGTCATCTTAGAAATAATTGTTCAAGTCACAAAATTAAAGCTTGTAAAGTGGACATTCCATCAATGATACTGCAAACAGTTCTGTTCAATGATCCAATAAAACTCTGTGATATCATTTTCTATCTTATACACTTAAATATACATGCAGTTATATAGTACAGAGCACTTTCTTTTCCTCTCTTTTGTACAATGACTATTACACATTTTGGGTTTCATTGCTCCCACGGTTCTTATTACTTTTTTGGAAGAGAGTAAAACCAAATGTGACATAACAGAACAGAATCGGTCAAGTCAAAAGGGTGGACATAATAGATAATGTGAAAACATAATACAAGGTGATCAACAATGGTTACCATAATGCCTCCCGCTATCTCTAATAGAATTGCCTATATTGTTAGTTACAATACAATTGAACAAAACTGTAAAGAATAAAACCGACAAAACCAAAACATTGGAGACATTGTAGGTCTTCAAAAATAGATAAAAGTCAATGAGAATGGGCGTTATAATGAATCTCATTATCTTCACAGCTGATGCCTAAATTTTCGAACCTGATACTATCCAGCAAAACAGAATGGGGGAACATCAGTTAAAAACCAGATGGTGAGAGTAATACAGGGCTTTAAATCGAGGTAATGGAAAGTCAAAGTGGGTTACTATAATATATCCTGCTATTTTTTTCCTTTAATTAAAAGGATAAAAATAAAAAAGTAAATAATGGAGTGGAGATTGAGATAAAAGAGGGCATAACAACGAAACAGCACAGATCAAAACATAACCATTTAAGCAGAATAGTGTTTCACCACCAGATAATCCTGACCTAAAAGTAGTTACCATATTATCTCTTTCCTTGAAATCCTTGAGTACAACTTCGTATACTGTAGCATTAAGTATATCAAAACAATGTAAAACCATTCAAGAGAATGACAGCATTACAGAGTATTTAGAATCGACTAACAGAAAATGAACAATGGTTTCTGTATAATCTCCTTGTCTTAAAAAGGTTTTTGCTTATACTATCATACATAATAAAATCCAGTAAGATACAACCTATTTGGACCATTGGAGACAGAAGGACAAAAGCTAGATGAGACTTCAAAACAAGATGATACTAAATCAGTATTACCTATTAAGATGTCATTTTCTCCAAAATAGCTGTTCCTATCATCCAATCTTCTCTGCCTCATTTCTGTTGAGCTCTTATTCTGTCAGTAGCTGTCAGTTTGTCTTCTTCACTTTGTTCTCTGCTCCATTCGTTGTGGCCTCCATTATTTCTGGATTCTTTGTATTTTTCTTTTTTTAGAATATCCTGCAATACTCTCTGTAGAGTTGAATTGGTGGTTGCAAATTCCCCCAGTTCCTCTTTATCCTGGAAGCACCTTGTTTTTCCATCAATTTCGAGGGACAGTTGTGCAGGATATCTCAATCTTGGCTGGAGATTATTATCTTTCAAAGCTTGAATTATTTCCCCCCAAGCTCTTCGTGATTTGATGGTTTGTGCAGAGAAATCTGCTGTAATTCTGATGGGTGCTCCCTTGTAAGTGGTCTGCTTCTTGTCTCTGACAGCTTTTAATATTCTGTTCTTGTATTGAATTTCTGGAATTTTTATTATTATATGCCTGGGTGTTGCTCTGTTAGGGTTGTAGGTGGCTGGGGTCCTGTATGCCTCATACATCTGAGTATCTTTACCTTTTGCTAAATTAGGAAAATTCTCCTGGATTATTTCTGTGAGTAGCTTTTGTAGTTCATTTGTTTGTGTCCCTACTTCTTCTTTTATGTTCTTAATCCTTAAGTTATGGCTCCTCTTATCATCTTCTTGTCTTTGTATTATTGCTGTTTGTTTCTTTGTTATTTTTAAGAAGTTTTTCATTTCGTTCTCCCATATTACAATTCTGCCCTCCAGTTCAGATAGTCTGTCCTTAGTTTCTTTCAAGCTGTTATGCCAGTCTTCGATAGACTTCTTAGTTTCTTGGTAGTCCCTTTGAACCTGCTTCACGTATTCTATGCTTTCCCTGTTTTCTCCATCAAACACTTCTCCCCTCTTTTTCTGTTCTTCCATTCCACCATCTGTTTTTTCTTGGGTGGTGCTTAGTATTTCTCTAACTATTTTGCATACTTCTAGCTTCAGGTCGTTGATAACTTCATTCCTGAATTGGTCTATGAGGCTCTCTATATGGCGCCTTATGTGTAATGGTGCGGTGTCTGTTATTGCCTGTTTCTCAGAATTGGGGGCCAAGGAGCCTTTCTTGTTGCTGCCTCTTCCCATATTCTCTGTTCCTTATATATGCAAGCTTATATGAGAGGCCTAGCTTCTCTCTCTGTCAGCCACAGCCTGATCGAATTGCGCCGGTTAGGTGTTTCCACTCACTGCTGCACACCAGGCAGCCTACGCGGGGGCCCGCCCCTCCCGGCCTCCGTCAGGCTCTGGGATCTGGGTTGGGCCAGCCTA
This sequence comes from Cavia porcellus, assembly GCF_034190915.1. Classification (NCBI taxonomy): domain Eukaryota; kingdom Metazoa; phylum Chordata; class Mammalia; order Rodentia; family Caviidae; genus Cavia; species Cavia porcellus. Next base: position 49,223,300 of record NW_026947488.1, on the reverse strand, counting down.
CGGGGTCCGCCGGCAGCGTCACGCAGGCCAGGCACTTTTCACCAATCCCGCCCGACAGGGGAATGTGTGGCTGGAGTCGCCAGCGCGCCCTGCTCCCGCAGGACTGCCCGGGCCCAGAAAGTCCGTTGGAGTCAAACTGTGGTGGAGTGTCAGTTTCTCTCACTCACCTCGCCACAAGTCAGAACATGCCTCCCTGCCTGTCCTGTTTTCGACTCCGTTCACAGACTCCCGTTCTCAGAGTTTCCGTGCGTCTCTCTCCTTGCCGAGCCGATGTAGAGGCAGCCAGCCACCGCGCGGCGGGAAACCCAAATGGCGTGGGGTCCAGCCTCAGCAGCGAGGCTTTTCTGTTCCTGTTTTAGCACCAGGACTGCATTCCAAGTTGGTTTCTCTCAGCCGAGTTCGTTCCTGAGTCAGCAGAGCATAACTCCACCTGCTTATGTCTCTTTAGTCCGCACCATACCTGGCTTCTGAGCCTAGTTTTCAGAGAGCCTCCGGTAGTTGCTGTTATCTGTCCGCCATGTTCTCCCGGAAGTCAGGACAAAACTCTTAACTATTTTAACAAATAGTTTTCTTTTAGACATCCTGCTATGTCACAGAATAAACCAGAGACAAAAGATTTGATCTACTAAGGAATCTGATATTTTAACTGACTATTTTAGACAACAGAGTTAACAATAGGTTATTCCTGTCTTACAATAAATGTCATCTCATCCTGTTAGAAAAATCATGCTAAAACTAGAAAAAGCATGATTAGCTCTATTTTAGTCCCTAGCATAACACATTATGACTAAAAATTAAGAAGAAACCTTTTCTTCCCTTTAAATAGTTTGTATTATGTCATACAGATTTTTAAAATGTTAACAAAATTGATGAACAAAAAAATCCTTGGAAATATATTATCAGAGAAAATGGAAGTATTGAGCACAGGCACAAGTCATTCTTCAGTCTACTTCTATGTAAGACTGTTTCTTTTAATGTGTTTTCTCTTTCTCCTCTCCTGTGCAGTTCCACTGTAGTAAGTTATGCTTGACAGTGTCCTACAGGTCTCTAGCCCAGTTCATTTTCTTCAGGTTATATAATTATTATGGAATTTTTTGGGGTTTTTCTCCTTGAAGTGTCAGGGATTGAACCTAGGACCTACGTGTCAGATACTGCTGAACCACTAAGTTACATTCCCTGCCATATTGATCTGACTTAAAGTTCTCATTTTTTCCCCACTGCCAATTTAAGTCTGGTATTGGGTTGCTGTAGTGAATTTTTCATTTTCTGAATAGAAATTCCCTTTATAATTTATGTCCCTATTATTATCCCCTATCTGTTGAGTCATTCATATCATGCTTCACTTATTTCTTTGGACCTAATCCCTCCCTCCCCAAGTATATTAGTTGCGTTGAAGTCTTTGTCACCTAAATGTGGAACCAAGGGAACTGTTGATGTTTATTTAATGTCTTGTGGACTCTATTCTGTGGTTTCTGTTTTCCACACACTGTGCCACTGTTAATTTCTCTTCATGGTAGTTTTTTATTTTGAGCCTGAGTTCATGGGGGTTACCCCTCTAGATTACTGTAGCTTAGTTTTCAGTCAATGGTTTTGCTTAAATATCCTTATCCAGTAAGGATTCCACCATTTCTTGATGGACCCATTTGTGATTTAGGGAAACAGAGTTTCAGAAGTTTACAAGTCTGCCCTAGCTTTTGCTTCTTATAGTTTCAAGACTTCATATTCAGTAGGTCAGAGTAGATAACTGAACTTTTTCATTAATTTTGGAGCATTCTTGAAGCCTGTGTAAACACACAGCCTTCTAGATTAACATTCTGCTTTTCTGGCAGATGTGAAATTTTACTAAAGTCTACTGTGATTACCTTGTCTCTGAAGGAGAACTAGACTTCATTTAAAAGTTTTAAAACTTGGACACTAAATCTTAAGAAGACTTTGCCTTCTGATGCTTTGCTGAAAGACAATTAAAAAGAATGAAGCAAGGACCTGGCACAGTAGTAAGGGAATATTGGGTAAAAACTAAGAGATGAATAAAGTTCAAAGAGGGTAACCAAGCTGCTTTGGCCTCTGACAGTTTAGTTATTCAGCTGTGGCAGTGGGGAGGTGGAGCTGAGCTTTTGACTGACTCTCCAGGCTGAAGGTTCAGGAGCCAGAGGTATTTTCTACGTAGTGGATGCTAAATAGGTGTTTCTGAATGAATAAATAAATGGGTAGATGATTTGAGTTTCTTTGTTTGTTTCTTTCTTTCTTTCTTCCTTCCTTCCTTCCTTTCTTCCTTTTTTGTCTTTTTGAGACAGGGTCCCGCTATATAGTTCAGGCTGGCCTTAGGCTCACTTTGTAGCCCAGGCTGGTCTCAAATTTGCAAACAATTCTCCTGCCTCAGCCTCCCAAGTGCTGAGATGACAGGAGTGCACCACCACACCTGGCTGTTTGTTCTTTTTAGAAACACAGATGCTATCAATGGCTATGTAAAAATACTTTTTTATCTTTAAAGACAAAATTAGACTTAAGACCATGTATATTATTAGAAATGTACTATAATCTTTTAGGTAGAGATTTAAGCAAAATAATTTTCCCTCCAAAAAATATTAAAACTTTGTTATTGTGAAAATTTGAAGTACACACAGAAGTAGAGATGATAGTATGATGAACCTCATGTACCTTGTACTCAACCTTAGCATCAACTGCCGACTACCCTAACTCACTCCAAATTAGTTTGAAGCAGTTTTTCAGTGTAATAGGATTTCGTAAGTAGATGTTTCAGATTACAGTTAATTTTATTATTCACAGTAGTTATTTTCTATAAATTTGCTATAAACATTGAATAGTGAATTACTACTTCTACAGAACATGCAGGGTTAGGTTCCTACAGTCCTCTGATCACATTTCATAAGCCAGTTGATACAAAATGTTTCTTTATGTGTGTTTCTGTTGAAAGATAATTTCAACATATGTTGTTGATTAGTTAATATTGAGCTAAAAACCAACAGCCCTTTAACTCATGGCTAAAGAAAGTTTATCTAACACATATTTTCTCTGTAAGGCACCTCACAGTTTAGAAACACTGGACAGTACTCTAGCACTGCGCCGGAGGCTTTTTTTTTTTTGGTACTAGGAATCCAACTCAGGACCTTACATTTGCCAGGCAGGAATTAGTACCACTGAGTTATATCCCCAGCTCTGGATGCTACTTTTAAACATCAGAATCATAACAGTATGCAGCGCATGTGTGCACGCACACACACACACACACACACACTAAGGAAATCATAAAAGGCACTAAGGAAATCATAAAAGGGACACTTGCTTATAGTCAGAGATCTAAAAAAGAAGTCAAAATATTGAGTTTTTGGGGACCTCCACTGGGAATGTGCATGTTTGCTAACTCAGATTTTTCACCACTGCATGCACTTGTCTGGAAGTGATCATGAAACTCTTATAAGCTTTGACTTCAGAGTTAAAAATAAATTTTAACAAGTAGACAAATTTATGAACATAAAATTTGCAAATAAAGTTGTTTCAAATTGTTGTTGTTTTTAAAATGTGGTATTGGTGACTGAACGCAGACCCTTGTACATGCAGGTGTTTTACCACTGATGTACATCCCCAGCTCCCTGAGTATCTTTTATTAAAAATACTCTCTTTTGAAAATATCACCGCTATATGTTTATGACACTTTAAAAATTGTTAATAATTCTTTAATATCACATAGTATCTATTCAAATATTTAAATTTCCCAGTTATCTCATAAATTTTTTAAAAGTTGAATTTGTTCAAATCAGGATCCAAATGAGATCTATGTGTCACAACTGGTTAAAATGTCTTTTAGTTGAGCATGGTGGTGCATATCTTTAATCTCAGCACTTGGGAGGGAAGCTGAGACAGGAGGGTCACCTTGAGTTTGAGGCCAGTTTGTGCTACATAGTAAATTTCAGGGCATACTGCACTACAGAGAAGGATCATGCCTTAACCTTTCCCCAACCCCCCCAAAAAGTCTTATAAGTTTCTCTATATCAATAGGCTCCCCACTCATTATAGTTTCTTTTATTTCTTAGAGATTGTGTTGATTATTTTGTAGAATTGCTTGTAGCCCAGTTCTTACCTATGCTGATGTGAGGACTGACCCCAGGGCCGAGCACATGCTAAGCAAGTGCTGTACCACTGGCCTACACCTCCAGCCCCAGACTTTGATAATAGTATCTCCAGACTTTTGAATAACATATTGGTCTCTCTTCTGAACTTCCTGCAAATCAACTTAATTAGATTCATATCTTTGTCTTTCTTTCTGGTATGACCAGATTTTATAGATTCATTATGAACATTTCTTGACTCAGACATGAAATTAGACTTTTCTTGAAGAACTGTAGTTTGAGGGAAGTGATGGGGAGGTTTAAGTATTTTAAGCTACGTCCTAGTTGTGTTCATTATTACTGAATTAATCTGTTAAGAAGACAGGTTAAATGGAAATGTGGTCCTTATTTTTAATAAAGAAAAATGAGTTGTATATGTGTATGTTTGACCCCTTCGATGTATAAATAGCACATACTGTGAAGTTTTCTCCTGTAATCATTAGTGATGTAGCAAGTTGCTTTGTGTGTGCTCTTTTTCTGCATTTTGTTCTTGAATCTTTGTGATAGACTTCTGGAAATATATCAAGTTCGAAAGTGTATAGTTTGATTTCCAAATTCCCTTCTGTGTGCTTATACTATGTTACATGCTTAGCAATAGTGGCAGCTTGCTCATTGCCCTACAGCCTCACCAATCTATGTGCCGTCCAACCTTTGTGAGATTTTCTTTGCTAGTCAAATAGATGAGAAATGCTACATCAATGTAATTTTAATTTGCATTTCTCTTATGATTGAACATCTCTTCATGTGCATTTTTCCTAAAAACTGATTGAATCCCTTTCTGATTAAAATTTTTCCTACCTTATAGATTTTAAATCAGATGGGTGTAATTTTTTTGTATTGTTGGATGTAATGTTCATCTATTCTTTTCTAGAATTCGCATGACTTTTTTAAAAGGTGGTTCTCTTATTCATTTGGAATTTATCTTTATATAGAGAGTAAGAAATTAAGGTAAATTTTATTTTTTCTAAATGTTTTGTTATGTTGTTATCATTTACCAAAAAGTCCATCTTCTCCTCACTAATTTAACCTGCTACTTTCACTGTATATTTCCGGATGCACATTAGAGGTAGGCTGTTGGAACTATTCTGAGTGGTGACAAGTCAGGATGAAAGGGTGGAATTCAGGAAAGAAGAGAACAATAATGACTTTTGAGATCATGAAAAATAATTTCTTAGGGAACTTTTGATATATAAGAATGGTCGAAGATTGTCTGTAAAAAGTACATTGTGTGTTTATTAATTTTTCAGTAAATTCTTTCTGTCCCTTTTTTATCTTGCAGCACCATGTATGTATTTGGTGGTTTCAACAGTCTCCTCCTCAGTGACATCTTGGTGTTCACCTCAGAACAGTGTGAATCACACCAGAGTGAAGCTGCTTGCATAGCAGCAGGACCTGGTATCCGATGTGTGTGGGACACGGAAACATCTCAGTGTGTCTCCTGGGAACTGACTACAGAAGAACAAGTCATAAAGTTAAAATCAGAATGTGTTTCCAAAGGAAGTATGTTTTTCTTGGCTTAGAATTTAATTAGAGATCTAATTTTTATTTGAATTATGAAGGAACTTAGTGACATGTATACTTCTGTTTTTCACTTCATTATCCATAATTATTTAGTAATACTTGCACAAAGCTTTTTTGAGTATTTGAAAATTGTTTTGTAAAAATATTTATAGTGAATGAAGACATGCCATGTGGCTCATAGAAGTTCTTTGCAAATGATAGAGGCAAATCTTCATGACATTTCATAGACTTTGCACATCAACTCCAAAACCTGGTTGCATTTGGTCTGAGACAGTGCTGCTGTCTTGTAGAACATGTTTTGATGATGAAAATGTTCTACACTTCTCTACTGGTAGCCACTAGCCACATGGGGCTATCAGACAACCAAATGTGGCTAAAATGGTAGAAGAATTGTATTTTCTTATTTTATTTAATTTTAATTAAAAACTGCATGTGTCTAATGGTACCATATTGGATTATGGATGTCTAACATTAAGAATGAGAGTAGGAGGGTCAACCCAGAAAAACCATGTTATAGTAAATTGTTCTGGTGGGTAGAGAGATACACCCATCCTTACAAAGTATTTCCTAGCTCTTGTAGTTGGATAATAGCAGTGATAGGGAGACAGAAAGTTGATGAAGATGAATAGTGATTCCAGCTTCTAGAACATTCCTTCATGTTGCTGAGGATGAACAATGATCCTCACCTTTAGAACCTTCCTCCAGGTTTTCTAAGCTGCTTTCTTTATCCTACCTGCTTAGCTTCTTGCCCCTTTCTTCTGACATAGAGTACAGAACAACACATCCTTTAAGAGTACAAAGAATATCTGCAAAATATTTGTTCACATCATTAAAGTATATTGACAGGCTTCCTTACCTAAGAAGATCAGTGAGTTATGGTGCACAGAGGCAGATTTTACTTTCCTGAGTTGCTCCAAATTAAGGAGCGTTAAGTCTGTGTTAAGAAGTAGATGGTTATCCCAGCTTCATTGATGAAGAACAGAGATTACTAGAAACTGGTAGGGTTAGTCACTGTCTCTGGAAGGAGATAAAAATCAGTGAAATAATTACTTTGTAACCAAAAATCTAAAAGTTCAAATTAAACAGCAGTGTATTGGAAATAATTTATTTAAGTGGTTCAGTATAAACCCATCCCATTTTATATGTTAACTCTGTTTCATTCAATTCTGGGTAGCCCTAATCCTTGCATAGGAAGAGCCACTTAGTGGGCCTTTGCTTTTTTTATTAATGGGTTCCACCATGTGCCATACCCGTAAGATGGTTCACAAATGAGGCAACATGGTTATGCAGCTTCTCTTTTCTGAGATCAAAAGGAAATGCATCAGATCTGCAGCAGCCCAGAAGTTCTGAAACTTGCACTTTTTTTTTCTTTTTATGGTACTAGGAACTGACCCAAGGGCCTTCATTCTAAGCTATATCCCCAGCACTTTACAATATATGAAATATATAATCTATAACATACATACTGTATGTAATAATTACATAAATATATATGATATATGTGTATTGCATAGAAGTATATATGTTCATATAATTATGAGATATACAAGTACATATAAAATATATATTACAAATATATGATACATAAACATATGTAGTATATATAAATACACATCATATATGAAAATACATATCACGTATATAAACATACAAGGTCTCACTAAATCACTTAAGTTGTCCAGGGTGAGTTTGAACTTCCTGTCTCAGCTTCCCAGAGTGCTAGTGTTACAGGTGTGGGCCACCACTTCCAGCTGAGATTGCACTTTTGAATTCATGTGTATATGCACAAAATACTCAGCTAGTGCCTGCTTTAGGGATCTCTGGCACTGTCTTCTGTCTGTACCCAAACCAGCCTTGCTTTCATAATTGGGACGAATGGCATGGTCTCCTGCATTGCTTTCTTTGGCTTGTAGGAAGGTTTTTACATTTGGGGGGGGGGGGGATGAAAAATGTTGAAAGACCCAGAATTTCACTATACCTTATAGGTGTTAATTTATCTTTCTTTGCTTTTTCACTTTCTGTATTTTTTGTTTTCTTTTATACAAAACAGTATTTCTTTATATTGCCTATTTATTTCTAAGTCCTATGCTATCCTGAACATCCCAGTATATTTCCTTCCAGTTTCATTGTTCGTTTTACTTCTCAACTACTAAATTATTATGATTATTTTAACTATATCAGATTGTCCTTAACAGAAGCTGTCACAGTTAATGTGTTTTCTGTTTATAGCTCTTGACCATGACAGATGTGACCAGAATACAGATTGCTACAGTTGTACAGCCAACACCAATGACTGTCACTGGTGCAATGACCATTGCGTGCCTAGAAACCACAGCTGCACGGAAGGCCAGGTCAGGTGCTGTTTCTCAGGAACATCATAGAGGATAGAAAAATTCTGCTTGGATTTAGGTAGAAGTTGAGTATATGCATAAATAATGACCCAGAATTATTTTTAAATGGGATATAGATTTGGATTTTCTTATTGCTCAGCTTTTCTTTCAGGATGGGATGCTCTGTGCATCCTGATTCCAAGGGTCTCAGGGAGCCACAGAGTATGTGTGTGGTATAACAGAAGAAGGTGGTAGTGTTGTCTAAGGACTGTTGGCCCTGGGCAAGGCAGGGGCTAAGTACCAGCTTCTGGGTGTGAGGTTTACAATGTTAAGCTCATTCCCCTGTGTAAGGCTTCAGGAGAAAGTTAGGGTTTGAAGCAGGTGTATACTGTCCCATACTGAATTGTGAAGATGGTAGACTTAGCAAAATATCCTTGTCTTTTTTGTGTCTTGGCTCAGCATATCAGTGCACACTCTATATGATTTTTTTTTTTGGTACTGAGGATTGAACTCCTGACTTCATGTTTACCAGACAGGTACTTACTTTGCTGAGCTAAATCCCTGGCCCTCTATATAATTTTTTTAAAAATCAAGGTTAGGTTATTTATCAGCCTTTTTTCCCCCAGCTTTGGAGCTTGAACCACAGCCTCGTATATGCTAGACAAGCACTCTACCACACCTGTAATTCTTTTTATTTTATTTTGAAACAGGGTCTTACTAAGTTGCACAAACTGACCTCTGATTTGCAACCTTTCTCCCTTACTCATGAATAGCTGAGATTACAGGCCTATGTTACCACTCCTAGGTTTTTGATAGCTAATTAGACTTTGAAACAAAGTTAATGCAGTTTGTAAAATAAAAAATTTTTAGATTTTAGGGGAACATTTGGAAAGCAGCAAGGTTAACATTCCCATTTTTTAGGTGAGCAGGAAAGGTGTGACATTTTTTAAAGAGTGGACTGCTTCCTTGTGTGGTAAAGGCATGTCCTTGACCAGAACATTCCACTGCAGTGTTTCCACCGCAGTGCTGCTTTATCTACTTCTGATTTATGTAGCTATCTCCTTATTTGCTATTTGCTCCTCAGTTGGACTTTGTGGTCTTTAGTATCTTATTAGTCTTCACCTTGAGTTCTCTGTGAATTGAAGACAAATGCATTTGTTTGCTGTGTTTTAGATCTCCATTTTCAAATATGAGAATTGTCCCAAGGACAACCCCATGTACTACTGTAACAAAAAGACCAGTTGTAGGAGCTGTGCCCTGGATCAGAATTGCCAGTGGGAGCCCCGGAATCAGGAGTGCATTGCCCTGCCTGGTAAGCTCGTAGGGGCACCTTGCATGTGGGTCCGCAATTCAAGCCCTATATTTAGAAGTTATGAATGTGTCTTATGCCCTCACCACATCCTATGAAACACCTAGAATTCAGATCAGAAGGATCATTTATCTATTCCATAATTCAAACTAGTAATACAGTAATTTCATGATTTCAACCTCTTTTTTTTTTTTTTGTCTTCTCTCCACTTTGTAAAAGAAAACATATGTGGCATGGGCTGGCATTTGGTTGGAAACGTGTGTTTGAAAATTACCACTGCCAAGGAGAATTATGATAATGCTAAATTGTCCTGTAGAAATCACAATGCCTTTTTGGCTTCTCTCACAACCCAGAAGAAGGTGGAATTTGTCCTTAAGCAGCTACGAATGATGCAGTCTTCACAGACCATGGTGAGTTCTTCAGTTTCTAATCCTCACCTTTCTGCTGAGGGCCTGATGGCAGTTTGTATGTGGAAGGCTGTGGATGCATGTGGTGTGCATGGCCAGAGGAGGAATGCTAACAGTCAGTGTCTTGCTTTACTGCCTTTTTTTTTCCTATATTAAAATTTTTAACACTTAGTATATTTTTGATAGTCATATCTATTATGAGATACATAATAGTTTGTAGGGCAAATAGTAATGTGTGTATGTATATTCACAGACTCTGTTGATTTCAGTAGACAGTTTCATATCTGCTTTTTGTCTAGATTCTTCCATAAGTGAAGAAAGAACTCACAGCTAATTAGCTATGGTAGATTAAGCCACTCACATCCCTTAGATTTAAGGTGATGTTAGTGCATAGTACGATCACCAATAGGAAATGCATTTAAGTCTTTCTTAGGTCAGGCCAACCCAAAAGAAGAAGGCAGTTTCTTGTTAAAGGTTTTGAGTGTGGTGAGACTAAGAAATGTTCCCTGCCTGCTCCTACTTGTGTCCCCTACTCTTGTGCTCTTGAACAACTTGCAGTTGTTAATAGTCACAATTTGTCACTCTTAGTTCAAAGTCTAAGAACTGTACTCCTGACTTTAGTTAACTATGTATTTATGTAACAAAGCTCTCCTGGCAGTGTGGGAGTGTTCTTGTCAAGCAGAGAAGAGTGGAGGGCAACACTTTCTTGGGTGGAGCCATCTTCAAGTGACAGTGCAGAGTATGGCCTGGGTCCTGGCTATGTGCAGCCTCTGTGTATCACCTGAAGGGCCATCCTGAGACTGCTAGGAGGTACCCTATATTTTACTTCTTTCTTTTTCCCGGTATAACTTTGGTATGCTGTGGACACAGATATTGGTAGTATAGTCTTAATCTGCTTGTCTCAGGGGATACCAGGTCTACATTTGGTATTTTATGATATTATGGTAGCTTTTTTGAGTTTTATAGTCTCCATTGGAGACTATATTATTTCTCTTCTCCCCAAGTGTGGGTCCTTTGGGTATTCTGTCCTTAGCTATCAGCTGATCTTACTCATAGTCATTCACTCCCTCAGGAAGTGAGTGGCAGACTCACAGCTTTGCCCATTATGCTGGGGTCTCTTCCAGTGACACAGATTTACTTTTCTGAAAAACTACCTGACTAGGGAGGTTCGACTACCTCAGCTGGCCACAGGTACACCTCTGTCCTTTAAATTTCCTGACGTTTAGCAGTCTTGGCTAGTCTTGTCTGTTGTGACAACTTTAGAAACTCAGTAGAAACTCAGTCCTGTCATAAGAGTAACAGATGAGGCAACTAAAGTATAATATGCTTCTCTTTAACACTTAACTGTGGCAGTCTGTAGAGCCCAGGAATGCACTCAAACAGGAAGGGGCACTCACCTGGCCTCAGGGTCAGAGGCTGGCTGGTGGAGGTGGGAAAAGATAACGCTAAAGATAGGAAGAAGTGAATTGGAAAGGAAAAGAGGGATTGTGTACTTTCATGTGCAAGCTGGAGAGACTGAGAATAGGCTCACTGAGTGAGCTGCAGGGGTGTGTGTGTGTGTGTGTGTGTGTGTGTGTGTATACACACGCGCACACGCGTGCATGTGTGTGATTGGCTGCAGGGTATATGGGAAGGAATTGTGATAGCTGGGCTTCAAGAAGAGACCAAGTCCTGAGAATTGTTGTCTATAGTGCTAATAGCTTTGAATTTTATTATGAGGGCAAAAAAATTATTGAAAGGTGTTTTAAAAAGTATTAATTTTAATGATCTTTCTAAAATAATAGATATATTTCAAAGAAAATATTAATAATAAATATAACAAAATAAATCTCACTTATCATAACTAAAAACATCTATGAGATGTATTTCTTTTCCTTTAGGTCTTTTAATAGGCATGTGTAAATTTTCCCTTTCAAAAATGGAAAGATTATACATTTTGTTTTTTAAGTGCCCACATTAGAGATAGCTTTCATTTCTGGACTAAACTTCATAATTTCATTTTTTAAAAAAATGTTTTTAAAATGACAGTGAGAAAGAAATTCAGGAGAGTAGAGGTAGAGACTGTGCCAGGGTTCTCTGCTCTGTTGGTCTTTATAAAGTTTAGTGTCAAGTTGGGTGTATAGAGAAAGAAAATGTGGTGTGTATATAGAAGGAATGGAGTATTAGAAAGAAAGCCTGTCCGTTGTGATAATACAGGTAAACCTGGAGGATGTTTCACTAAGTGAAATAAGCCAGGAACAAAAGACAAGTACTACATGACCTCATATGTAGAATCTAAAGCAAATTTAACGCATGAAAGCTGAGAGTAGAGTGGTGGTTTCAGGTTAGGTGAGGGATAGGAAGATTTTGGTCAAAGGATACAAAGTTTTAGTTATACAAGATGAATAAGTTCTGGAGATGTAATAATATGGAGAGTATAGTCAATAATACCATCAATAATACTTGAAATTTGCTAAGAAAGTACATTTTAAATTTTTTCCCCACATGTGTGCACACTGTAATAAATATGTTAGATGATCAATGTGTGATTTTGGGAATCATTTCACAGTAGATACGTATATCAAAACATGTACAACTAAATAACAGTTTTGTGTGTGGCGGTTTTGTTTTGTTTTGGTCAGTTATACCTCAGTAAGTCTGGGAAAGAAAACTTTAAGTGCGAAGCAGTAGTTTGTAGCTAAAGGTGGGACTCTTGAATCTAACTGGCCTTGGCTCCAGACAGGCTTTAGTAGTGATCTGAGGATCGTATCTACATTATTTCATAAATATTGGTTAAATAATTTCATGTATACATGGGCATTTGGAAGTGACTATTTCTTTAGCATTTGTCATAGAATGTAGGATATAAAATCAAATTTTAGAACTTGATTATTGCTTTGCTGTTATTCTCTGTGAACATTTTCATACATTATCTTCTCTGAGCTATGTTTCTGTCCTTTGAAAAATAACCATATTGAAAGATGGTCTGTGCTAACCAGCCACTGCTGAGTTTGGGAAATAGAATGTTTTCCTGTATCTGTGGAATATCACGTAACTTAGTGGCTTTTATCTAAAAGCCTGTTTTGGTCAAGACACTGGTTGTTTTCACAGTTGTGCCTGTTTTGCCTGTAGTCCAAGCTCACCTTAACCCCATGGGTTGGCCTTCGGAAGATCAATGTGTCCTACTGGTGCTGGGAAGATATGTCTCCATTTACAAATAGCCTGTTACAATGGATGCCATCTGAGCCCAGTGATGCTGGCTTCTGTGGAATCTTGTCAGAACCCAGTAACCGGGGATTGAAGGCTGCAACATGTATTAATCCACTGAACGGCAGCGTCTGTGAAAGGCCTGGTAAGCACATGGGTGAATTAGGTGCTTCAGAACTTTATTGAGGGAAAAGGTCAAGCACAGTTATGTATTAAGATGACTGAAATAATGATGAAAACAGATGAGGTATTGATTTCAAGCATATTTCAAATATAACTTAGAATTTTAAAAGAAAAATAGTCTGTAGCTCTGACTAGCTTGAGCCATAATGAAACAAAAAATAACTAACATTACTCAAAGCACCTGAAGTCCTAATTAATATTGAGATGGATTGGTTTGTTGATCGTCAAAAGTACTGAGGATTGTTTTGAAAGACAAATGTCTCACTGATGGCAGACAAATGCTGTAGAAGAAAGAACAAAAAAAGAAAGTCGCTGCATGGACAGTATTCAGAAAGCTAGTGTCAGTGGGGAGAAGGTGAGAACAGTTCTAACAGAAGCCAGAGGTCAGCCCGAGCCTTGCCCAGGGTATGGCAGAGCACCGAATGATCAGATGCTTTGCGTAGCTTCTCAGATTTCCTGCTATGTAGGCTTTAGGAAGGCCTAGAACCAGCCTTGGTAGCCTACAGATGAGCACAGGACCCACAAGCAGTAGGGGAACTTGTGGGTTATGTTGGAAGGCTGGCCCCTACTTATATTGTGGTCAGTTTTAAGGTGGTCAATACAGGATATGTAGAAGAAAATTCCTAGCATAGGAGTCACCTTAAAACAGGATTTCTAAACTATCATAGGGAAGCCTGTTTGAATCCTAAATACTTTGATGAATTTAATGTATTCTATGGTCCCTCCCCCCTGAAATTACCAACAGGATATTACAAATTCAGGTAGGTTGTAAAACTTCAAGGTTCGTGCCAGGTCTGCTGTATTCAGTGGGGTCTTAGGCCTTATTTTGTGGAAAGACTGTCTTCTTACCCTATCTTTGTCCTCAGTGAGTTTTGAAGGAGTCATTTTTTCCCCAGCTGTTTGAGTATACTTGACTAACCAGCACATAAAGACTCTGAAATTTTGGTTTTCCTCCCCATATACTTTAGCGCCTAAATTGATTTCATAATAAGATGATGGATCACAATCTGCATTTGAACAGTCTTTGACCTTAGCTGACATGGTGGGTGATCTCAGTGTCCCTTCTGGGTTTCATCCTCAGCAAACCACAGTGCCAAGCAGTGCCGGACCCCATGTGCCTTGCGGACGGCATGTGGGGAGTGCACCAGCAGCAGCTCTGAGTGCATGTGGTGCAGCAACATGAAGCAGTGCGTGGACTCCAATGCGTATGTGGCCTCCTTCCCTTTCGGCCAGTGCATGGAATGGTATACGATGAGCAGCTGTCCCCGTAAGTGGAAAAACACTGGTCTGCATGGGGCAGCAGTGCTTGACGGGCTCTCGCCTTTGAACGTCTATGGATTTGAACAAGTTGGATTTCATCTTCTGCCCCATTCTCTGCAGAGGCTTTTAAGCTAGCTCTGCCTGATGAGAATGTTCATGCAGAAGGCAGCATGATAACACATGTAATAAATAAATCTAGGATAGATCATGGAGTACAGAGGAACTTTCCAACTTCAGGGTCATAAGGTTCAATCCATGTGATGTCTCCAATTTGAATTTCTTAATTTATAAAGTAAGTGCTTCTCAGTAAAAGATCTCTGGGGTTCCTCTCCCTCCAGCATTCTGAGATTGAAAGAGGAGGGGAGAGGTTCCTATTGTATATTGGGCAGAGCATTTGTTGAGCTCTTTAGAATTAGTTGTCTTATTTAAATGGTCAATATATAACAAGATATATTATGGTAGCCATTGTTGATTTCCTATTATCTTGTTTTGAAGTCCTGTATCACTTTCATTGTTTTGTTTTGAATGGTTTTATTCTGTTCTGTTTTGTTTGATTTTATTATATCTGATGGTATGGGCAGCTATTTTGAAGACAATAAGAGGCATTATGGTAGCCATTGTTGATTCTCTGTTATGTTGTTTTGAAGTCCTGTATCACTTTCACTATTTTGTTTTGATTGGTTTTATTTTGTTTGGTTTTACTCTCTTTAAAATAAAAATAAAAGAAAAAAAGAGATGGTCAGTATAAAATAGTAATTTTGACTCAAAGAAGTTATATAGTCTGTTAAAGAAAAAGTAATTTAAATACAGTGAGTGCAAATCTACCTGTGGTAGTGAACTGTAGCTTCTGCTTCATTGCAGCTGAAAATTGTTCTGGCTATTGTACATGCAGTCATTGCTTGGAGCAGCCAGGCTGTGGCTGGTGTACAGACCCCAGCAATACTGGGAAAGGGAAGTGCATAGAGGGCTCCTATAAAGGACCAGTGAAGATGCCTTCTCAAGCCTCTACGGGAATCGTGTATCCACAGCCCCTTCTGAACTCCAGCATGTGTCTGGAGGATGGCAGATACAATTGGTCTTTCATTCACTGTCCAGGTAAGATGCCAGACTACATATGCCAGGCAAGTGCTCTGCCACCGAGCTACATTCTCAGCCCCTATCCCTTTACTTTCTCTCAGTAGTATTTTATAGTTTTCAGTGTACATGTCATGTACTTAGGTTGTTGTATCTTCATATAAAATATTTTGTTCTTCATGCTGTTGTTAGTGAGATTATCAACTTGATATTCTAATTGTTCTGTTGCTTATTTGTAGAAATATAGTTGATTTTTTTATATGGATCTTGTATCATGAAACCTTGCTGAACTTACCTAGTTGTTTTGTTTTGTTTTAGTGAATTTCTTAGGATCCTCTGTATACCATCTGATACTAAAGACAGTTAAACATTCTTTCCAAACAGAACAGCGTTTTCTTTTGGGGAAGCTAAATGCCCTGGCAAGTTACTCCAACATAATGTTGCATAAAGTGGTTAAGGATGGGCATCATTGTCTTAATCTTTTTAAGGGAAATAATTCAGTTTTTCTCCATTAAATATGATATTAATTTAGATGTTTTATTCATGCCCTTTAACAGCTTGAGAATGTTTCCTTCTGGTTCTAGTTTTTTGAGGGTTCTTACCATAAGTGGATATTGGATTTTTTTCAAATGGTTTCCTATGTCTGTTGAGATGATCATGTGGCTTTATTCTTTAATCTGGTAATACTGGGTATAACATTAATAAAGGATGTTAAATCAGATTTGCATTCTTGAAACACAAAACCTATTTAGTTATGATGTGCTGGATTTTAGTGTCTGCTAGATTTCAATTTACTAGTTGGGGATTTTGTGTATATTCATGAGGAATGTAGATTTGTAGTTTTCTTATGGTGACTGACTGTCAGGCTATGGTAATTGGATAGTTCAGTACTGGCCTTGTAGAGTGAGTTGGGGCATAGTCCTTCCTCCAGTGTTTACTGAAAGAGTTAACTAATTGACATTAACAGAATGTACCAGTGAAGCCATCAGTTCTCAGTTTTCTTGGTGGGAAGATTTTATTTCTTTACTTTTTTTTTTTTTTTTTTTTTTTTTTTTGAGACAGGGTCTCACCATGTAGTTCAGATTAGCTTTGAACTCACTATGTAGCTCAGGCTGGCCTTGAACTCAGAGCAGTCCTTCTGCCTCAGCTTCCTAAGTGCTGGGAGGATTATAGGCAGATGCCACCATACCTGGATTTTGTGTCTTTTTGAGACAGGGTTTCATTATACAGTTTAGGTCGGCCTTGAACTTACTTTATAACCCAGGCTGGCCTTAAACTCGCAGTGACCCTCTTGCCGCAGCCTTTTGAGTGCTGGGTTACTGGCACGTACGACCACATCTGGCCCCAGATTTTAAGTTATTGATATGATCTCTTTATTTGTTGAGATTTTCTATTTTTGCTTGAGTCAATTTTGATAATCTATATTTTCCTAAGAATTTGTCTATTTCATCTAAGGTTTCAAATTTATTGACACAGTTCTAGTGTTTTCCTATAGATAACTTTAGCCTGACATATTTTATTGAACCTAGGTCTAGTTTTGTGCCTACTTTTGTTTTATCTTTCACATTTTATAAGAGGTATAACTATAGTGAAGGTGTTTCAGAGATTTCTCTCTTATTTTTTGGTTGCAGTAATTCTAGCCTCTTGGAATACTAAAAACTAGAATTTTTTATTTTCGTATATCTTACATTAACACTTTATTTAGGTCTGTTTGCATGTTTATCCTGGTGGATCCCATAGGTTGAACATTGTCTTACACAGTGAGTCCTCAGGGTCGATAGTGTTTATAAAAGACTGCAGGTTTATCAACATTGGCCAGCAGCTAGTAGAGTGAGCCATTGTGAAGCCAACCAGCCTCAGAGCTGCCCAGCTGTGGTCTGCTCTCAGTGTTATTGAGTGCTTTGTGCTCCGCTCCAGTTGAACAGTGAACCTAGATGCCTGGATTGCTTGCACACTCATGGTTATGTCAGGTTCCTCTCCCCATTGGGTGCTTTGGCAACCTAAAGATAGCTAGTGCATTACTTTGATTTTGATACCAGATTTCCCTTTTGTCTCACACTCTTGTTGGTTTATGTTTAGTCTTAATTTTCTGTAATTTCAATGAGATTTTGAAGACAAGAGAAAGAAGTATTTTCTTCTCTTTTTATTTGAATGAAGACAGACGTTTTTTGGTAAATGACTTTAGGCGTTTCACTATAACATGTTCATGTGTCACATGATTTGCCCTTTGCTTATTTTCACAGGAACAAAGCATGTACCCTGTACATCTTAAGTCATTTGGGGGCACGCACAACCGATGCAGTCTTTTTAAGTTATACAACTATATAAATTTTATATGTATGAAACAATTAAAATACCTATGGGGATGGGTAGCTAACAGATGAATGAACAGAACACCAGCAAATCTATGAAATTCCACTGCCAAGTGCGAGGTCCTGAGTTCCATGGCCAGTACAAAGAAAAAAAAGCTATGAAAATTTGCCAGGATGGTGAAAAAACTACATCATGTTTATCAACTAAAACACAGCTGCGCAGTCAAGAGATTCTGCTCACAGTTGTTCAGTTCTGCAGGGCATACCTGCATAGCTGTCCTGAGAGGCCAAAATTCATATGCTTTCTAGTTATGAAGTCCTGTATGCGGCAGGAGACTTAGTAATCTCACCTCTGGAAATGTTTATATGTAAAGAATTTTTATAGTAATGAAAATACAAAGCAAGCTAAGTATTAGAATGTAAAGGGGTAATTCAGTAACATGATTTATAGAAATCATTTTGCTATTTAGAGTTTTATTTATGATAGATGAAATAATTTAAAATAATTTTGATCTAAGTTAAAATATCAAAATTGAATATTAACATGAACAAAACTGTAAAACAGTATAGAAAAATAGTGGAAGGAAAGTTATTAAATGTGAACAATGTTCTCTATAGTAGCTTTGTCTGTGACTTTCCCACTCCTTGTATTTTACAGATACACTATCACGAGCATATGTTGTTCATTATAATGAACAAAAATTATTTTCATTTTTGATATTTTGATCTTATTTCTCAAACTACTTTTTTTTTGGGGGGGGACCAGGAATTGAACTCAGGACCTTAAACTGACCAGGCAGGTGCTGTGCTACTGAGCTATATCTTTAACCCCTCAAACTACTTTTTAGCATTTCAGGTTTTGCTTATTTTTGTTTTGTACCTATCTGTTGAGTTTTGTTTCTTTTTGGGTTTTTTTGAGACAGAGTCTTGCTATGTAGCCCAGGCTGGCTTTGAACTTGCAGCCATCCTCCTGCCTTAGCTACCTAAATGCTAGGATGACAGATGTGTGCCATCACATCTGACCTAAATCTTGCTTTGCATCCTGGGCAGGCTTTGAACTCCTGGGCTCAAATGATCCTTCTGCCTCCGTCTGCTGAGTACCTGAGGCTATAGGCACATGCCACTGCCAGTTAGTTTTGATAATTTTTGTATTGAAATGCAATAAAGAACTCACAGATACAAATAAATCTTGTGAGACTTGCGCCACCCAGCTCTGCATGGGAGAAGCCTCCTGAAATTCTTTTCCTTTCAGCTTGCCAGTGCAACGGCCACAGCAAATGTATCAATCAGAGTATCTGTGAGAAGTGCGAGAATCTGACCACCGGCAAGCACTGTGAGACCTGCATATCTGGCTACTACGGAGACCCCACTAATGGAGGCAAATGCCAGCGTAAGTTATATTGGCCGGCTTCACCACTGGAGATCAGGTGGAAGCAGTGCTTCCACTGGACTTGAATGTCTTGGAGGGGAAAGCTGCTTGCTTTTGGATACTCATCAAGAGCTCAGCTGAGTTAGAAGAGAGCTGAGCACACTGGCATGTAAAAAGCCAGACATGAAAGAGTTAAGGCTTTCACAGTCAGCAGTGGTGTAAGCAAGGGCCCTGGACCAGAGAAAGTGCTGACTCCCTGTTTCTTTCTCCAGCTGAGGGCTGGGGTGGTTACAGGGTCAGTGCTGCGGAAGGATGTCCTCTCACCATGGAGGGAGGGAACCTGGTCAGCTGCTTTGCTGGACTCTGAGATTGTGGGGAAGGAGAGAGGGAAAAGCTTGCAGTGAGGAAGTCTCTGGCACTGAGTCAGAGTGAAGAAAGTATCTTTAGGGTTTCTTCTTTTCTCTGTTAAAGAGGCCTCAGTGGAGGCACTGGAGTCCTCTACCCAAAGCCTGAGATTAAACTCAAGAAGTAGATGATGATTGACTGCGGGCTGAGCCCGGCCTGGACTGCAGGTCCTGGTGTTGTTCCAGACTCTGTTGGCAGGAAGGCAGTGGGCCCCTCTCCCCCAAGGTTGCCTGGGAAGCCTCTGCAATGGCCTACAAATGGGCCTATAAATCACACACAGATTTTTAACCAGGAGCTGTACTCCTCAATATTTCTAACATATTTTAAAGACTCAGATAGTTCTTATTTGTGTCAGATAAAAGTTTGCAAGCTACAGGACATTTTACTGTTAGACCATAAGTTATGTTTTCTAAAGTGACCAATGTCACCAATGAACTGATTTTTTTAAAAAATTTGTTCTAGTTTCCAGGTAACTGATATGACCCCTCTAGTTGAAAGACCCTTCAGGTTCTGAAAATAACAAAGAATACCTCTACCTACTCCTCAGATCCTAGCTCCAGACTCCTTACCATGCTCATTCATTGCCCGAACAGGACAGTGGTAATCTAGCTGTATGCCCATTGACCTCTCTCAGCTTCAGTTTCCTCGTCCATGTAATGGGGTTGTAGGGTGGTGGTTGTGGTTAGAGCGATTAGAACAGTGCATTATGCATAGTCAGCACTCATAACTGAGCAATGACTGTTACCCTTCTGGAGTTTCCCACCCACTCTTAAAATATCCTGCTTAGTTACTCCTTGTGACTATACTTCATTCATTAGAGAGGAATCAGAACACCTAATATTACTGAGCAGTAAATGTATACAAGGCAAATTGTGCTGACAGACATTTGAGACACAGATCCCTTGATTATTCACAAGGCCAAGTAACCTGCCCAGGAACTCACCTGGTGTGGGAGCAGTAAGTATGAGAGGAGCATAGCAGCAGTGGAACAGCAGCCATGGAAAGGTCCCCAGTGAGCATTATTGTAAGCACTATTTTTGTTTTACACGTGGTTGTGATTTATGTTAGTGTGTCCATGGAAGATAGGAGCAGACAGTGTACAGATACAAAGCCCTAGCTTTTTTTCCTAAAGTTCTCCTGAAACCTTACTTTCAATTAATCTGCCACACTGGAAGCTACATCCAGTAGTACTGACCTTAATTACTGGCCTTGATGTACCTCCAGGTGATCATCTCCATACATGTAGTTGCCATCTAGAAAGATACATTTTCCTTTGGGGTCATCCATAGGGCAACTTAGTATAGTTGTCCAGAACTTAGGGTTTATTTTATTTTTCAGAGTTTTAATCTACAATAGAAAGCATCATTTTAAAAATGCCTTATGGTACCAAGTCTTTAATTTTTCCTCTTAGAATTATGTAGCCCTTAACAAAGGACAATAGCCAGTGTTGTGTTGAATGCTTGGCTTTTGGCAGATTATGTTTGTTTGTTTTTATTTTTTCTTTCTTTCTTTTTTTTAAGACAGGGTCTCACAGTGTAGTTCAGGTTGGTCTTGAAATCACTGTGTAGCCCAGGCTATTTTTGAATTTTGCAGTGACCCTTCTGCCTCAGCCTCCTGAGTACTGAGATTACAAGTGTGCACCACCATATCTATCTTGAATGCTTGTTTTGTTTTTGTTCTGCTGTTTTTTAAATTTTTATTTTTATTGGTACATGTTTATAATACATGAACATGAAGTTTGCATTCATCTTAGGGAATAGGAAAATGTATAGAACGTATCTTGATTCTTTCTATTCCCTTCACATCTCTGCCTACTTCCCTCTCTGTCTCTAGATCCCCTTTCTCCATTTCCATTATTATTGTTAACACTATTATTTTTAGTTCATATTTATAACATTTAATGCTTATATTTATTGGTACATGTATATGACACATCTTAAATCCTTTATACATACTTCCTGTCCCCACTGCCCCTCAGCCTTGGTTCCTTGGGCTCCTTCCCATTTGCAAAAATCTGTCTCCCTGGATCCTTCTATTTATTGTCTCTTTATCCTTCTATTTACTTTCTCTTTATTTTTACTTTGCATTCAAATGGGAGATAACATGCAATAGTTAAGCTTCTATGTCTGATATATTTCGTGTAACATATTTTCCTGATGTGTCCATTTTCCTACAAATGTTTTGAATTTATCTTTCCTGATAGCCAAGTAACACTCCTTTGAGTACACTAAATCTTTTATCCCCCCCCCCCGGACCCTTTATGGAATGTTTGCTGTGTTTTAAGTGTCATACATGTATTGTCTCCTTTAATCCTCACAACAACCCTCTGAGATAGGAAGTGTTACTATCTGCAATATATAGACAAGGACATGGAAAGGTTAAGTAGCAGGCCCAGAGTTATAGAAAAGCTACGTGGAGGACACTGGATTCAAATGCCAGCCTCTGCTTTTTGCTGAGACACTGCCCCACCTCCACACACAGCTAAGCAAGATAGAACATGTATTTCTGACTCCAGCACACATGCTGGTAATCTCTGCACTGTTCTGGTTTATAGATTTCTTAGAGTGATTCCTTTGTATCCATAGAATTTATTTTAAAATTTCATTTTTCTCCAGCCTAATGACTAATTTAGTAGTAACCTATAAATAGGAAAACAATGTAAAGTGTAAAGGTGTTGCACACCAACAGCTTCATTCCTTTTGACTGGAATCAGCTGTATAGTAGCTCATCAGTGTGTGATGGATGAAGACAGGTAGAGGTGTTGAGCAGGAGGGAGTTGAAAAAGTTGTTTTTGGTAAACACAAAGGAGAAGGCAAGGAGAGGATGGTGAGTGCTGAAGGGCCTTGAATGCACATCCTGCTCTGGGAACCTCTCCCAGTTCTGAGTTTGATGTCATTCACCAAGAGCATCTCCAGAGGACATGCAGCCAGTACCTGGCACACTGAAAATGCTTTGTAAATACTTACTGAACAGATGACTCATGATACTGAAAAAGAGAATCTATCAAAAAGATCAAGAGTGACTACTAAGGTAGCAGTAGGAGCCAGCTTTCTCTTCGACTTTGGTTCCTTTAATGTTGCGTTTACCTTACTAGAAATAAATGATTAGTTGAAAAATCATGAGTCTTATCCACTAAGTGCTCTTGTTTTAGCCTGTCTTTCCTACCAAAGCCAATGAAGACAGTTACTTGCTTTGAGTGAAAGTGTGTGATAATAAGTGTAAGCCAGTTGTGACCTGCGCTCCTTTTCCTCCTCTGCAGCATGCAAGTGCAATGGGCACGCGTCGCTGTGCAACACCAACACGGGCAAGTGCTTCTGTACCACCAAGGGTGTCAAGGGGGACGAGTGCCAGCTGTGAGTACCACACACAGTACCCAGGAGGGCTGGGGCCAGAAGCTACTATCCCTGTGGCTGGAAGGGCAGAATCCCCTGCTTAGCTTCTCTGGGAAAAGTGCTTCCCCCGGGCCTTCCCCTCTTCTCAGACTTCCAAGCCGTCATGCTTGCCTTGGTGGCTTTGTGCGGTAGAAAGCTGGGTTGCTGATGTTTGTAGATGATCATTAGTCAATAATTGTTTTTAGATGGTACCTTTGGAAAATTTATATTCTTTTTAAATAGAACTTAGTTTTTCTCCAGACAGGTGAACACTCGTTGAAAGCCTTTTGTTTCTGAGGTGATTCTTAGTATTTAGGTTTCTATTGCTTGTGTTTATAAAGAAAGTTTACCCAAGGAGAGCAGGAAAGAAGTGAAAAGCAAATATTTGAAAAATATTAAGAATCTGACTGTTCTAGAACATGTAGTCCACACAAAAGTTGAAAGTATGGTTTTTGTTATAATAAATGGATCTGAATTCATTAAATTTAGATTTATCTCATGTGCTTTTGCAGCTCCCTATCCACTGTATCCATTGTTTTCATATAGTTGGTGGTGCACATTGCTGGGAAATCAGCATGAAAATCCCTGCAAACCCTTAGTCCATCGATTGGAAGCATAGTGCAGAATGTAATTATCATGATTCAGAATTATTTGTAGTTTACATGAGTCTCTCTTTTAAAAATGAATGTAGACTTTTGTCTTAAGAGAAAATAATTCTTTTCTTCTTCTTCTTCTTCTTCTTCTTCTAGATGTGAGGTAGAAAATCGATACCAGGGAAACCCTCTCAAAGGAACATGTTACTGTAAGTGTTTTTTTAAAATTCTTATTTCGGTGCTGGGGATTTAGCTCAGCGGCATAAGCATCTGCCTTGCAAGCAGGCGGTTGTGAGTTCAATCCCTGGTACCCATAAAAAGTTAAAAAAAAAAAAAGAAGTGCTAAAATTCTTATTTCTAGAAGCAGAGTAGTTCCACAAAACTTCTTTTTCTTCAACATAGTTTAGAAGTGCTAGAAGACTATAGCAGCAGCAGCAGCCATGGAAGTGTCCCCAGTAAGCACTGTTTTAAACACTTTTTATTTCACTTGTGATTTATGTTACTGTGTAGCTTCAAAGTGTACAGCTACAAAGCCTGGCTTTCCTTCATTTCTCCTGAATCCTTACTTCATGTGCCTTTACCTGACCAAGGTTTTCATTTCATATTTCAGTATAGAGATTTAAAAAAACAGAATTGTTAAAATTATTTATAAATAAAGTTTCATCATTCTTTTTGCTGCTGATTTGTGTTAACCACCTCTTTAGGAAAATAATTTAAAATAAAATCTAGAATAATTATCTTTGAGTGAAAGGTGGATCTGGAAGGTGACTAGGTCCTCATGGTTGAATGCATTTTTTTCCCTGTATGAGAATTCACATTGTAAACCAGATTGTGGACCAAAAGAAAAAGCAGCTAATGCTTGGTGTATCCAATTATATAACTGCTTACCAGGTTGAATAGCATCACATTTGTATTCTCAAAATTTGTGTCCACCAGGAATCTGTGAATGTGACAGGAGAAGAACTTCTTGCCATTGGCTAAGGAAAAGAGCTCTTCAATGTGATTTGCAAAACATAATTCATAAAAGTTGATCAATGAGACTTTATGAATCTTTCTCCCTCCTTCTCTCCCTCCCTCCCTCCCTTCCTTCTTGCCTTCCTTCCTTTATTCCTTCCTTCCTTTCTTCCTTTACTCATAACCAGGGTCTTGCTGAGTTGTCAAGGCTGGGTGAAAACTTTGCAATCCTCTTATCTCAGCCTCCCAGAGTGATGGAATTATAGATGTGTGCTACTGTGTACAGTGTCTTTTGATACATTACTGAAACTGGAGAACTGGTCATTTCTTAAAGGTTGAAATAGGAAATAGAAAACTCATCAGTGAAATTTGTCATCTGGCACATCTGTTTGTAGGGTTAAAAGCCAACACCAAATTTTATTAGCAAGGATGTTGAGAAACTGGAACCTTCCTATGTTACTTGGGGAAACCAAATAGTTAAAAATAGACTTACCAAGAGCTCATCACCCCCCCCAGACTCTATCAATCACCCATTCTATTTTATGTTTCTATAATTTGACTACCCTAATTGAGTATCTCATCTAAGTGGACTGTGTGGTATGTGTCCTTTATGAGTGGTATTATAATTGTAATGTTGTCAAGGTTCATCCGTGTTAGAGCATACGTCTGGATTTTCCTTCTCTTAATGGCTGAATGATATTCCATTGCACTACATAATGTTTTGCTCATCCACTTACCTATTAGTAGACATTTGGGTTGCTCCAGTCTTTTGACTGTTGTAACTAGTGCTGTCGTGAACATGGGTATACAAGTGTCCTTTTTAGGCCTTGCTTTCAGTTCTTTTGGAAGTATAACCATAGGTGTGGTTGCTAGGTTGTCTGGAAATTCTGAGTTTAATGTTAAAGAGGTGCCATATTCTATTAGAGCCACACCGTTTTCCACTCCCATTAGCACTGCACAAGTATTTTAGTTTTTATACTGTATCCTTGCCAACACTTGTTATTTTCTGTTTTGATTTTTTTTATAATGGTAGTATTTTGATGGGTATGAGACATCTCATTATGGGTTTGGTTTGGCTTTCTCTAACAAGCAGATTGAATAGTATTATTGTAAATATTATTAGTATTATTAATACTAATATTAATAATACTAATATTGTTGATATTATTGAGTATCTTTTCAGCTGCTTGTTGGCTGTTTGTATATCTTCTTTGAAAAAATGTTCATTAAAGGGCTTTTTGCTCATTTGTCATGATTCGGGTAACTGTGATCATTTGTGGAGTTGGGGAGGGTTGGGGCTCTTAATTTTTTCCTTTATCAAAGTTGTTTAGTCTATTCTCAGTCTTTTCCATTTTTACAGAAACATAAGACTCAAAATGTTAATCTTTATGGAAAATGATATTGGCAGTTTGATAAGGAAAAAAGGGTTTTGCTCATTTTTAATAGGTTTTTTGTTGATGCTACTTAGTCATACAATAAACATTTTTAATACTTTTTTTTTTAAGACTGGGTTTTGCGGATGTGGTGGCACACACTTGTAATCCCAGCATTTGGGAGGCTGTAGCAGGAGATCACTGCAAGTCCAAGGCCATCCTGGGCAACAAAGTGAGTTCAAGGCCCGTCTGAACTGTTAGAGTGAGACCTTGTCTCAAAAAGACAAAAAAAAAAAAAAAAAAAAAGATTAGAACTTGCTGTATAGTCCCAGCTACTATCTCAGACTTGCAGTGAGCCTCCTGCCTCAACTTCCCAAGTGCTGGGATTACAAGTGTGCACCACTGTGTGCAGCCAGTAGACAATTTTGTTATAAAGGTGCATTGTGATGGTATAATACCCATATTGATTCTTTAGAATATTTGTGTTCAATTATTAATTTAAATTTTATGAGTTTTAGTGTATTAATGAGTACTTAATAGGAAAAAATATCAAGATAAAGTATTGAATTTTAAAATTTTATTGTTTATAAACATGAAAATTTTTATCATTGACTTTTTTTGATGTACAAATTCTAAGAAATAACAACAGAAATAAATTCCTACATGAATTACAATGAAAAAAGTCTACAACAAAAAAAAGTGATCTTTACTTTAGATATCATACTCCATGCAGACATACTACTTTACACTGGCGGCACATGTGTTTTACTGTCCTGGCCTTTTTGTAGGATGTACTTGACATCTTGCTACTCTTGCTGTTTTGTCAGGAGGTTCTTATTATATTATACAATGTGGAGTTAATAGGAACATAAAATACCAATAAAATAAATATTAAATTCTTCATATGTATTATGTGTTTAGGAATAAACATCAACATTTTCATATCAGCAGTGTACTTGTGTTCAAAACCTAAAAGATAACATCAGACATAAATCCCTTTATGAACTATAATGAAAATACCAATAGAACTCTACCACAGAAATAAGCTTTGCTTCAATTGTCATACCTAACACAGTCTTCACACATGACAGCTGCACGTTCCATGCACACATCTCACTTACACTGACATGTGTGTAGCTTTCCTTCCCTGCGTGGCAGGCTATTGTTGTCACTTATTTTCCTCTTTTTTCAGGAGCTTCTTACTGTATTGCACAACACACACTTAGGAAAATGAAATATCAGTAAGACAAAGTGTCAAATATAAAGTGCTCTAGACGTCAACATTTTTGTATCACTCTTTTCTTGCTTACAAACCTAAAAGATAACATCTGAAATAAAAACCTATGTGAAAAATATAAGTACAAAGGTTTACTATGGCAGTCATCTTTGCTTCAGCCATCAGTGCTCAATGCAGTCTTCACATATGACAACTGCATGTTCCATGCACCAGTATTGCTTACCCTGAGAGCACATATGTTTTGTTTGCCTGTCCTTTTTTGTAGAACACAGCATCTTTTTAATTCCATATTGTCGTAGATACTTGTGATGCTGCACCTGCCTGTTCACCTGTCAGCTCACACTGTGCTCCATAATTTTTTTGAGTAGTTCCTGGGAAGAAACATTTTGTTTTTCCTTTGCTGTAAGTGAGCTCTTCTTGTGAGTTCCAGTCTCAATCCTCCATGAAAAATTTCTGTGTGATATTACATGCATTATTTTCTTTGTAAACTATCAAACTATTTGTGCCATACATGTTTAGGACCATACTCCAGACCTAAAATCAACCATTTTCCCACGGAGTTCTAAGTCTAGCTGTAGACATTCAGTTAATATTTGTAGGTGATTAGAGTCAAAATCACAAATAGGGTCATGATACAAGGAGGATTTGATGGGTTTCTCAGTTAAAATGATGCTGCCAAGAGACTTAGTTTGTTTTATAGAACTGTTCTATTTTGTTGTTTCAGTTTTTTAAATATGCATTTCTTTCTTTCCATAGATACTCTTCTTATTGACTATCAGTTCACTTTTAGCCTGTCCCAGGAAGATGACCGGTATTACACAGCCATCAATTTTGTGGCTACTCCTGACGAAGTAAGATTTTTAAAAGTTTTCCAACATGCTGTAACTGTGCATGAGTCCTTTTCATAGTCATCATGGTCATCATAACATGGACTGTATGCCTTAGCAGCAGCCTCAGAGTGGGAGTCCACAGGGTGGTCTTCAGAGGCAGGAAATGTTAAAATCTACACTTTATCTCCTTTCCATCCAAAAGGCAAGAAGATGATTATATTATTTGCCAGGATTTGATGGTACACAGACTGGCATTGTCTGTACACATACTTGGTTTGCCTGTCAGCACATTATTGAAAGCAGGTGGCAGAACCCCGTCTGACTCTTTCAAAATAGACCAGAGACTTTATGATCGCCATTAGAGAAACTGTTGATTGAAGTGACACTAGTGCCACAGGCACAAGCAGACAGCAAAGGAAGTAGCAGGGTAGACCCCTGTGCTTCTAGAATGAGTCCTTAGCCTCATTAGGAGGTAAGACAACAAAAGTTTAGTTGGGTCCAACAAGAAGTGGCCAGACACAATTTAAGTGGTCAAATTGACAAGACAGGTAATGATCATAATCTTTGAACCTCTCTACTTCCATTAGTCTTATGACAGAATATTTAGTGTAATTACCCAAGTGTGTGAGCTCTGTCTTTTAAAAAACACAAAGATTGGGCCAGGGATTTAGCTCAGCAGCATAAGTGCCTGCCTGGCAAGCACGGAGTCATGAGTTCAATCCCCGCTACCACAAAAACAAAGATTTAAAGCTTATTGATTTTTCTCCATGGAAAGAATTGTTGGTCATATGCTACAAGTAAGCAGTTGATCTGTCCTTGCAAGAGAAACTGAAATTTTCTCAGTAAATGAGAAAATAACTACTCTGTGACAGAAATTGCTCATAAAGAGCTCACATTTTGAAGATGATTGTTTGCAAGTGTTCCATTCATTCGGTTCTGTACTATGGTAACCATTACAACACCACCATCACAGGTCTTACTCTTCTAATATATTTTGAGTTTGGTTGGTTGGTTGGTTGGTTGGTCAGTTGGTTTTTTGTGGAGCTAGGATTGAAGCCAAGGCCTTGCATATGTTAGGCAAGCATGCTAGCTTCTAGCTATACCCTTAGCCCAAGATTTTTTTTAAATGAAGAATTTCTGCATGATTGAATACCTTTGTAAAATCTAGTCTGATTATTTTGCCAACATAATTACTTGACCCCAGGAAGAGATTTACTAGCCAAATTTTTGTGCAAATTAAAACTTAGTATTATGATTTACCTAGCACAGACAATAGTGTCTTTTTCACTCTGGCTCAGCAGATTCCTCAGCATTAACATTTTCAGTCATTTTTTTTTTTTTTTAGTCATCAAAATCAAAATAGTCTGGATCTTTGAATTGCTATATTTTTAAGGAATAAAAAAGATTTTCAGAGCTAAGAGAGCATACTTAGTTATATTTCTCTTGAATAACATTTTTAGTGAGAGGAAGGAATTTTAAATCATGAGTGAACATAATTATATTATTTTTGCAATTTAGTATATTTTAGCTTTACATGCTTTTTTGAGATAGGGTCTCACTATGTAGTTCAGCCTGGCCTCAAACTTTCAGCAGTCCTAGTGGCTTATATATGTGCTTTTTAAAGAACATGTCCAATTTGAGGGAAGGTTTATAGTGTGTCATAATCTGTAAACTCAGAAGCATATGAACTTAAGTTATAAGTAAAAGTTGAGGCACTGGATGAGGTGTTCCCCTAGTAAATCTGAACTGCAGACATGTGGAAAACAGCTGCGCAGAGGTTCCTGAAGAATCTGAGTCCTCTGACATGGGTCATAAGATGTGAATCATTGTGCTTCAACAGTAACCTTTTGCAAAGGTGTTTTTCATGGAGTTAGGCATCTGATAAGGCATTAAATTTCTCTGTGTGTGTGTGTGTGTGTGTGAGAGAGAGAGAGAGAGAGAGAGAGAGAGAGAGAGAGAGAGAATTGACCCCAGGGTAGGCTGAGCTATTACCCCCCCAGCCATTTTTATTTTTATTTTATTTTTATTTTGAGACAGGATCTTGTTAAATTGCCTAGCCTGGCTTTAAACTTGGAATTCTCCTTCCTTACCTTCCCAGGCATCTGGGATTACAAGTCTGCATTACCACACCCAGTTCCATATACTTTTATATGAAGGAAATGAAATTTTTATGGGGTATATTGCTTATATTAAGGAAAATTAGCAATTTTGCTATCTTTTCTATAAGCATGAGTTTCTTTTGAGATTGTAAAACATTCTGTAGTTAAGGAATTTGAGAGGAATAAAATCTTATTATTGCTTTATGTTAAAATCTGGAAATGGGCTGGATGTGGTGGTACATGCCCGTAATCCCAGCGTTCTGGAAGCTGAGCCAAGAGGATCACTACAAGTTCAGGGCCAGCCTGGGCTGCATAGCAAAACTCTATCTCAAAAGAAAAAAAAACAAAAAACAACTGAAAATAATTGTAATTAATTTTTTACCTATTATTACTCTTTCTTCAGCAAAACAGGGATTTGGACATGTTCATCAATGCCTCTAAAAACTTCAACCTCAACATTACGTGGGCTGCCAGCTTCTCAGGTAAAGACATCTAGAGAAGATACTGCACGCAGAGATGATAGATTGGAGAAGGGGGCCTCTGGAAAGAAACAAATGGCTTTGAAACTTACCTTTGCAGCCAGATGTGGTGGCGCATGCCTGTAATCCCGCACACACTCACAAGGCTGAGGCAGGAGGATCTTTGCAAGTTCCAGACCAGCCTGAGTTACAAAGTGAGCTCAAGGCCAGCCTGAACTGCATAGGGAGACCCTGTTTCAAAAAGATAAAAAACAAACAAATGAAAAAAGCTACCTTTGCTACTTATTAGCTGTGAGACCTTGAGCAAATGTCTAACCCCCTCTCTATACCTTAGAATTCTTCATCTGTAAAGTTAGCATGGCCCTATTTACCTCCTGGAACTGTGCAAACTCAGGTTATACTTGCCCTTGCCTGCTTTCAGCAGGTAGTTACTACCCCTGCCCTGCTGCCACTCCTCACATCTCTGCTGTGGTCATTGCTCTAGCACTGCCATCATCATCTGCATCCAGCCATTCGAAGGACTCATGGTGTCAAGAAATGAATACCTTTTAAATAAAATGAGATTTAATAGGTACAGAAAACTGCACTTTGGGAATTAAACTGAGCACTAAAACCAAGTTTTTTGGCTCACTGTGATTCAGTAAAGATGAGATGACCCTGCACGATTTAATAACTCAGCAGATAGATAGAGTTTGTTTGAATTCTGCCTGCTGCTTCACTGTCCCGTGCTGTTGGGCAAGTTACCTAAGCTTTTTGAGCCATTTTCCTTGTGCATGAAATGAAATAATGAAGAGCACCTTGGGGCTGGGGATTTAGCTCAGCGGCATAAGCGCCTGCCTTGCAAGCGCGCAGTTGTGAGTCCGAGCCT
Organism: Cavia porcellus; assembly: GCF_034190915.1. Taxonomy (NCBI): domain Eukaryota; kingdom Metazoa; phylum Chordata; class Mammalia; order Rodentia; family Caviidae; genus Cavia; species Cavia porcellus. The sequence goes on along the minus strand of NW_026947488.1, from coordinate 49,192,013 downwards.
TGGTACCAAAAAAAAAAAAAGAGCACTTTGCTGATTGTGACGAGAATTAAATGAGGCTTTTATAAAGTACTCAATGTAGTACTTGAAATGTGATTAATGTTCACTAAGTGGTAACTGTGTTTCATCGTCATGATTACTGTGCCAATACCTTACTTTTGTAAGAACACAAATCAGTTAGACTGGTTCAAAATAAGAATACAAGCTTTCCGACCAATTTAGAGTTCATCAGATCTTAAAAGATTGTGTAGAGGGCTTGGGATATAGCTCAGTGGCACAAGCGTCTGCCTGGCAAGCATAAGTCCTGAGTTTGATTCCTGGTACAAAAAAAAAAAAAAAGATTGTGTAGCATTTGAGGAAAATTCAGAAATCTGCAATGAGGAGATACTTTTTTGAAAAAGTGTGAAATATAGAGTATTTGGAAAAAGGCGCCACCTTAGAACATGGGAAGACTTGCAGTGGCCATATCAGCAGAGATGTGACAGTCAAGGCCAGTGGTGACAAACCTATGGCACACATGCCACAGCCATGTGTTTGCTATGATTGAAAGTTCTAAAAGGTTTGCCATCACTGGTCTAGGTTGTAGACCGATGGTTAACTCAAGCATGGGAAAAGCCATTTTATGGGTCTATAGTCATTCAAGTTCCTGGCTGAGGGGAACATGAAGGTGAAAGGCATGTCTGGGAACAGATGGAATTAAAACAGACTGAAAGGACTTCATACAGGGTGGTTTATAGCAAAAGATGGGGCTGAGTGACCCCTTGAGGCCCTTCCTCCCTGTTAGACTTTAGGCCATTGCTCGTTAGGAAGTGAGAATCTGGTCCATTGCCTTACAGGTGTGAAGGGGAAACACCTGAGAATCAAGGTGGTTGTTCACAGGGAATGCTAGAGTGAGTTAGAACCTGATGAGGTCTGTGGTTTCATGGCTGTGTGTTGACAGTGTCATGGGATGGGAAGTTGCGGGGCTTGCTGCTTTGGAGTACAGGCTTGTGTATCAGCCTGCCAGACTTCAAATTCCAACTCCACTATTTGCTTTATTTGTGACCCAGGACGAGTTACTTAATTTCCTGGAACCTAATCTGTAAATGATAATAGAGCTGTTATGAGGATTAATGGAGATTGAGCTCTTAAATGCTATTTCTTAGACATTATAAGTGCTTAGTAAATGCTGTTATCTTCATTATTAATAAGTGCAGATTCTGTCCAAAGAAGTCTCTTATTTTCATTCTCTTCTTCCTAACAGCTGGAACTCAAGCTGGAGAGGAGATGCCTGTTGTTTCAAAAACCAACATTAAGGAGTATAAAGATAGCTTCTCTAATGAGAAGTTTGATTTTCGCAACCACCCAAATATCACTTTCTTTGTTTATGTCAGTAATTTTACCTGGCCTGTCAAAATTCAGGTAAGAAGTGCTTTTTGGCCTCATTCATGCACAGATGATGAAATTTCTCAAGGGGAAGACTCAGTTTGCTAATTTGGAATTGGTAAATGAAATGTACACTGTTGCTTTGCCTTTGACTTGTAAGATCTGTGCAAAGGAATGCTGTAACACCTGAGCACTGGGGAAAGGCTTGTGCTAGGGCTTTCTTACATCACTTTTGAAAAAAATTTGTAAGTATTTTTGAAAGCAGGTTGGCATATAGCAAATTTGGTAATTACAAATGTGTTCATTTCTTCAAAGAGCACTTGCCATTTAGAAGCCAGTAATGTTACACAAAGAGCTTTAACTCTGGGGTGAATAAGGAGAGTAGAAAGGAAATAAGCAAATACAACCAGTGAAAGCCAGTGTGGAAAGTGACCTAGGAAAAGATCCCCATCAGAGTTTAAGGCAGTGTAGCTAGAGGCAATATGAAGTGGTGTGTAAGAGCATAGGCCTTGTGACCTCACAGAAGATTGGATTCACAGCTGCTGTGCACATCGTGGAGCCTCTCTGAGTCCCAGATGATTTGTGCATGTGACTTGAGGTTGTACAACCTATGCTGTTGTCAGTCTGCTCTTTTCCTGCTTCCAAGGGGATTGCAGGCTCCTTCTGTCAAGACCCATGGACCCATTTGTTGTGTCCTCTGAGCTCTTGCCTCAAAAATGCCTGCTTCTTGCCTCCTTAATTTTGAGTGAATGTGGAGGGGTGGGATAAGAGGACTTTGAAAGACTGTTTCACTTTTAGCTGTAGAAATGTGGTTATTGGGCTGGAGCTACTAATGTGATCAACTTTGGAAGCAAATCAGCATTGCCCAGCTAGAATGAGTTTGGAAGCTAGTTCTGGTGGCTGTGACTTCATGCCTTGGGACTGTGACAGAAAAGGAGCCTTCTTTTTTGGAATTGGAGGACAAGAACTATGTTTTATTTCTTCACAGTTCTCTCTCCTTTTTCTGTAGGTAGTTTGCAAATTTGTTCATCTTCTCTTCTGCTTCTTCCTTTGCTCTTGCACATTCTTTGCTTCCTTCCTCAGTCTTCATATAAACAAGGACCACATTTTCTGTTTCCTCTCCACTCTCTGCCCACAGCAATCTTCTTTCCCACCACACCAGAAACGACTGTATCCCACTGAACCTGGATGACTGAATTCTTCAGTCCCCTTTCTCTCTTGCTGCATAACTTGAGTTGCTGTCTTTCATTCCTTTCTTTCCCTGATTATCTGGCTAGTCTTTAGGCAATCCTCTTCCTTAGGCACTGAGGTTGTCTACAGTTCAGGCCCTGGTCTTCTTTCTTCCCTCTAGAGGGGTTCCCTGAGTACTTTGTCTCAAGCGCAGACCTCAGGATACTGCCTCCAGGTGAGGGCTGCACCAATGTTCATGGCTGCTGCTTCAACATTTCTGCCTGTATGCTAAAAAGCACTGCATAGTGTGTGGTCGCTCTTGGGATCCTAACCCCAAACTCCTATATTTTTTTTTCTCAGGGAACAGCACTTCCATTCATGCTTTTGTACAAACCAGGCCAGGAAATCATTTGCATTCTTGGTGTAAACCCAACTTGGGCATGGTATTTTTTTTTCCTACTATACACATCGCTGGATTCATTTTGCTAATAGTTCAAGTAGAACTTTGTGTGTATTTCATGAGTAGCAGTAATTTTCCTTTTCTGTCTTTGTTATGGTATTGATATCAAAGTAAATGAATCCAGCCTTTAATAATAGTAATTTGAAGAATTTTCTTCCTCTCTCATCTGTAGAAAATATTGGAATTATGAATATCAAGTACTTACAGCCAGGTGTAGTGGTGCATGCCTGTAATCCCAGCACTCTGGAGGATGAGGCAGGAGGATTGTGATGAGTTCGAAGCTACCTTAGGTTACATAGTATGTTAAAGACTGTCTACACTATACAGTGCAACCATGTCTCAAAAAAAAAAAATCAAATACTTATAAAGCCATTTAATTCTAGTGCTTTGTGTGTTTGTTGGTACCAGGGATCAAACTCAAGACCTCAGGTTTGCCAGGCAGGCGCTGAGCCACTGAGCCATATCCCGACTAGTGTCTTATTTGTGGAGATGTTTTTTTTAGCTACTGAATCAACTGAGAGGAAGTTTTGGGTTTTCTTTTCCTATTCAAGTTACTTTTTTTTGGTACTAGGGATCAAACTCACGACCTCATGCTTGCCAGGCAGGGGCTGAACCACTAAGCTATATGCCCAATCCCTAAGTCACTTTTAATATTTCCAGATGTATTGCTATAAGCTTGCTCACACTGTTCTCTAATCTTTATAGCATCTATCTCCATATAGACCTTTTTGTATATCAGTGCCCATTACTCCCATTAGCCATGAGGTGGAAACAACCCAAATGTCCATCAATAGATGAATGAATTAATAAAAATTGCTATGTATGTAGCAATTTTGTATGTATGTGGTGAAAAGTTATGCTATGTATGTAGTGAAAAGTTATTCAGCCTTAAAAAGCAGTGAAGGGCCTGGGGGTGGGGTGTAGCTCAGTAGTATGATACTTGCTTAGTGAGTGCCAGGCCCTGAGTCCCATCAGTCCTCAACACTCCACAGAGAGGAGGGTGAAAATTCTGGTATATACCACAAGACAAATGGTCATCAAACATTATACTAAACGAAATAAGCCAGTCACAAGAGGATATCTAATGTATAGTTCCAGTTATAAAAAAAGGATAATATTCAAATTCATACAGAGAGAAAATAGATTAGAGGTTAGCTGGAAGGAGCAGGAAATAAGAAGGTACTGCTTCATTATTATTACAGTTTCTATTTAGAATGATGAAAAAGCTTTGGAAGTAAATAATAGGGCTTTAAAATTGTGAATATAGTTATTGCCACTGAATTTTATGCTTAATGATGGTTAAAATGGAACAGGGCCCAGTGGCATGTATTATAATCTCAGTTACTCAAAAGATAGAGGCAGGAAGATTGTTTGAGTCCAGGAATTCAAGACCTGCCTTGGCAACATAGGGAAAAAGAAAGTGGTGGTGGTGGTAAAGGTCTTTAAATGAAAATTTTGTTTCATATGTCTTGCCACAATAAAAAAAAAGTTTTAAATATCTCAAGGTGTTTTTGTAGATTTAGACAAACTTACTCTAAAACTTACAAAAAGACAAAGGTTCTATGATAGCGCTAACAGTTTTGAAAAAGAAGAATGAAGTGGGAGGAATGATTGTACCTAGTATTGAGGCTAACCATGACCAATACATTATGGTTACTGGCAGAGCAGTAGATACACACATCAGTGGGATAGGCTGATCTGTAGAACCACATCAAGTTTTCCAGCTGACTTCTGCAAGAGATGGAGAGCAATTCATTGGAGGAAAGATGCCTTTTCAACCAATAATGCCTTTTCAACAAATAGTGCATCTGGACAGACATAAACAAGTATGTAAGCCTGGAGCTCAACTGTGCATCTTCTACAAAAGATACCTCAACATGGATTACAGATCTAAGTGTTGTTTTGTTTGGTTTTTTGTCTTTTTGAGGCAGGATTTAAGGGGCTGAGGATTTAGCTCAGCGGCATAAGCACCTACCTTGCAAGCAGGCGGTCGTGAGTTCGATCCCCGGTACCAATTAAAAAAAAAGAGAGATAGACAGGATTTAATTAATTGTGTAGTTGAGGCTGACCTTGAACTCAGTCTGTAGCCCAGGCTGTTTTCAAGCTCACAGCAATTTTCCTGCATCAGCCTTCTGACTACAGGGATTACAGGTATGCGCCACCATGCCTGGCCACAGATCTAAATGTAAAATGTAATTATAAAAGCTTTTAGAAAAAAATTTTAGGAGAAGATCTGTCTTCAGGATTGGAACTCAGGACCTCAAATATGCTAAGCAGGTGCCTCTACTGCTGAGCTACACCCTGAATGCACTTTAAAGTTATAGATCATGTATATTTTTTACAACATACATTTTTATTTTTGTACAAAAAATAAAAATTTTTGTACAAGCTGAGATTTGTTTTTATACTGACCTCATCATAATCTAAATCCAGTTGAAGTTGCTAGCTTTGTTGTTCCCAACTGGAAGATGATTTAATATTTTTCAGATTCTTAGTGAGACTCTTGATTTACGCTGCTGACGTTTTCCACAGCTGGAAAGAGCTGTGTGCATATAAGCAGGCTTTTGTGTGGAGATAGCCGTGTTGTTGCCAATGCCAAGTTCTAGTTTTTTTCTTTCCAACACCCTATTGCTCCACCCTCTGCAAGTCACTGACATGGTTTTAGAACTATCCCTCAAGAGAGAGCTCTTCCCCAAACTTACTTTAAAAAGTAATAATTTTAAGTTTAAGAACCAAGCAGATGTTAGTTTTTCTCATTTTTTGGTGCTCCTTACCTGGACTGGATCAGTAACTTGAATAGAATCCACTTATAAAAGCTGCATTCAGGAGCAATGGCGTGCTCACGTTTGAGTTTGCCAAGCCCACCTTGAAAGAACAGGTAAGTTCTATTGAAAATGTTTCTTTTTGCTGTGGTACAAATGATTGCAGTAGCTGTAAACAGTGTGACTAAACTCCTCTCATGGAGTCAGGTTTACACGGGTTCTGTGTGCTTGGGAAGGGATCTGGCTGGGCACCGTGTGGAGGGCTGAGCTAGTATCTTCCTGGGTATGCGCATTGTGGTCTCTGTCTTCCGCAGGGTTGTAGCTTTTCTAGATGTGGTGTAACTCTCACACACAGATGCATGTGCACGTACACAAACACATAGCAGCTGTACAAATTGAGCAAAAATGTAGATCTTTATTTAAGGAAAAGAGTAAGAAAATGTCTTAAGTGTGCAGTATAGGGTAGGACATTCAGTTAAGTTTCAGTATGAATTTCTGTGCCTATGAGCCTCATTTTTTAAAGCAAAGTAACTGAGGAAGTCTGATTGTTGACACAGGAAGCCGTTTAAACATTGATGCTTTAAAAGTGGTAATGCTAAAACCCCAGTTCCTTCACTCTGAACTGATCCCAAAGTTCTTTTCTGTAATTAGGAACAGATCAAAACCTATAACTGAAGGAAATTTGAAGCTGATTATAAAAATCTTTGTAGAAGCAGTTTTTTTTAAAAAAATGACACCAGACTGAAAAGACCTGTGTGTAGAGGGAGGTAGGGTGCAGGGACAGTTGTTGCTGCAAACGGCCTCTGCTCTCTAAAAGCCATGTTTGTGGTTCTCTCCTGCGAGCAGGGGCTCCTCTGGCTCCACCATGCCCACAGTGTGGGAGGGTTAGGTGTTCAGGATAGAGGAGGGACAGGCAGCGCTGTGTGTGGGAGGGAGGGTGCATGGTGAGCTAGGCTCTGACTTGTGACTTGCTCTGCAACAGAGGTGGTTATTGTAACGTGGAGCTAATGTTAAAGCCCTTTTCACAGTGAGTGCTTCATGTAAGAGCCCAGTGTTCACATGGAAGGCAATACAGAATTTGTTTTGAGAACCAGCCACTTTAGATTTTAGAGGATGTGTGAATGTTTTGCACACTTGGATATACTTCTTTAACAACGACTTTTCTCGATATGTAATTCCTATACCATACAACTCTCCCATTTAAATTGCAGGCTTTCATGGCTTTTAGTATATTCAGAGAGTTGTACAGCCATCATCACAATTGACTTTAGAGTATTTTTATCATCCTAAAGAACTCCCCATTTCTCCCTCCTCTAGCACCCAGAAATCTCTGGATTTGCCTGTTATGGGAATTTTGTGTAAATTAAATCATGTGATAATGCAGTACTCCACAACTGGCTTCTTTCACTAAGCATAATGTTTTCGGGGTCATGGTTTGAATGTGTCAGAACGTCATTCCTTGTCAAAGTGGATTAATAGAATTTCATTGGGTATCTGGACCACATTTTGTTTACCGATTTCTCTGCTGATGAATACTTGAATGTTTCTACTTCGTGGCTATTGTGAGTAATGTCAGATATATACTTATTTGTTTATTTTGTGTGTATAATACTATAGATCAAAACCAGGGCCTTATGCTTATTGGGCAAGCACTCTACCAGTAAGCTAGCCCCAAGATGTTAATATTTACGTACAGTCATATACACATATATACCTCCTGGTGTTAGCAGAGCTTTAAGACTTTTAAAAATTATAAAGCATTGAAATATATTTAAAAGTAAACTGTACTTAAAGCATGTCTTCCTTTTTAAACTATATATAAGGTACTTATCTTGCCTTGTAGATTTCATCATCAAGAAAAATTTATTATCCTTCTTGAAGGTCTCCAGCTTTTCACTTGTGTCTTTGGCTGTTTTTTATCAGCTCTTCAACATCATTGTTCCCTTGGTTTTGTTTGAACTCTGTCTTCCTTCTTGTACCTTGCCATCTACACACCACCTCTGGCTAGAATGTGTAATCTTCACCTCTAGCAGACCTCCCTCCTGCGGTCCCCATAGCCAGAACCAGGCAGACTTCCTTAAACTCACCTACTCTACAATCTACACCTTTTCTGGCCCAGAGCAGCAGTGTGGTCATTGGTGCTGGTATCGGAAATGAGCTCCTGTGGGAGGAGAGAGATTTGTTCCCCTGAATCTAAGGAGCTGCCACACCAGAGCTGACTCCTAGGGAACATGAGGCAAGGAGGTGGGGGTGTTCACCATGAGGAGAGAAAGTGGGTGTTAGCAGTAGGGAGAGAGAGAGTGTCCAGTTGCTTTCAGAACCTGCCAGAAGTTTAGCAGAACTGATGGTGCTTGTATACAAGGAGCTAGCAGCTGTCTTGAGGCTGCTCAGCTGAGGCTGAAAATGACTGGGATTCACTGAAATCTTTTAAACCAAGAAGGAACCACAGGTCACGTTTTAGAGAAACCCCTGCGGCAGTGGTTTCGAGTGTGGCTTGAAAGGAGCCACACCACAATCAGGAAGTTCAGGCAGAATTCTTTAGTAGAATCCCAGGGGAAGTGTCTGCTCCCATAGGACTTCTCCAACCATGCGCCCTACAGCTGTAGACACAAACATTTTGATGTTTCTACATCTTCAGCATTGTGAGAATTTGTTGAGGAGACACTATAAAAATGTACTAGAGAGATGGCAGTTTGTTGGTACAAGAGCTTTAGGGTAGGTATCAGAACTTTATTGTTTTTTGCAATATTTGTACCTTTGGTATGGGTGTCGGCTGGGATTTGCTGCAAAATAGACAGTCAAGAGAGAGGTGGGTGGAATGCAAATGAAACAAGATGGGCTCTCTACTTTTTTTAATTTTAAATTTCCTATATTGAAAAATGAAAAAAATGAAATACAGGGGGTAGAAAGCGCAAGGTCTGGGTAGTACAGTATATTGCTTTGCCTCCTTAAGGATGGCATCCATAATCTGCATCTGCTGGGCCACTCCAGCTGAGGCCTTGAGACTCCTGTGAGCCCTGGAACTGATCTTCTTTCTGTTTTCCCACACTGGAAGCACACAGCACTGTTTAGGGTCTTATACTCAGGTTTTATTGGCTGCTACTGGACAGTCTACAGAGTATTTGGAGATTAGGCACAAAGATCCTTTCCTTTTCCCCTGCGCACCTACCTTGATAAGAGTGCAAAAGGAAGCTTCCTCCCGCCTTTGCTTCTACTCAGCCACTCATTAGAGCCCCAGGGGTTCTCCCTGGGGGCCACAAGTCCTGGGCCATGGCTGCATTTTCTTCTGCTCCTATAGCTCTTTATGGAAACAGACACATCCTCTCCCTGTATCCAAGGATATTGTGTCTATTTCCTGTCTGTTGGCATCTTTCTGAAAGCATCACCCTCAGAATAACAACACTGAAACTAACAGAGACACTGAGCAGTGACATAAACTTCCCTGAAAATAATAATAATACAATAATAATAAATATCATATTGATAATAAGGTAACTTCCAGCAAGCCTGGAATCCCAGCATTTAGGGAGGCTAAGCAAGTTTAAGGCCAACTTGTGACATAACCACATAGCAAGGCCCTGTCTCAAAATAAAAACTTTAAATTAAAAGAAAAAAAAGGTAACTTCTGCAAGAACAGAAAACCAGTTAAAGGTAGAGGCCTCTGGAGAAAAGGGGCAACAACTGCCACTTACTGTGATTAGCCTTTTAGCACTTGTTGATATTTCAGTGAATGTATAGAATTGTCTGGTGATTTTAAAGTAATATCAACTGTGATAAAAGGGAATAAGAATTCTGGATAGTTTTGAGTGAGAAGAAATGGCTGAGAGGAGATCAGAGATGGCAAGCTCGGAGCAGAGTTGAGAAGAGAGGCTGGCAGTGGGCAGCCCAAGCATTAACTGGCCTTGGGCTCTCACCAGAGTTTGAGGATAGAGTTTCTGTGCCAGCACAAACTGGCATTAGGAAGATGGTATGAGGCCAATTGATGGTCTCTGGGATCCAGTCCAGAACTGTGTTCTCAATACAGAGTTCTGTAAGAACTTTGATGTTTAAAAGAAAGTAAGTTATTTTGTATCGTAAGGAAACTCAAGGAGGTGATAGCTGTAGAATGCACTCAGCCAGCACCTACAGAATCTTCCATTCTTGGCAGAGCTGAGGCCTAGGTAGAAAAGCTGTTTGTAGTGGGGCCTAAGCTCTTAAAAGGAAGACTAAATGTGTTCTTGGTTTCTGGCCCTGCAGAGTTTAGATTGTCATGGCCAGGCCAGGAACCCCAATGGCAGCCTGGCCATTTAGACTCTCTCCAGACTTCATGTGAGGGATGGACATTCCTGAGGGTTTTTTTGTTTTTTTGTTTGTTTGTTTTTCCTGAGACAGGGCCTCACTATGAAGCTTAGAATGGCCTGAACTCACTGTGTAGTTAAATTGGTCTCAACTCACAGTGATGATTTTTCTGCCTCAGCCTCCCAAGTACTGGGATTACAGGCATGTACCACCATGCCCAGCTCCTGAGGTTTTAAAAAAATCTGTAGATCTCAGCCTCAGGAAGCCAAGAGCAAACAGGCCCTGGTCCTGGCAGGCTCCCAGCCTTGGTGGAGGTGCTGGCTCTGGGGCTATGGGAGCAGTCTGCAAGAATCTGGCTGGTACAGGTATACTTGGGGTTTTCCGCCTAAAGCTGGAGGGCTGCATACTACAGGGCAGCAACTATGCTTCCCCATCTTACGTGCTCATAGCCATGATTAAAATTCTCATGGAGAAGATACAGCAAGTTAGAGGTCTTTTCTCCTCTCTTTTCAAACTTCCAATAGCCTTTCCCCAAATCACTCAGTATTCATTCACTTTTTCATTCATTCAAGTTGTTTTTGTTTTTGTTTGTTCCAGACAGGGTTTCACTGTAGTCTAGTCTGGCCTTAAACTCGCTATGGAGCCCAGGCTGGCCTCAGACTTGCAGCAATCCTCCCACTTCAGCTTCCCAAGATCTGGGATTAAAGGCATGTGCCATCTTGCCCAGTTCATTCACTCAAGTTTCTGAGTGCCTATTTTATATATAGTACATAGTAGATACAAAATACACATTTTTAAAAAAGCATTTGTTCTGTAGTTGATATAAGAAGTGTCATAAGAATTCTGCCCACCATGCTTGTTAAAATTCATTCTCAAACCCTGGGATTTTTCTTCATGCGTTGGTTTGGCTTGGGGGTTTTTTGTTTTGTCTTTTTTGTTTCATACTGAAGATTGAATCCAGGCCCTTCTCCCTGAGTTACATTCGGAACCATTTATTTTGAGTCAGGGTCTTACTGAGTTGCCCAGGCTGGGCTCAAACTTGCAGTTCTGGAGTGCTGGGGTTACAGATGTGCACCATCACATCTGGCCTTACCCTCTGTTTTTGTGGAGGTCTATACTCTTTTCTCAGGAACATACAGAAACTTCAGGCCTTACCCGCATAGAGAGAGCTGCAGATGGCCTTTGATCTGATTGTTACTCACTGGCTGTTCCTCCTGGACCCTCACTTTTTGAGGGCAATCTTGGACACAGAGTGATTACTGCAACTCCAGAGCCTCCTAAGCCCACTAGGCAGCACTCCACATTTCAGGCACTTTCAAATGCTTCCTCCCTTTCCCAGTCCCTACATGTGGACTTGCCCCACCTTTTCCTTCAAAGAACTGTCCTTTCTTCTTTTGCTGTGTCCTTACCCACCCACCCCCATCCTACAGGACTTTTCCTTCTAAGTCATGATGATTTTTTTTAAAAAAAGAGAATAAAACCAATCAAAGTAAACCAGTTTAAGTGGCACAGACTTCAAAATAATATGGAATCAACAATGATTACGGTATTCAAAATAGTTGCAGATACCTTCAGACATAGTAAAAACCAAAACAGAAGAGTAAAACCAATAAAAACAAAACAGTGAATGCAATAAAGGACTTCAAAATGGCTACCATAATATATCTTTTTATCTTTAAAATAGCTGCCCGTGCCATCAGATATAATAAAATCTAACAAAACAAAACAGAATAAAACTCAACCCAATGAAACAATGAAAATGATACAGGAATTCAAAACAAGATGATAGGGAATTAACAGTTGCTACAACCCTCAGAAAGAGATCCTCCATAGATGCTACAATGCATATTGTTATCCTCCAAATAGATGATCAGACTACCAGCATTAGGCCTGCAAAGTCAGTGAAGTACTAAACACTATAAGCATTAAATTGTATTTTACCTCAATAGCTATCACTGCAGCCTGTGTTTCTCCAGATCAGCCTATTGCTTATGGAGGGAATGGAAGGGGCAGACCTTGACTCTTTTTGTCTGCTAGCCCATGCACCAGAAGGGATGGTGTCTGGTTCTCCCACAGTGGCCCGTGCATGGCGCCACCTTCCAGGGAGGGCTTGGCTTCTTGGCTTCTTGTTCTCTTCCCCCTCAGTCTGCAAATGGTGCTGACTCATAGGAAAGCACTGGTAACTGTTCTCCCAGCAGCCCCTGCATGGCGCTGACTCTCAGGGAGGGCCTGGCTTCTCGTTCTCCTGCCCTGCAGTCCGCCTCTAGTGGAAGAGACTATAAATCAACAGAGATAAAGTCTCTAAGAAAGAGTGCACTAAGCAGATAAATATGGGGCTTCAGTATTGTGATGGGGCCTGGAGAGGTGGTGGCTCTGGAGTGGAGTCCTTCACTCCAGATATCTCTGTGGTTTGAAAGCTGTAGTTAGGGTCTCATGGGTTTCTCCAAAGTCCTCCTAACTTAGTCCTGAGCAGAGTTAGAAAATATTTATTCTGTCTTTATCCTTTACCCCTTTTTCAGCTGCTAACAGGGCCAGCTGCCTGCTGAGTCTTCACTTTACAGTAGTTCTGTGTGAGTAGAACCTTTTACTAAAATCTTAACTAATGGTGATCCTCCTGCCTCAGCTTCTTGAGTGCTGGAGTGACAGGTTTCTACCAGCATGCCCAGCTTGTTACTGGATTTTGCCTGTTACTCTGAATAATTAAAAGTTACTCAACTATGAGCCAAGAGCATAGAGCATTTGCCCTGGGTTTGATCCCCTATACATAAAAGAAAATTTACCAGTGTCATTTCTCATGACACGTGCCTTCACTCTCAGAAGTTCTTAGTTTGGATTAGTTCTTCACTTTACCAAAGGCTGACCTGCAAAGATGAGATGGCTAGATAGTTCTAAGTGAGTAGTAAACATTCATAAACAGGTTCACACTGTGGCTTTTGCTTCTTTTGCAAACTTATGAATGTGGAGACTTAGATGCTCAATGTTTGATAAGAGGACCCTTGTAGGGTCTTGGATACTTACCATACTGGTGGTCTGTAAATTCTTTATTATGAATTGGTGTGGTCCTGCTTCAGCAAGAAATCGTGTTAAGGATGGGGGAGCTGCCCTATGCAGTGTTACTTGGCAGTGCTCATGGACCTCACTGGTTCCTCTGTCACTCACAGTGAGTAAAAGTATCTCAGGGGTTTCAGGAGTGGAAACTCTTAGGACATACTGCTGTTTCAAAGGAGTTAAATCTAAACAGAGCTGGGAGGGACTGGGATCTGTGTTCTTCTTCGTGTGTTGTAACGTGAACTCTTCGTGTCCCAGGACTAATTAACCTTATTTACCTAACTGTCGTTCAGTCTTACTAAACAGTTTGTATGTGAGGACCATTCTCCTATGTTCTATAGCTTTTCTCTCAAAGTCCTTTGTTTTGGTACTGGTCACTATAAAATGAAGGAAAAGAAGAAAGTGGGTTTCCGCTTGCCTACTCTAGAAAAATCTGTGTTACTTCTATTTCTGATTTAAATGATTTGGCTAGAGGCAGGACACAAAAAAACTTCATTCTAGAGCGGGGTGTGCTGATACAAGCCTGTAATCCTGGCATTTGGGAAGTTGAGGCAGAAGGGTCCTATGAGTTCAAGGCTGGCCTTGACTACATAGTTAGGTCAAGGTTAGCGTGAACTACAGTGAAACCCTGTCTCCAAAAAAGGGAAAAGAAGAAAACCAGCAGAAATTTCCTATTTGCTGTGATGAGTGTCAGAGGGCTGGAAGTAAAGCTCAGTGGTGGAACATTGCTAGACATTGACAAAGCCCTTAGATTTAGTCCCCAGCACCCAAACAACAGAAAAACGCGCTAATCAAGATATAATCATGAGTATTCCTAATTCTTGTCATATTTATTGTCTGTGGTAGAACAGTTATTACCTTATTCAGTAATTGTTTCATTTATCCCTAATCTGAAAATCCAAAACTTACGTGAACAAATTTGAGATTTGAAAACATTTCAGATTTTGAATTTTTAGATCAGAGTTGTTCATCTAGCAGAGTCTAAGCAAATATTCCCAAATCCCAAAAAAAGCTGACATCTGAAACACTTCTAGTCCCAAGCACTTTGGGTAAAGGATACTCAGTTTATACCATTGTCTCTCCAGTAAGGGCTATATCTCCTAAAAAAGCACTGTGAGATCTAGCCAGCAGTAGTTATATTATAAGTGTTAACAGTTGTCATATTTATTTAATTAACTCGGCAGTACACATTTCTTCATATCTAGTATCTCTGGAGTTACAGTGCATCTCACAACTAGTGATTGCAAAAGCATTCTGTCATAGTTTAATTGGTAATGTTGTTTCTTAATAGAACACAGAATGACTTTGCTGCCTCCAGTCAGTGTTGTTTTATTAGAGTTGCTGAAGTACAGTGGATCTTGTATATTTTTTATATAAACACTATTAAAATAATAGTAAAATTATTTGTTTGAACCGATAATGTATTGTCAGATATAGTTAATATGACAAAATCCGAAACACAATTTTTTTAAAAAGTAGGGCACTATCTTGTGATAACAAACATAGTAAAGCAATGAAGGCCGTAAAGTGAGGCTGCCTTCCTTGAGGTAGATCCAGGAGTTGCTTTTGGAACAAACGATGGAGCACTGTGTCTGAGGGAGGTGCAAGGGCGGGATTCATCAGAGGAGCCTGGGGTCTGGAGGAAGGGACCGTAGGAGGTGATGGGGCAACCCAGATTGTTCCACTTTTGAGTTAGCAATAAGACAAGACAAGAAGTGAAGGCACTTTGCTGTAAGTGAAATCATTGCCTTTAAAATGTAAAATCTGTCGGGGTAGGGGCAGTGTATCGCTAAGTCATTGAATTGCCCAGGATTGGCTCAAATTTGTAATCCTCTTGCCTCAGCCTCCCTGAGTTCTGAGCTGATAGGTGAGTGCTCCTGTGCCTGGCTAACGCCTGTCTTTTAGCTCATTTCTGAAAGGAGGGCTGCGAGCCAGCAGAGCTTTTCCTAGCCTAAGTAACTCACCACCTGCCTTTCTGCCACAGATCGCCTTCTCCCAGCACAGCAACTTTATGGACCTGGTACAGTTCTTCGTGACTTTCTTCAGGTAACTTCCCTCAGATAAACCACAGCTGTCCTTTCAGTTCAGACCTTTAGTTCCATGAGTACTGGCTTGTAAAAGATTTAAAAAAAAAAAAAAAATCCTTGCTTCCATAGAAGATCGAATTTAATGTGTGTTCCTGAAAAGTTGCATGTTATGATGGTATAATCCACCTGCCTGATGAAATGAAAACATTTTGTTTGTACATTCTGGCTTTGGAGAGGGCAGCTTTGTATGTACCTTTTACTAACTTACAGGTAATTTGGCTCTCATGGGGAAAATCTTGAGCTTAAAAAAAAAGTAGTAATGGTTACTAATGTGAGCTGCATGTATTCCTCATCTTGTTCAGGTAATGATTGCAATGAGTATCCAGAGTTTTAAAACTAAAAGTGATTTTTTTTTTTAGTCCCATGAGAGTCTCTTTTATTTTACAGTTTTTCTATGTTTTAATGTTTTTCTGAAAGTGCTACAAAGAAACAACTAAAGACAAGTGCTGCAGTCCTTAGTAAAAGTATCAACAGCCTGCTTCATACATTCTTACCCGCCGTTTTTATTTGAGCAGTAACTGGCATTCCCATTTTACTTTTTAAAAGTTCTTTTGGTAGTACAAGTTTACAGTACATGCTGATTGCATTCATTGTGCAGAGTTGGTGTGGGTACATAGCACGTCTTGATTCTCTTTCATCTCCTTCCTTTTTTCCTCCATTGCTTGGTTCTTTCTCCAATTTAACCATTTAGCTATTTCTTTGTCCTCCACATGTATGCTATTTCTTCATTTTTTCAAGTGAATCTATTGGTGTCCTTCCTGAGGATTTATTGTCTTACATTACCTTACCCAGCAGTTCCCCCCACACCACAAATGAGTACACAATCCTCTTCCTCCACCCATTGAATACAGTTGTATTGTAGCACTTAGCCAAATCTGTGGCCTGTGTTTCTATGATCATAAAACTCTAATTTACAGCTGATTTGAACTATGCTTATACTTCATTTTTTGGGTGGAGGTTCACTCTTTGCTTATCCTAACTATAATGTTATCCATTTTTTGTTTTTAAATTGTTAGTTTTTTTAATGAACCTCCCTGATTTGCACTATGTTTTTCCTATATGTTTCCTTCTTTCACTGAAGCACATTCTCCCAAAGGTTTTTGTTTTTTGTTTTTTGTTTTTTTTTTTTTTGGTCTACTCCCAAAGGTTTCTAAGAAAAAGTACATAGGAGGAACTATTTTGTGAGTTTTGCCAACTGAAATATCTTTATTTTTATACTTACAAGTTCCTTGAGAATTTGAATATAAAATTTGGGGTTGAAAATAACTTCCCACTACAATTCAGATGACATTGTGCTGTTTCTTCTAACTTCTAGTATGAATATTGAGGAGGCTAATGCCACTCCTTGTATGAGATCTCTTTTCCTCTTTTAAAAAATTTTACATTTGTAGCTATGTGGGTAGAGCTGGAAGAGATTAAGTAAAATAATCAGGCACAGAAAGATAAATACTTCATATTCTCACTTATATGTGGAAGCTAAAATTGTAGATCTCAAGAAGTAGTGAAAAGAGTGGTTATAGACCCTGGGGAAAGTGAGGCAGGGAGGGAGGGCCAGCCAGGGAGGCTTAACAGGTACAGGGCAGAAGCTGAATGGGAAGAATGATTTCTAGTGTTCTGCACACAGCAGTGTAACTATAGTTGGTGACAAGTAACTGGATATTTTGTGATAACTAGTAGATGAAATTTTGACTGTTTCAAATATAAAGAAATATTACTGTCTGAGGTGATAGATATGCCAGTTATCCTTATCTGATCATTACACATTGCATACATGTATTGAAATGTCACTTGTACCTATAAATATATAGTATATTGGAATGGTAATAATAATACTGTAATTAATAGGTATCAACTTAAAATATGCATTAAAATAAGTAAAAATCTTTAAAAATCTCTTGAAACTTGATGCCTGTAGATAGGATTAAAAAATACAGCTAGGAAAAGTTTTTAAAAAACTGATCTATAACTGTCCACCAAGGTTTTTTTCCTTGCTACAGTATCTTATGTCATTGAGTTTGTTTTAAAAAACAAACAAACAAACACTTTCAGTCTCATCATTCCATGCAGGAGCCAGGGATTTAGCTAGGCGGTGCAAATGCTTGCCTGGTAAGTGCGAGGTTATGAGCTCAATCCTCAGTACTTTAAAAAAAAAAAAAAAAAGCATTATCCATATAGTCCTCACACTGAACCGTACAGGTGAAGAATGTTATTGTTGTCATTCACATTTAAGAGGTGAAGAAACTGAAGCTCAAGATGATATGCAGCCGGTAGCAGGATTATGACATCTGACTCCCTGCTCCCCAGGGTGAGACCAAAACTACATAATGAAGAAAATATTTAAAACTTGTAGGATGCAGTTGTACTTAGAGGATATGGCTTTAATCATGTAGTTCTCAATCTTAGCTGCATCTGGAGTCACTTGAGGAGCTTTTGATGTCCAACCCATAACTCATTCTGAGAGGACCCAGGCATTTGAAAGCTCCTCTGGTGATTCCATTGTGCAGCTAAGGCTAGGAATCACTTCTTATGGACATTCCTCTCAACAGATAGAAGAAAAGACATTCCTCTCAACAGATAGAAGTGCCAACGTAAAGAGTATAACAAGAAACAGAATATGAAAAGAGCAAAAAATAATGATCTAATGGCCAGGGTTGTAGCTCAGTGGCACAGTGCCTGCCTGGGAAGCATGAGGTCGTAAGTTCAATTCTTGGCATCAAAAATAAACAAATAAATATCTAGGGAAAAAATGAAATTCAGAGTAAAGAACCAGAGTGGATCTTTGTTTTTTGGAGGAGTTTGTTTTGTTATTGTTGCTTTTGAGATAGGGTCTTATTATGTAGCCCAGGCTTACCTCGAACTCATAACTATCCCCCTGCCTCAACCTCCAAAGTGCTGGCATTACAGGTGTGCCACCATCCCTGGCTAAGAGTGGATTTTTAAAAAGAATATTGACAAATGACCAGTGTTGGAAATCCAGGGGGTTGGAGTATGTTCTAAAACCTACAGACATTTTTTTTCTCCTTCAGAAGAGTATTTTGTGAATAGATTTGAAAACATAACAGATGGAATGGAAACATTTTTTAAGCCCAACTATATACAATTATAAAAATGGGTACAGAAAAAAATAAGAAAAATAGTCCTATGTCTTTTTTAAAAACAATACATAAATAAGTTTCCGTACATTAAAGCTAGGCCTGTGTGGCTTCATTGGTCAGATAATTTTCCAAGAAAAAAAAAGATACCAATATTAATCACTTCTAGAGAACAGAAAAAAAAGAAAAACTCCCCAATTCATGTTTGAACCTAGCTCAACCTGACAAGAAATAATGTGAGCAAGAATTTGTAAGTCAGTTTTACTCATAAATAAGCAAAATCTGACAATAATATGTAAAGGCTACTATATCATGACCCAATTGGATCATACAGGAATTGCAAGATAGATTTAAATCAGACAAGCAGTTTGTATAGTTATATAAAGGAGAAAAATAAAATGATCATCTTAATTGATGGGCATCTAATAACATTTGATATCCATTCATTAATAAACTTCTTAGAAAACTAGAAGTAGAAATTTCTCTAATTCTGATAAAGGAACTGTGTAATGACAGCAACAAACCACGTTCTTACTGGGAGCCAGCTAGCGATGTCCACTGTCCCACTGTGATAGGAGGTTTTACAGGTACAGCGAGACAAGAAACATAAATGAAATACAAGAATTGGGAAGGAGGGGCTGGGGATTTAGCTCAGGGCATAAGCACCTGCCTTGCAAGCAGGCAGTCATGAGTTTGATCCCCGGTACCGATAAAAAGGGAAAAGACAAAAAAGGAATTGGGAAGGAAAAAAATCATCAGTACTCATTATGTGACTATATTTATAAAAATTCAAAATAATCACAGATAACTATTAAAACTAAGTGAATTTAGTAAAGTTGAAAAATATAAGGGCAATGGGGGAAAAAGTAATTCTATGTTCTAGACATACACCTTTCTGGCTCTTGCTGGCATAGGAGCCATGTGATTGTATTTCCCATGGGGAAGCATCAGATGACCTCTTCCCCTATGTACTGTAAAAGGAGAAATCCCTTGCTGGGTTATGCAGAAACTGATGGGCCCACTTTTGCCTGTGAGCTGATGAGCTTGAGGAAGAGAGTTTTTTCTGTAAATATACTACTCAAAATTTATGCAATGGGCCACTCTTTTCCTCCCATGTTCTTTATCTCATGTATTAGTTTTCCTGTCACTGGGACAAAATACTTGCCACTTATTGGAGGGGAGATCTGTGTTGGCTCACAGTTCTCAGTGGACTCAGACCATGATCACCTGACTCTAGGCAGAATGCATGGTGGAGGAAAGCTGTTTACCACATGGCAGCCAGGAAGCAGAGAAGGGAAGAGACTAGAGTATACCCTCCACATCAGACCTCGATAAGCTGCATGTAACCAGACCTCGCCTCTAAACACGAGACCATTATAGGACATTTTAGAGCTAAATTTATTTCACCGATCACCCCCAAAGTCTTATGCCTTATGCATAATGCATTTAGTCTGTGAAGAGTCGCCAGAAGTTTAACACTTCCAATGTTGCCGAAAAACCCAAATACAAAGTCTCCTCTGAAATTCTAGGCAAGTTCCTGACTGTGAGACCCTGTAAAAATCAAAAAGAAAAAGCACTTCTAACATACAGTGTCACAGGGTAAACATTCCCCTTCCTAAAGGGAAGAACAGGAATAGGCTGTGGCCTCGAGTGCCCACACCTCCCTGGGCTGTCCTAACGGACAGGTGTCCAAAAGATTCCCTTCTTAAGAAGTTAAGAGTTTTGCACCCTTGAGCCTCAAGGGGTGAGGTCTCACTAATCTTTTTTATGGTTCTAGTGCAAAATACAGTAATACTTTGGTTCACAAGTGCTTTTGCTTGCAAATAATTTGCTTCAGAAACCTTAGGCAAAATTTTGGTTTTGCTTGCTAACTCTTGTAAAGTAACAAAAATGACATGGCCATCTTTCCCACACAAACATGACTGTGGACATTTTTTCCAGATTCGTGGAACAAAGTTCATTAACTGAGCTACTCCTCAACTTGTCTTCTTTTTAATGCTAATCTTTTCAGCATTAAATGTTCTCTTTTTCCCCAACTTTGTAGGAGCTTCCTTTCTGATAGACCTACAAACTTTTCAAATCATTCAACTCTACTTTTTGCTCCTAATTTTCACTGCAGATCAAGGTAAAAGCAGCCAGTAGTACAAGCTGAACATTGGGCTGCCCTAAAATTTTCTCCAGTAAATTGGTTAGTCTGCTATTCGCTCGCAGTCTCAGACATGGACAAAACATCAACAAACTTTCTGCCAGAGTGTAACACGTACGCCCTCTAGTCCAGCTGCCAACAGAGTTCTCATTCCCACCTGACACCTCCTGAACTTAGCCTTTTTATGATTCACATTCTTATATGAATATGACAAAATTCTGAGCAGCTACCAGAATTTTTCATCAATCTCTGCTCACAGTACTCCACAGCTTCTCTATGTCACTTCTCCAAACCATTGTATTTATGTACTTATTTCTCCAACCCATTTTTTAAAAGTCAAGGTCGGGCTGGTCTTGAACTTACTATGTAGCCTAGGATGAGAAGGCACCCTTTCAAGTCAAGCCCATGGTAACTACCACCACTCCACAAGGCCCCACCTCTGAGTGTGACTTTGAGGGATGTGTTAGATCTAAATTGTAATAACCTGCACAGTGTTACTCAGTATTCTGTAGTTTGCTTTCCCAATGCATAGAATCAACTTTTTTTTTTTTAACTAGGAGATGTACTATATATACTAGTATACTATTACTAGTAGTATCAGTAATGGGGATTGAAACCAAGGCCTTTGCATTGAGCTACACTTCCTGTTCCCACCTTTTGTTTTGTTTTGTTCCTAAATTACTCAAACTGAACTTGAACTTGTGATCCTCCTGCCTCAGCTTCCTAGAGTGTTGGGGTTACAAGCATGTGCCACTATGCCCAGCTTTCACTTTGTTTTTAAAACAACTTTTCCCATAGTATAAATGTGTCTTACTCTAGTTGATGAGACTTAGATTACCCTCAGTTTTTGTTGCATATGTCTGCATTTTTCTGTGACTGTCTTTCTGGGATAGTATTCTTCTAATTGCTATATCAAAATGTGAAAACACTGGCAGATGGCCCTGCAGAGCAGTTGCCTGAATGTACACAGCTACAGCAGGCATGAGCCTACCTACTTAGCTTACCTCCTGTGCTTATCTGCTGGAATAAAAATAACAAGAAACAGGGTTGTACATAAAACCAAGAAAAATGTAGGTTACTGTCAGACTGTTTTATAGTTCTCTTTTCTCCCCAACTCCTTAAATTCGGTACCTCAGGACACCCCTGTACCTGTTCAGCCCCCACCCCACCTGTGACTTCATCCAAGTTGATTGCTTCAAATACTAGATAATGGGCAGATGACTCCCAAATGCCATCTCCAAGCCACCTGCCACCCTGCCTGCAGCTCATGTATCTGCCCCCGGAGTCTCTCCTGGCTGTAGTACCACTGCCGTCCTCACCTTTTTACATCTTTTATGTCTGGGGCATTTGCTACCTTCTGACAGGCTCTCATTGTTTCTGTGCACTGTTGCTGTCCATTTGCTGAATGTAAATCACGTGATCCAGGGAACCCATGTTCTTTGTCCTATTCATTTATGTACTCCATAAACTGGGAACAGGACCTGGTCTGAGGGTCGCTGTATAGACTGTTGCCCAGGAGGCACAGACAGCAGTGAGGCCCACCAAACAGACTTGAAGGCTGTCCACTGAGTGATGACCAGGGGCTTGGCGGGCACTTCTCTGACCCAGGCTTCCATTGGAGAGCTCTGCACCTTGTGCTGCTTTGGGAGGCAGTGGGCTACAGGAGCCTTGAGCTCTGTGTTTGCAGAAGGGCAGTTCCATCTTCCCAGCAGCTTGTGACTTTCTCCTGCTGGCTCCGGAGACAGTGTGTTAGTGTCACATGTGAAACTGTCCCTGTGCTACAAACCCAGAGCCTCCCACGAAGGTTCCTGACCCAGCGGAGCAGAGAGCGCTGTCTGCCTGAAACTGAAAAGTACTCTACAGCAAGCCCCTTCCAGAAGATAGGAGTAAAAATGCCAATTTAAAAATTATTTACAGCAGTTACCTAAGGGGTTTACTTAGCTCATCTTTCCATTTTTTTTTTTTTTTTTCTCTTTTTCGTTTTTATCGGTACCAGGGATCGAACTCACGACTGCCTGCTTGCAAGGCAGGTGCTTATGCCTCTGAGCTAAATCTCCAGCCCCTCATTTTTCTATTTCTAAAGTCTCTCCTCTTTACCATCATGGTAGCTTTCAAATCATTCAACACCTGGTTTATAGATAAGATGACACTGAAATCTTTTCAGTTGTAAGACCACTGAGAGTTATTTTTCTCCTAAAATTTTTAAGAAAGTTGTTGGCTTCATTTGGTTGTCTTAAATGTCTTTTATTTTATAAAAATACATGTGTTCATGTTGTAAAAATATTATTCAAAGTACATTTATCAGTACACATACAGTTCTTCATTTCTTCTACTTACTTCTGAAAAACTGACTGTTGCTTTAATAATGAACTTTTGGTTTTTTTAGACTGTACCAGTAGATGTTTGTTACTTTGATTAATGGCCTGCTTGTTGTCTATTGTTATTACCATAAAATTGTTTCTCATGTTTGGGGGTAGGTACAGGGGCCATTCTGACAGGGCCCTGGAAGGGCAGCACTCTCTCCAAGCACCCAGCAGGGCTTTCCTAGAAGTCAGGCTGGAATGCTTAGTCCCCAGGTGAGCCTCTGCCTCCTGTGAACTGGGCCCTGGTGGGGAAGCACCAGCAGGACCAGGTGTGGGTGACAGTGTACTGATTCTGGGGCTGGGATAATAATGCAGTACTTTCCTTTCTCACAGTTGTTTCCTCTCTTTGCTCCTGGTGGCTGCTGTGGTGTGGAAGATCAAACAAAGTTGTTGGGCGTCCAGGCGTAGAGAGGTAAGCCTCTTTAATAAAGATGAAGAGTCCCCAGGAGAGTTTCTGAGGCAGCTCACTTCTTTTTGTGATTGGTGCCTTCCCTGCAGGATAGGGCTCTGCAGCACAGTGGGTAGACTCAGTGTACAGTCCTGTGTGGAGCATCCTTAATTCTGCCACAGCCACGGCCACCTCTTGATTTGACACAGCCTTCTCAAGACCCTTTCATGACAGTGAGAATAAAAGGAGCCAGGTGTGTTGGTGCACGCACACCTGTAACCCCAGCACTCTGAGTGGCTGGGGCAGGAGGATCAAGTCCAAACCCAGCGTAGGCCCAGCTTGGGCAGCTTAGTGAGTTAGCGAGACCCTGACTCAGAATGAAAAAGGAAAAAAAGCGCAATGGAGCCGTGCTGCTTCATCATCCTACTGCTTGACTAAAGCCAGGCCTGCCTTGTTCCTGTGGAAAATGAACCAGATGTTTGTGCAGCAACAAAACGTTGTGCCTCCTTGCACAGCAGACAGGACCATTCAGAGATGGTCAGTGGAAGCTGACACAGTGAATGGTGAACTGAAAAACCAAGCTTTCACCCTTGTCATTGAGAATGTTTCTGTAACTCTGAACCTGACCATTCATCATATATTTCATCATTTCCAGAAGGTCAGTAGTGATTTATTGCCTATCAGGACACTTTAAATCCTTGCACGCATTGGGCCCTGCGAAGAGTGCTTTGTGCTCATATCTGCTCCTACATTCCTCGAAGGCTCTGGAGTGGGAGCTGCAGAGGGGAGGAGGTCTGTCTCACTGTGACTTTTTTTTTTCTCCCCCCACCCCTTTTTGAAACAGTTTTGATGTATAAGTCAGGCTGGCTTGAACTCACTTTGGGGCCCAGGCTGGACTGGAACACACAGTGATCCTCCTGCCCCAACTTCCCTTGAGATTACAGGCATTGTACACCTGGCAACCATCATCTTTTTGAAATGTAAAAATCTATTGTTTTAACATAAAATTACCCTCTAGAACAGAGCTGTGACCTCTGCAACCCAGAATTCTATCATAGTTCTTAAGAAGTAGTTTGACAAAGTCCTGTATGTTGTCTAATTCTAAGCCTCAAAATGTGCCCAGAAGACCTCTAATAAGCCGTAAGAACACATGGGCGACTGTGTACCATGTGCTTGGCAGTGTCTTGATTCTAACGACCTGATGGGATCAAAATGGATTCAGAGAAGAAGAAACTGAAGACATGTTCGGCACATCTTTTTTTTGAAAAAAAAAACAGCTTTGCTATGTTCCAGGCTGGCCTCAAACTCACAACCATCCTGCCTCAGTCTCCTAAAGTACTAAGATTATTAACATGCATCACACCTTCCTTAAGATCACACAGCTGGAGAGAGTGGAACAGGGGTTCATATCCACGTTCCCTGAGTCAAGACCCCTGCTGTCCCTCTGCAGAATTTCCCATCCACATTACCTTACACTACCTCTGAATGAAGCATTCTCTTGGACCTGTCTGCTGTGCAGTAAGGCGTGAGGTTTTGTTGCTATAAAAATTTCTGGTTTAGTTTCAATGAGAAGAAAGCAAGCCTGACTTTAGCCATGTAGTAGGGGTATTAAGCAATAAGGCTCCATCACTTTTATGTTTTTTTTTTTATTGGTACCGGGGATCGAACTCATGACTGCCTGCTTGCAAGGCAGGGGCTTATGCTGCTGAGCTAAACCCTAGCCCCTCATCACTTTATGTATTTAACATGCAGACATCACATAATATCCCCCACTACTTTAATGTGTATATCCAGCAGATAAAGAGCTTTTAAAGATATAACAACGTTACCACATCCAACAGAATTTAATAATTCCTGTTATCTAATATCTAGTCCATATCGTTATATCCCCAGCTGTCACACGTGTGATTTTAGATTCGATGTGTTTGAATTAAGGAAGATAAGGTATTTTTAATGTGCACTGTTCAGTAATAGAATATCCTCAATACTCATTGTCTAATGCTCGCTATGTCATCTATTAGCAACTTCTTCGAGAGATGCAGCAGATGGCCAGTCGACCCTTTGCTTCGGTAAATGTTGCCTTGGAAACAGATGAAGAGCCTCCAGATCTGATTGGAGGGAGTGTCAAGGTGAGACGGTCTCTCAGACTTCCCCATAAGTTAACGCTTCAAGACTCAGGCTTCTGAGCCTGGCAAACCCATGAGAGCAAGTGCCTTGTTCGGCTCCTCTTCTTTTTCCCTCTGTTCTTTAACAGTAAGTGTCTTGGTTGCTTTTCTATCATTAACTGGGACAAAATACCCAACACCCAAAATGAAGAAAGGAAATATTTGTTTAACTCCCTGTTTGTGGAAGTTTCAGTCCATATTCAGCTGGCTCCAAGATGGGGTGACATGGCACAGGGGCAACACGTCAAGGCGGCAGCCAGCAAAAGCAGCCAGAACTAAAGGATTGGGGGAAACAAACCTTTCCTCCTTTATATTGTAAGTAGACTACCACCCCCTCGCATGGGTGTAGCACTCACAAAATCTGTATGCCCTCTTGCAAAGGATGAGGATGTTTAAAGTAAGGATCCTGACTACAAGGCTCCTGGCTGAGGCTCCCGGCTGAGGCTCTTAGTTAAACTTCTAAACTTTTCAAGTTGATACAGTGTATCAAGCATAACAGTAAGCTAAAACACTGAAGTGTCAGGTACTCTTCTGCCTTCATTTTCTAGTCATTGGTCCATGTGGTTAAAAGTTCTGGGAATTTTTACATATAAATTACTGCCATCTATAATAATTTTATGTTAAAACAATAGATTTTTACATTTCAAAAAGATGGTGGTTGCCAGGTGTACAAGTGTTCTGTTACAAAATAGTTTAACTTTTGTATTTGAAAATAGGCAGACTGGCCATTGTTCTTTATAATAATATTCTTGGGGATTTTTTTTTTTTGTTTTTTAGCAGCAAAATGATAACTTGCTTGTATTCTGTAGAAAATAAGTGTTTTACCTCCCTTAAAAATGATAAAGGAAGTGATAGTACTTCTTTGACAAAATGGTGAAATATGTCAGATAGTTTGGGAAGACAGCTAGGTATCCTGAAAAAGACTTTTGTAAGCATTACTGAACCCTCGAAAGGAGGCACAACCTCTAGGAACTACTTTTCCTTTTCTCAAAAAATGAACCAAAGGCCAGTGTCATGAGTTGTCTTACATGGTTCCAGGCAGGTAACACATCACAACTTCCTGCTGAAATGGGTGCAAATCTTCCCCATAGGAAAACATCACCAGTCCCTGTAGGGGATCAAGCAACTCATGATCACCAAATACAAGGAGAGGCAGCCATAGTAGGGAGTTAGCAGAAACAACAGGTATGATTTCAGACAGGACCGCAGATGTTACTGCAGGTGTCTACAGAATGTAATGCAGTTATGTTTGAAGTGTTTAAAGAAATGAAAATTGGAATCATAAAGCTATGAGAGTCAGGAAAAACCAGTGGGACTTCTACAAATGGAAAATATAGTTGTTAAAATTTTTAAAATAACACATTAGACATGAATGAGAGAATTTAAGAACTGGAAGAGGAATGTGAAAAAGTTGTATAGAAAGTAGCACTAATTATAAGGACATGGAGGACAGCATGGGGAGATACAATGTATATAAGTTTAGAGTACCAGAACAAATAAGTGGAAGAGACGCAACATTCAAAGATTTAATGACTGAGAATTTTCCAAAACTGATGGAATATATGTATATAAAGATTCCAAAGCAAAGCACATCATAAGCAGGATTATAGAAAGCCAGCAAGAGGGAAGACAAGAAGAAAACTACGGTGGATTTACCATCATGAATCCACAGATATCCAAAGACAAACAATAGTTTAAAATCAACCAGACATTGATTCGCCTATAATGCAGAGAAAATGGAATCCTTGTGCACTTTGGATGGAAATGTAAAATGATACAGCTCCTATAAAACAATATTGCTATTTACTAAAAATTAAAAGAAATATCATGTGATCTAACTTTCTACTTCTAGGTATATATCCAAAAGAATTGAAAGCAGAATCTCAAAGAGATATTTATACAGCAGTATTCATGGCAGCATTGTTTTTGCGGGGGTGGTAGTGGTGGTTGAGACATAGTCTCACTATGTAGTGCAGGCCGGCTTTGAACTCACAGTGATCCTCCTGCCTCAGCCCCTAGTTCTCACTCTTGTACTCTCATTGGACAGCCAGTAGCATCAAATATTTCGCTGTCTTCCACATTTTCTAGCCACTGTGTTGCACCTCTATTGCTGCCACCTTGTTCTAAGTCACTGTCACATCTCACTTTTTTTTTTTTTGGTAGCTGGGATTGAACTCATGACCTTGCTTACCAGGCAGGCACTTGAGCCACTGAACTAAATCCCTGGCCCTTTCACTTCTTTTTCTTTCCCCCAGTATTGAGGGTTGAACTTAGCACCTTCATACTGAGCTACATCACTGGCCCTTTTTTTAATTTTTTATTTTAAGACACTATCTCACTAAATTGCTCAAGCACATCATATCTAAAGGCTGCAGTGTGAGTTGGGATTTCAAGTAAAAGTACAGAGCCCAGTCCTGGTATGGTAGCACACGCCTCTAATCCTAGCACTTGGAAGGCTGAGGCAGGAGGATCACTGTGAGTTTGAGACTAGCCTGGACTACATAGAGATTTTAGGGCCAGCCTAAACTACAAAGCAAGACCCTGTCTCAAAAAAAAGTACAGAGCCCAGATGAGGCCATTTAGACATCGCCTTCCCCACAGTGCAGGCTGCCCTTAGAGAGGGCGGGTATGAGGAGCTCTGAGGAAGGAGGCAAGCAGTACCATCCTTCTCATGGTGCAAGTTAGAATCTAGCTTCTCCTTCTACACTCCTGAAGTTGCGGACCTTGTGAGCACTATTGAAAAGGGTACATCTGGCTGGGTGACAGTTGAGGAATCCACTTGAGGTGATGCTTTTCTTCCACAGACCGTTCCCAAGCCCATTGCCCTGGAGCCATGTTTTGGCAACAAAGCTGCTGTCCTGTCTGTGTTCGTGAGGCTTCCAAGAGGCCTGGGTGGAATCCCTCCTCCTGGGCAGTCGGGTAAGTGTGGGGAGGGACTGCGAAGGAGCCAGGCCTCAGAAGCTTCGCTGCCAGAGAACAGAGTGGAGTGGTGGGACTGAACAGGGCCCTGGAGTCATGGCAAGGATTATGTCATGTAACACTGCTGTCACTTACATTCCAAACACTGCACCTGAGGTCACCATTCCCTTCCTAGAGAAGCCCAGCCTTCTCATCAGGCCCGGCTTCCTCAGCCTCTCAGAGAAAGGGGGCGTACAGGCCCCTTGGGCTCTGCTGTGCGCCGAGTTTCTTCTGTTTGTTGTTCAGTCCCGAATCTAGGGTGCATTCCCATATTCTCCGTCCTCCCTTCCTGGTCATCTTCTCCGCACCCTGACTTGTCACTGTCTCTTCAGAGGTGGTGATGCTCATGTTAGTATTTCTAGCCGCACTCTATTTCTTTTGCTTTTTTACTCTATTTTAAATAAAAATCCCAGACAAGCATTATTATGTCATAAAGGAGATTTCTAAAAAGTCAGTTTTGCTATGCCTACACTCACCAATTTTTATTGCTGTGTTTTCTTCCTAGCCTTTGCCAGCAATTTAATTAGAATGCTTATATAGACTCAATTTTTGTTCTTCCTTTTTCATGTAACTGTCATTAGCACTTTTACAGCTTAGTACATAGTATTGTACCAGTGTTTGTAAACTTTGCATCAAATACATGAGTCATGATTTGCATAAGCACGCTCTTACTTGGAACACAGAGGAACCATGGCATGCAGTTCTGGAAAGATCTCAATTCATCATGAAGTACTCTGTAGGGATGCTCCAAGCAACACAAACATGTCAGACATCCTGAAACTCAGGGTGGTCTTCACCAAAGATGACCTAGAGTGTGAGGGGAAAGGATGCCCAGGATGTCCAACCCTGAGCTGTGTCCCCACAGCACCTGAAGACCAAAAAGGCTTCTGGTTCATTTTACACAGTGGCAGGGGCCTTTGGTGTCGTCACAGCGACACCCTCGGTGTGGCAGAGCCAAGATGCATTGTCTGTTTCACCTCGGGATCCCTGGGAGTTGAGTTCCTGACTCAGCCTTGCCAGTGCTGAGGACAGAGTGGCTCATGACCTGCCACTACCTAGCTTTGCAAACATTCGCTGGGCTCCAATGAACAAGGTGCCTACTGGCAGCACACCTTCTGCACCCCACCTTCTGCTGGAGGCCCCCCAACAGTGAGGCCATTCTTGCCAACTGTTCTACATCTCTATTTTATGGGAGCATTTTTTTGGTTTTGTGGTACTGGTGGGGGGGAGTGTCAGACAGAGGGATCTGCACAGATAGGCAAACACTGTACCACTGTACTACATCCCAGCCCTTTGAATTTTGAGACAGGGTCTCTCTAAGTTGCCTAGGCTGGCCTTGAGCTTGGGAATCCTCCTGCCTCAGCCTCCTGAATAGCTGGGATTACAGGTATATGCTGCCACATCCAGAAACATTTTTGGCTTTTAGGGGGGTTTTTTGGTCTGTTTTGGGGATGAAACCAGAGCCTGGCACTTGATAAGCAAGTGAGCTACTGCTGAGTCAACCCCCCCCACACACACACACACAATCGGTGGTGCCCTTTCCTGAACTGCCAGAATGTCTGACTTCGCCCATTACACTTATCACTGGCATGGATTCTCCACTGTGCCAACCGTTAAAGCGGCCGCTTAAGAGCTGTGCTTCTCTCCTCCCCATTTGACTGGCCCAGCAGGGGCACGGTGGTTGTGGTGGTAACAGTGATAGCCCCTGAGGGCAGCCTCAGCAGGGCTCTGCACCCAGGCAGGCCACCTCTGCAGTATTAAGGATGCAGCTTTCCTAGCTCCTTGACCTGCCCAGTGAACATCAGTTTAATTACCATACAGTAGGAAAAGGGGACTCCTATACCTAAGGGAGCAGAATTGAGAGTAAAAGGTAAGAAATTCACTCATTGTAGCTGGGTGTGGTGGTGCATGCCTGTAACCCCCTCATTCAGGAGGCTGAGGCAGGAGGATCATTATGAGTTTAAGACCAATCTGGACTACAAAGTGAGCTCAAGGCCAGCCTGAACTGCATAGTGAGAACCTGCCTCAGAGAAAGACAAAAAAAAAAAAAAAAAAAACGCAAAAAGAAATTTATGCATCGACTGGCCCGGTGCTGTTAATGCATTGGTTTTACAAATGCAGAACTAACACAGGAGGGTTAAAGAATCCTGCTGTCCCAAGGCCTGGACTGGGTCAAGTCTACCCTGCCCCACATCATAGTGTGGCCATAAAAATAACCCCCTGTTAAAAGAGTGGTGTGGGACAGATCTGAAGTTCATGCTTAAGCTTTTTTTTGGAGTCAAGGTCTTCCTGTGTAGTCCAGGCTGGCCTCACACTCATGAGTACTGGGATTACAGTCATGCACCACCACGCCTGGCTTTCTTGCCAACCTTTGGAGGCAGGCAGGAGAAAGGGCACGCTTAGGGCATAGCTACAGTCTCATTCCACATTCCCACCACCAGGCAGACACCTGCTAACAAGCAGGCTGCACCTTCTGTGAGAGTGTGTGTGTGTGTGTGTGTGTGTGTGTGTGTGTGTGTGTAGGGAGGGTGGTATATGCAGGTTCATTTGCATAAATAAACCCTGGAAGAATATGAAACTGATGAAGGGGTTTACTCCTGAGGTAGGGAAACATGGGAGAGGGTATATACAGTAGAAGTTAGGCTCTTCACTGTATAGTTTTTAAAATTTTTGCACGATGAAAATGTAAAAAAATTTGAAAACAAAAACAAGCTGCTCCTTGACACACATCCCTCCTGTGTGTTCTCCCAAGGTCTTGCTGTGGCCAGTGCCCTGGTGGACATTTCTCAGCAGATGCCAATAGTGTACAAAGAGAAGTCAGGAGCAGTGAGGAACCGGAAGCAGCAGCCTCCTGCACAGCCTGGAACCTGCATTTGATGCTGGGAACAGGGACTCCCGCGCACACGGGCACATGCCCACCAGAGCCGCCTGCAGGGGATGGCACAGGCAGGGATGCAGCGGTGCCATGCGGGCAGAAAACTGGAAACCCTCGAAGCACCCAACTCATCTGCATGATCACAGACTTTCTTTGACGGTTTCTCCCATCCATGTCCAGCATCTAACTTTTTACTTTTGCATAGGAAATAATTTATCTTCAGGTCCAGGGATGGTCCGCCTGTTGCTGGAGGAGGCCAGTGTAGAGCTAGCGAGGGAGTGAGGAGCCACGCCCAGTTTGCCTGTGGAAACTGCCCTTGGGACTATCTCAGCTGCAGAAACAGAAAGACGGGGTCACAAGTAGACCCTCATCTTCCGTTGTACTTCAGTGTGATCTTTTACAAATTATTCAGATGAATTCACTTGTTTTCATCTGCAGCCTGCGATGTGTTTTAAAGATGTGCTGTTTACGTTTGCACAATTTCAGCAGATTATCTTTCTTCCAGGAAGTAGCTTTTTTCTAGTTGAGAATAATGGTCCATCTCTTTTGAATTATGTCCAACTAGGATAGAAGGGGGCTGTAGGAAATGTCAAGGTCAGCAGTGTTACTTAGAATGTAAGTGGATGTAATAGGTGTTTTCTGTAGCAACTTAAGTTAGTCTTAATTCATTTGATATTCACTCTTCCTCTCTCTCATTCAGACACACGAGCACGTGCACACACATACACACACACTAAGTGCCTAGACTTTAAATAGATCTAGCAATTGGAAAGTTAGTGAGCCTAAGTTTTTACATAATTGCATTCCTACATTCTTGTAAAATTTAAATAGCTACCATTGGCAGTCTGCTCTTTTTCTAAAATCTGATTTGCAGCCAGGAAAGAATTTTCTCACCCCAAGGAACATTTGACCTAGCGGCAGGGACTGAGGAATGCAGAAATGGACTGTGAATGCGCCTGTTTATATTGTTCTTAAAAAGGACATTATCGAGAAATTGCAGTCGCCGTGTGCCACCTGCCTACCCCCTGGTGTCAGTTTAGTCCTGATGTTTGATTAGCCCTCTGGGCTACTCACACTGGGCACCACAGAGGAAAGGACTCATTCATGTCATGTGACTCCTTTGAGCAGAATTGAGCACTACCTGTGCGTGGTACATCTGGCCTGAAGAGCAGCTCTGTGTTCTGTCGCCTGATCTGAACCTGGAGCCAGCCTCAGGTAGGGTGGAGTAGACACCAGGAGGGAAATGGCCTCCTGCTGCCAGGCAGCATACGCCCAGAGCCTGGAGAAGGACCCCAATCTGTCCACAGCTTCTCTGCAGGCAGGGCTTGGCCCACCTGTCCTCCCAGACTGCATTGTGGCTGAGGAAGACAGGGAACATGGGAAGGGGTGAAAAGCACTTGGGAAAATGGGCACGAGAGAACATGCTGCCAAACAGAAGATGACCAAACTTAAGAGGGGTAGGATAGTGCCCTGCTCTCCTCTCACAGGGCACTGCCTGGATGTTGCATTTCCCCATATATGGTGCTCTGTACCCGCATTATGCAGCAGCCTCCCATGATCTCTTGCGCTTCAAAACCTGCAATTCTCTGGCATTACCTGATTGGGATGGACCTCTGGACAGTTCAAGTCTGAATTTGGAGGAATTAACACTCAAAAGAGCAAAACCCGCGGCATTTCACCTTTAAATGCAGTGCCTAGAGAGGAGGTATTATCTCCAACCCAACACTAACCCCACTCCTGTGAAGAAGTTTCTGGAAAGATGTTTCCAAGGAGGTTGAACCATAAAACACCGATGCATAAAACACCTCTACTGTGAGACTTGCCTCTCAAAAAGCTTCCTTTTCACATCACTCTTAAAGAGCAGACAATTCTAGAAAAGACCTTGTCAGGAGCTCCCCATATCTTTAAGAACATGGCACCCGCAGCGCCTGGCCCTTCACCCTCTGATCACCAGGAAGCCTCTTGGTGAAGAAAGGGAGGCCACAAGGCTTGTCCTCCTACAAGGAAGATCCTCCTTGTTCAAAGGACCAAATTTCCTTGGCCAAAGAAGTCTCTTCCCCATGTTTGTCCTGTGCACTTGAAATAACGTGCACCGTGACCCCCAGCCAGCTCGTTATGTCTTTTTTTTTTCCTTTTTTCTAATACATGTTTATTTTTTAAAAGGAAGGAAAAAGCAAGTGAAGTTTCACTCTGCTCCAGCCATGAAGAAACAGCTGAATCCACCTGCTTCTCCTTTGCAGGAGACATCAAACAGCTTTCTCCAGGCTGAGGGCAGAAGAAGGTCATGAGGGAGGAAGAGGAGCACAGCTAGAGCCAGTTCCCAGAGGGAGTGAGTCGGCGTTGGTACCTTTGCGCGTCACAGGAGAACCTGTACATAAAGCACTCGTGGGAACATTGACCTTGCACTTGTACATAACTACACAGTAGTGTCCACAATGTTCAGACATTTGGTGTGTACATAAATCAGAAAAATAGCATAATGTATTTTATTAAACATAATGACATCTGAGTTTAACATATGTTTCTGTGCCATATACTGGGTATCCAACTCCTGGGACATCCTCTCTCAACTCATGATGACACCAAAAGCCAGGCCACTGACGCGGTTGGCTGCACCTGGTTCCTGCTAGAAAGCTCCACACTGGACTCAACCTGTCAGGACCCGCAGGACTTGGGCAGTGAGGCTGGATCCCAGGCGGTGCTCAAGGCAGCTCTGGAAGCAGGAGTTTCTGTCGCCATTGTTGCTCAGTATGCTTCTTGGCAACCTGGCAGCCTCAGGACTCTTGGGCGCAAGGGGTGAGCAGTCCCATCGATGTGAAAGCTGTTTCTCTGGTCTTTAAATTCAAAGACTATTAACTTGTAGAAGTCAGACTCCCAAAATGGGTTCTCAGCTGCACTTTGTTGTCCCTTGACTGAATTTTTAATGACCATTTCTGAGCACCATTGTCTTTTATACTGAAAACCGGGCCTGGAAGGTGGAGCCTTGTTCATGAAAGCTCCTTTTCGCAGGGAGCTCTCAGCCCAGCCTCCTCTCCAGCTCCTGCCCCTCACTGTGGCTTGGAGAGGGCTGGCAAGGGTCACCTGTAAAGGCGAGAAAGGGATGCAGAGCAGGCCACCCCTATACACCAAGCATTGACTCAGATGAAGACAGGAAAATGCTGGAATATCTGTAAGGCCTCAGGTGCAAGACTGAAGATGCACTAGGAGGCACAGAAGACAGTGCTCTGGATAGGAAGAGACTTCCCTTGCAGGCCCCGCCTTGCTCCTTCCATAGAGGAGAGCAGATTGGGGGTGGGGAGGTGATTCACTTCCTCAGGGAGATGGTGCTCGCATGGCTTTCAGGAGAACCCTTCACCCATTCCATGAATTCATCTATTCGTTCAACAAATATTTACTGAACACTTACTAACCTAAGCTAATTCTAGGGCAATGACGGAGATGGAAAAAGTAGCTCTTGAGAATTACAGGAAATTCTAAACGCTCACAGACCTGTTATCCCCACCCCCCAGGAGAGCTTTCCTCAGGATGGTTTCTGTGAGACCTGGCCATCCAGAAGGCAGAACCAGGAAGACCTCTTGTCCTTGGACTGTGCCCTGGCTGCCCGTGGCCCTCAGACATCTGCAGTGTTTACCCTGTTGACCAACTCCTACCATGCAGCTTGCTGCCACCAATGGAGACCTCGCCCCTGACTGAGCCCAGCTGCGGGAGCTCACCGCCTGCCTGCAAGGGGCGCTCGGGAGTGCAGAGGGAGCCGGCGGCTTCTCTTCCAAAGGCAATAATGGAATCGGCTCAGTAACTGAATCTGTGCACAAAACAACGTTCTGAACACTAGTGAAGCCTGCTTCGTTGAACTAATTCTGGCTCTGGAAATGTCTTTGTTTTATAGTTATTTACGTTTTTGTTTTGTTTGGGTTTATGCTTAGTTTGTTAATATGTATAATTTAGCATCTATTGCACTCATGTAAATATGGAGTAAGTATTGTAAACTATTTCATTGCTGGGATTGTGGGTGTTATACATACATTTAGGACTGCAATTTTTTGGTATTTTTTGTATTGTAAAATAACAGCTAATTTAAGCAGGAACAAGAGAATTAAGGGAGGTCTGTGCATTTTAAACACAAATGTGAAGCACTTGTATATAGACAAAAGTAAATACTATAATACAAACTTCCTTCTGAAATAAAAGTAGATCTGGTAAAAATGTGGGTTTGTTCAGAGTGCTCATTTTAATCTTGGTCAGAATTTTGCAGAAAAGAAAAACAATGTTAAGGATGCTAGCAGTCTTCAGATTGCCCCGGAGGAAGCGCTTGGCAGTCAGGAAGGTGTGGATGTAAAGCTGCCCAGAGGCCTTTTGGGTTGGAGCTCAGCGCTGGCCAGGTGGTGGGCGCACGTGCCAGTAGCCTGTGGGGTGTGGGGACACTCTGTGCTGGGCCTGGCCATGCTGCTGCCTGCCCTTGCCCCTTTCCCCCCATCTCACAGCTCCCCAGGGTCTCTCCAAGCCCCTGAAGCTGGGTAGCAACATCTGACAGGTTTGGTGAACTCACTATGCCAGGTTTTCGTCCTGTTGGAAACTGGTGGCAGCTCCCACCGCCCTCCTCACAGGTTTCAGGGCCCTTCCCACTTTGGTTGTGGCATCAGGCTTTCCCCTGGATCCCACACCTCCGCTCGGCCCAGCCCTAGACTCGGGTGCCATCCTGGGTGGCCATTGCATTGTCCTTGGCCTTGCATTTTAGATGATGTCTGCACTCACGCAGCCTCTTACGAAGGCCTGCGTGCTCAGCCCCACTTTCTTTGGCTCCGCCTACAGGAGGGGTCTGAGCAGTTCATTTCAGTGCCCAGTGCAGACTCCCAGTGCTCAAAGTCCTGGAGGGATGAGGCCATCAAAGTGGGTGCCATAGACAAGCTGTGAGACATGAAGGGCTACAGTTCCCAGCCCTCTCGCCAGTTAGGTTGGGACCAGACAGGGTCATGGTCATGCAGTGTCGGAAAAAGTGATAACACCAGTTCCAGACTTGGTGCTGAAATGCTTCTCTGTAGGACTCTGCCTGGGGGCCACATGTTCGAGATGTCAGAGGGAGAGCGGGTTCCTGAGTCACCACTTTCATGCAAACCAGCTGGTCAGTAAGTGCTGGGTTGAGCTTTGTGTCACAGACAGGCAATCTTTCCCTGAGATTAGAGCCCTTGTTACAATAGGGCGTTTCTCACTCCGACATACAAACCAGTACCTTGAAGTGTGATGCACCTATAACCCAAACCTATAAGACTTGACCTTGGCTTAGCAGCAGGTGGTGGGCAGTGAGACAACAGACAGCAGGAGGAATATGAGGTCCCTGCCAAGCAATGGCAAAACATCTGGGAAGACTTGGGGAACAAATCACATGCCTACCGAGTTTCAGGGTCGGGGGGAAAAGCAAGAAAAAGCAGTGTGTCATGTTTTGTTGTTGCCACATTGGAGAGTCCTAGTCCAGGGCCTTGCAGTGAAGGAAAGTTAACTGCTTCTCCCCCCAAACAAAAGGTGCTGGTGAGCAGCTAAGCCCTGTGAGACTTAAAGACAGTGAGTGGGTCTTGGAGGCGGTGGCCTCCCCAGTGAGCCTGGTAACCTCAGGCCACCATGTGGAGGACGCAAAGAATAAAGCCGACGTGGAACTGTCCAGAAAGGAACCAAGAATGCAGGCACTGCTTGTCAGGGAAACAACCATAAGCATGTGACGAGTCCTGCCTGGGACGCAGCTCTGAAGTACAGCGTTTGCCTAGCATGTGCAAGGCCTCAGGTTCGATCCCCAGCACCATAAAGAGAAAGTTACAGTAAGTTTGAGAAATCTTGAGTACAGCCTTTAAAACAAAGACAAAACTCATGACTGCCCTTGCCCCTTTTCCCCCATCTCCTCACAACTCCCCAGGGTCTCTCCAAGCCCCTGAAGCTGGGTAGCAACGTCTGACAGGTTTGGTTTGGTGAGGTTTGGTGGTTTGGCAGCTTACAGCTGCCCTCTGGCAAGAAGAGCCATGAAAGCTGTGTCTGCAGAGGACAGAACTAGGCTTGGCAAGGCCCTCCCACCTAGGGCAGGCCTGCAGGACTTGAAAACCAGTTATTGCTATGCACGAGCCACCATCCTGCCTATACTACAGCATTAATGAGGGCACCTTGCTCCACCTCACCCCTATCTCTCGGGGTGCGGAAGGTCAGTTGTTAATGCAGGGCATCACCTGGAGCTCAGGGTGGGATGGGACTTGTACTGTTCCCCTAGGAGAGGGTGCCTATGTTTCCTGTCCAGGACAGCAATCATGCCACACATCAGCCAGGTACTCAGCACACATTTCCTCCTCCTGAGTCCCCAGTGTCACCTGTACTGCACAGGATGCAGGCATCTGGGTGGAGATAAGTAATCAGTTCTCACCAATGATGTGTCAAGGTCTCGAATGTCTCCTCCACCATCCATTAACCTCCTCCAAAAGAAGACGGTATTGGAATAGAGTCAGAGCACCTGGGACCCCAGGTGACTGTAGAACACAGCACTGTAGACCGAAGGTATGGGAAATAGCTATCTTTTTTTACCCTGCCTAAGTATGACCATTCAACAGTTTGTTTGTTTGTTTGTTTGTTTGTTTGTTTTCTTGGACACAACAGGGCCAGGCACTGTGAAGGAACCAGAGATTTTTCAGGGAGAAAAACAAAATCTCCTATCCTCAAGGAGTTTACAGCCTCCTCATGTGGGAGGCAGTATGTATAAAACATCAGATGATAAGTTCTGGGATGAGAGGCGCAAGTTGGGTTGGGGTAGGAAATGCTGGGGGGTTGCCACCTCATGGTGTGGCTGGAGAAGGTCATTCTGATCAGGTGACAGCAGAACAGAGCAAGTCAAACCAGCAGCAGGTGCAGAAGCCCTGAGGCCAGCAGCATGCCTGAGGGATCCCAAGCTCACCAGGTGGGGTGACTGGAGCAAAGCAGAGACAAAATGAGGGTACGGTGGGACACGTTGGACCACAGGTTCAGTGGAACTGTGGAACACAAGACTGCCTCCAGGGGACACCGTCCAGGGGCCTCGATGGCAGTCTTGCCTATTGCACTGATGAAGACAGATACCCTGTGATATGTGGGACCAGCCGGACCCATAGAGGACCTGACCTGCATCACGCCAGAATTTCAGGCATCTCGATGCTGTCTGTGTAGATGAAAAAATAAACCTCTTTCTAATTATTCTAACACAGAGCCTAACCATATTCTTAAAAAAGCATTTGAGCTGGTTTAATACACAATCAGTTTTTCAGAAATTCAACCACCACGTAAATCAAAGGAGGACTAAAGTTTGTTTCCTCAAAAGATTTACCACGAGCTGGTTATCATTTTGGAAATTTCACCAACTGTGAGGTCACTGTTAGCATCTGAGTCTCCAACCCCATGGACCAGTTGGTCCCTTCTGAACAGCATCCTGTGGCTCTGCAGGTGACTGCAAGGACCAGCTGTCCACAACATGAGAAAGGGACCTGGCAGCTGACCTCAGAGATGGTAAGGAGTGCTAGGAAGAGCTGGTCTCAGCTCTGCAGCCAGGGCCCATCTGTAAAGCTTTGCCTCTCAACTGCTTAATCTCTGTCCCTTAATGCCTGTCGTTTGAGTTTGTGTATTAAATTTAATCTATTTGTAATACTGGGGATGGAACCCAGGGCCTCACACATGCTAGGCAAAGACTCTACCACTGAGATATCCTCAGTCCTTAAAATTTCTTTTTGCTGTGCATGGTGGCACACACCTGTAATAATTTCAGTTGCTTGGGAGGCTGAGGCAGGAGGGTCACTGGTAGTTCAAGGCCAAAATGGACTATACAGTAAGCCCAAGACCAGCCTAAACTACATATTGAGACCCTGCCTCAAAAAGACTTTTTTAAAAAATAATATATAGCCAGGCGTGGTGGCTCATCCCTGTAATCCCAGCACTCGGGAGGCTGAGGTGGGAGGATCGTTAAGAGTTCTAGACCAGCCTGGGTTACAAAGTGAGCTCAAGGCCAGCCGGAACTGCATAGCAAAACACCATCTCAATAAAATAATAATAATAATATTACAAAAAATTTTTAATATAGGGTCTTACTAATTTGCCCAGATGGGCTTGAACTTTTATACTCCTGCCTCTGCCTCCTGAATACCTGGGATTACAGATGTGTATAAGCACACCTGGCTGTGTGTTTTATTCACTTATGTGGAAACTCATTTTTTTCTCTGTACTGTCAGCCTTGGTCTGAAGGCTCACTGGGTATGGGGTGACGAGTCCCTGGCAGAACAGTGTCACAAGATCTCCTTCAACTCTGGCCTTCACAGGCAGCAACGTGGGATGATGTGCCCACCTGCTTTCCCAGTGTGTCAGCCTCCCTGGCAAGCTGCTGTCCTGCTGAGCACTGCTCTAGAAGCCTTGCACAATTGCCATCCCCTTAGTCTCTGTGAAGTTCACTGGCCAGTGTCCACCAGCAGGTTCAGGGAGGCTGGCCTAACTTACCTGGGGAGGTGGGCAGTGAGCTGTTTCCATACCAGCTTTGTCCCTAGACACTGGGCTGTCAGCCAGGGACACATTCAAGAGCC
This sequence comes from Cavia porcellus, assembly GCF_034190915.1. Classification (NCBI taxonomy): domain Eukaryota; kingdom Metazoa; phylum Chordata; class Mammalia; order Rodentia; family Caviidae; genus Cavia; species Cavia porcellus. Next base: position 49,152,292 of record NW_026947488.1, on the reverse strand, counting down.
ATGAAGTTTCCGGTAATAAATCCATGGACACTTTCAGCCCAGCACCTGCCTTTCTGCCTCTCCCCTGGCCACCTGCCAGCTGGGGAATCGGGAACAGAGACCTTGCCCCAGGGGACAGTCAGCCCATGGCCAGGTCTGCAATCCAAGTGCAGACACCAGAGCCATCACAGGCAGAAGGTAGCAAAGCAAACAAGGGACAAGATGAGCCTCTCTCTGCTCCTTAGATTGTATCCAGGCTACTGATCAGGGCGGTGCTAAACCAATCAGTGTACTGATTTTGATTTAGTAGTCACCTACCCTTAATCCTAGGATTGTACTACGAATTAATCCCACACTCTAGGTTCAGCCACCTCTGAAAAAGCCCCACCTATGACCGCATGAGGCTTGGGGGGGAGGGTGCATCTTGACACAAGCCATGACATGCCCCAAGGCAGGCAGGCCAGGCCTTTACATTCCTGCCTGCCTCACTCAGTCCTGAGCTGCAGTCACCTCAGCAGCAGTGTGAACCCCACTGAGCAGTGATTCTCCAGAGAAGGGGACAGCTATGAGCTGTGTTAGGGGTCTCCATGCTTTTAGGAGGAAGCAAGCAGACAGAGGCTTAGTATATATATACTAAGCAGACAGAGGCTTGCTACCCTCTTCTCCCCAGACTCCTTCACACAGCTGCTCGTCATTTTTGTTGTCTGTTTATATTTATTTACTGCTAAGGTGGAAACCAGGGCCTCATGCATGCTAGACAAACTCTCCCACTGGGTGACACCTTCAGCACAGCAATTTAAGATTGCCCAGGTCTAGCTGGATCACGCTGGCTAGGGTATGTTACGTGGCCTGGCAAATGTAGCTTCTCTACCTGAAAACTAGCAGAGAAGGAAGAAACAAAAACAAAGAAAACCTCTCCCACAGGACCTGAGAATGGATTCATTTGGCATCTGTAAGGGAGAAAGCAGAACCCGAAGAGGTTCTGGGGCCATCTGAGCCCACACAGGACAGCAGAGCACACCATGTGGCACAGCCTGATCTCCCGGCTTCCACGACACAGACAACAAGAGAACAAGGTCAGCCTCAGTGCAACAGGGTTTATTGAGCTTGGTGTGCCACTCCCAGCGCTGGGGACAAGCCATGAGGAAAAATGGGCCCATAAGCCAATACGAGATAGGACAGGACAGGGACCGGATTCTCATCCAGGTGGCAGCTACCCAGCAGCACAGCATGGACAGGAAGCACTGAGCCACATTAGCCCTGGGGCGCAGGCGGATCTACAGTGGGTGCCCTAAAAGGCTGCAGTAGCTGCTAGGGTAGCTGTGCCTGTAAGTCCACTCAGGTGTGTTCCTTAGAGTGTTAGCTGCTTGGGGAGCAGATAGAGTGTCCAAGAGTCCTAAGAGTCCAGATGATCGCTGAGATCATGGCACCAGTGCAGCCTGGCTATAAGCCCACCCTCTCCTGTCCTACCCCAGGGAGACTCTAGTGGTCTCAAGCCTGTGAAGAAAGGGACCTAAAATCCTTACTGAGCGCTGCGGATTTAGCTCAGCGCCTGCTGTGCAAGCACACAGTGGAGAATTTGATCCCTGGTACCAAAAAAAAAAAAAAAAAAAAAAAAAAATCCCTACTGAATGGGAAACTGGAGGCTTTGTGGCCCAGCCCCCAGCTTCCATCCTCACTCCAGGGCAAAGGCACACAGGCAGCCGGTCCCTTTACAGTGAGTGGTGGTGTCACAGTAGGGGCCGGAGTGCCAGGACAGGGAATATGGACAGCAGGGAGCTCTCCTTCAGGGGCCCAGCGGCAGAGGACACCTAGGGGTGGGAGCAGAGTGAGGACTTGAGGCAGGAGCCTGGTGCCGCCTGTACCCCCTTCCCAGGACAAGCTTGCTTCCTTCTCACCCTCCTGGCATGGCAAGTTGCAAGAGGAAACTCAAGGAACTGTTAGTTCACCACCTCCTCCCCGCACCTACCTGCAGGAGGTTGTATCCAGGGTCCTGGTGAGGGTCCAGCTGGACTTGCAGGAGTCCAGACCACCTGCTGTCAAAGGTTCCTATGGCCCCATCTATGGAGTAAGAGCCCACAACTCAGGCCTTTTAACTCCCAGACTACAAAACCATCAGACTCCAAGGGGTAATAGCGCCAGCTGTAGCACCTGGGAGCACGTCCATGGGGGGGGGGGGCGCTTAGAAATGCCGGAAGTAGGAGTCTCACCTTGTTCAATTCCAGGTCCTCAAAAACCTGTTTTAACTCGCTCCCTTCTACCTGCCCTGGTACCTCCTGGGGATTGGGACCTGGGCGCAATTCCCAGGGGTAAAGCGACAGCGAGGGTTGGAGACAGAGGATGCCTGCAAGGCTATCGCAAGTTTCCTTTCCTTTAAAGTTTCCTTTCCTTTAAAGTGGGCTCCTGCCAACAAGGTGACTCGGGAAGGGCCAGTAGACGCCTCGCTCCTCGCTCACCCAAGCACTGGTTCCTGGTAAAGAGCCCCCGGAAGGCTTCGCACTCCTCCCGCCGGTTTCCGCTGGCTCTGCAGTCGCACCAGGGCGCCACGCGCGCGCTCGCGTTGTCAACGTAGTTGGGGGTAACAGCCGTGCCTGCGGTGAGACCGAGGGCCGGGTCACAGGCCTACCGTAGTACAGAGGCACCCTAGGAGAGGCTCTGCCCGCCCCTGGACCAGGGTCAGGCGTACCCACGAGGCCCGCGTAGGCGCGGAGGCAGCGGAGACCTTGGTCGCGCTGGCAGCCGTCTGGGGTGCTGGGGACCGGAGCGCAGGAAGCCTGGAAGGCCAGGAGACGGGGCCTGTGCGGGCGGCAGGGCGGTGGTGAGCGGGGATCGCCCGGCCCGAGTGCCCCCCATCCGCACCCCCAGCACCTGCAGACCCGGCTCTGCACGCAGGCGTCCAAGGGCTCCAGGCAGGGGGGCCGCACGGTGCCCGGCCCGTAGAAGGCGCAGGCGGGGACGAAGGTCTGGCGCCGGCGCTCGGCACACGCGGGGCCTGCGCACGGGCAGAAGAGCAGCGCGTGGGTGAGCGCGGGCGGTCCGCGGGTGAAGAAGCGGCGCAGGGCGCGGTGGCAGCGGGCGCGGGGACAGCTCCGGGGCGCAGCCCGCGCCAGGCAGCGCGCCACGTACTCGGTGCGTAGCCGCTGGCACCGCGCGTCCGCCGTGCACGCCTCGGCCGCGTCGACGCAGCGGTTCCCTCCGGCGTCGCTCGCAGACCCTGATGAAGGAAGGGCAGGCTGCAGTTCACCGTGCACCTTACTGGCTTCTCCCTGGCCACCTCGGAAGTTGAGTGACACTCAGAATCCAGGGTGGGGACAGTGTGGCCCAGAAGCCTGGCCGAATGCCCCTGACCTGACCACGTTGGCGAGATTGAGTAGTGGCGGGTTGTGTTGGTCCCTGCACCAAATCACCCTCTCCAGTCACAACTACCATCCCCCAAACTGCTCCACACCACCAGAAGAGCTCCACGGTGCTCCTTCCAACCGCAGTCCCACCTGACGGCGCAACACTGAGGCGTCGTGGCGGCCTGGCTAATGGAGACTTCGCAGACATAGCACCGAGGACAGTGGATGCCCCGTATGGCCTCTTTGGCCACTTTGGGGTGCCTGACCTTTCTTCTTCTCCACTCTTCCGCCTCGTGGAGCACCTCGGGTGGTCTGTAGCTGTCTAGTTCTCCCTCCTTCCAGCCCTCTGTGGTCAGGGTCTCACTCAGCCTGCCCCACGTGGTCTCTGGCCTCCCAAGCCCTCCAGCCTCCATCAGCCAAGGAAAGGTCCCTGACGGCCGGCCGCAGGATGTGGATGGAGAGAAGCCAGGATGGCTGCCATAGAACCTAGTGCTGAACTCAGGACCTCAGGGTGCGTCCTGGGTTGCAGTGGAGTAGCACAGTGACAAGTGACACACCACGTGGGGTCTGGCGTGGTAGAGCCTCACATCAGGGGCTCTTGTGGACAGATGAGCTGTGCCCAGAGACGACACCATCCAGCCCCGCCCGAGTACCCAGTAGACTTGACAATCCCGTCCTAGGACTTGATTTACCAACACCAGGTTGTCGGGCCCCCTCCCTTTCCAAATAGACTGCAAAGACTAGAACCCTTTGTGGCACTACAGTCTGAGGAAGAGGGCCCAGCCTGCCCCTCATCTTGGGCTGGGCGGCCCCTCTGGCACTTGCTATCTTTCTGGGCTGAAGGTTGACGGTGGGGACCATGGTTCTTGCTGTAGCTTCAGTGCCTTCTGGTCTGCACAAAGGACAGACACACCGAGGACTTGGAATTGGCACAGAAGAGGAGGGGCCTCCTTTTCTGTCCCTTCCGGTCCATCTCTCCCCGATGGAGGGAGGCCTGAGGCCTAGAGAGCAGGTGCTCTGTCTTCCCCACCAGCCTTGCCGAGCACAGCAACTGCAGGAGCACCTGTGTCACCTGAACTCTTGGACCCAGCTGGCCTTTGCACCCAGACCTCCTCTCCAGTCCCAGCTCCAAACTCTGCACTGTAAACCTTTACCAGACTCCGTTCCCCACAGAGTCTCTGCCCTGCCTCCTGAGGCCCCAGTGAAGGAGGGCAGCCCTGGAAGGGGGCACAGCAGACGCAGGGCATGGAGGTCCAGACTGGGAGTGGAGTTCAGGGCACAGAAAAGAAAGTCCCTGGGGCAGACAGAAAGTCCCTGGGTACCAGACCAGCCTTGGGAGGGGGGTGGTTCAGCTGGGTCCCCAGATGAGTTGCAAGGCCAGGTGTCCCCAGTCCCTGAGCACAGGCTCCCCAACAGATACCCCTGCCTGTGTCCCAGTTTTCCTGGGATCACTTCTGGTTTTCCCATCTGGGAGGACCTGGTGCAAAGAGCTGGGATCTAGCAGGAAGATAGGGGCTCACCCAGTAGCAACAGCAGCAACAGCAGCACGGATCCCAAGCAGCCTGCCATGCCGGACAGGACCGTGAGCCACCGAGGACAAGGACCCAAGGATTGGACGAGGCGAATCCCCTGTGGGCAGGTGTCCCCTTCCCAGCACCTCCTGAGCAGGGGCAGGTGTTCCCAGGTGTCTGTGCCCACTCTCTCGCTCCCCTGGAGGAGACCTGGCAACAGTTGCAGCGGTTGTGACACTCGGGCCCTCTCCACTTTGTTCCCTCCCCAGGCTTCATCTCCAGGTGGAAATGGAGCGTGACAGCCAGCACTGAGTGCTTAGATGGACCCCGGTCCCCAGGAAGCTGGCCATGTCCACAGAGAAACGGACGCCCACCCCCACCATTGTAGCTTTAGGAAGCCACCTTTTTTCCTTTCTGTATAAGTTTACCATTAACCTTCTGTTCATTAATTCCATCTGTGGATAAGGGGAACACATTTGCAAACACATTAGTGTTTTCTTCATACCCTTTACTCTCCCCCGCTGCTGATGTCTTGCAGAAATCATAATGCAGTTATTAAAACAAGGACATTAGTGTTCTGCAGTGCTGTTAACTGAGCACAGGCCACTCTGAACGCCCTGGCTTTCTCAGTCATGTTCTTTTTCTGTTCTGAGATCCAATCTGGGACTCCATGTGACACTTCGTGCTCATGGCGCCTCAGTGCCCCCATCTGAGATGGTTTCCCCATCTCTCCTAATTCTTACCCTTGACACTTTTGAAGAATGTGGGTAGTTATTTAGCAGATTCTCTTGAATTTACCTGATGTTTTCATCGGATTACTGTGAGGCACAGCAATATTTTAAGTAACCAAAGTTACTTTTTTGGGGTGGTGTTTCTTTTTTTTTTTTGAGACAGCATCTGACTTGAACTCAAGGCCATCCTCCTGACTCAGCCTCTAGGAGTGCTGGGGATTATAGGAATGTGCCACCATGTGCTCCACCAAAGTGTTATTCCATTTAAAAATGTTGACATTAAAACCTTCAGCACTGAGGTATAAATGATAAACAAGAAAGCAAGTGATTTTTTGGGCTTTTGATGCAAACAGTGGAGCTGGACAAGAGTCTGGTCTAGACAACTTTCCTTCTCAGGACCATAAACCAGTCTTCCTTCTTAGAACCCAGCACCCGAATGAGAGGAGAAACTTGAATCTCCCAGAAAGAGGGTCACAGTAAACTCCAAATGTGTGGAAAATTTTTGAAAGAGAAAGCACAGACATAAAGCCCTTCAGGTTTGTCTGAAATTGCATTACGTTTGTTTGTTTGTTTGTTTTGTTGTATAAGACATCCCCAGGCTTCCCCCCCCCTTTTTTTTAATTGTACTTTTTTTTTTAGGTACTGGGGACCAAACTCATCACCTTGCACTTGCCAGACAGGTACTTACACCCCTGAACTAAATCCCCAGCCCTAAATCCCTGGCCCTAAATTGTATTTTGGGACAAGATTTCCATAAATGGCCCAGGTTTTCTTCCCAAATTGCCCACAACTTGGCTGTGGTCCTCCTACTTCAGCTTCCTGAGTAAAATTTTTATGGCAAAATTTATTTATTTTTTACTTTATTTTATTTTATTTTATTTTAATTTTTGGTACCAGGGATTGAACTCATGACCTTGCACTTGCAAGACAGGCACTTAAGCTGCTGAACTAAATCCCCAGCCTTCTGATCAAATTTAAAGCTAACTTTATACATACATAATAATAATGCCATATCTTTTGAAGTGTGAAGTATTAATATTACTAATACGCAGAAAGGTATAAAGTGTAATGAGTGAGCTCCCAAGTGCCTATGAGTCAGGATGAGAAATGCATCTTATAAACAGAACTGGAGACTTGGAGTCCCCTGCTGATTTCTGTTACTGCCAACCCTGTTCCTTTCCCTCCTTTCTACCCTATTGTTTGTCTTTTGTTTGTTTGTTTGTTTTTGTCTTTTTTTTCATTTTTATTGGTACCAAGGATCGAACTCATGACCGCCTGCTTGCAAGGCAGGTGCTTATGCCGCTGAGCTAAGTCCCCAGCCCCTTGTCTTTTTAAAATATGTTTTGGGGTTCAGTTTGTTAACTGTTGGTTTCAGTTTTTCACACGCGGGTTATGGAATGACTTTGGCCTGCGGTTTCCCTTATGTGCAGAGTCTCAGCTGGTTTCCCTCTGGAATTACGTTGGTCTCAGAATGAGGGGAAGAGTTCCTTCTGTTCAGTCCACCAGAAGGGTTTTTACACTACTGAGATGATCTCTTTCTTCAAATCCAAGAGAGCCTCCTTGAGAAAAAAATCAAACATCCGAGCCCTGTGCTTTTTGGGGAAGGACATTTACTGATTCAGATTTCACTGACAAGTAACTGTTTGGACATTCATTTCTCTTTGAACAAATGTTGGCCAGTCATATTTACTAAGAATTTTCCATTTCACATATCTGTAGTTTTATCTCTTTTGTTTTATTCATTTCTGAGACATGACTTCACTTAGGTAGATTAGGCTGCCTCAACCTTGAGGTTCACCTGCGTCAGCCTCCTGAATGCTGGGGTTACAGGTGTGTGCTACCAAGCCCGCCAGTATCTTTACTAGTTTTTGATAAAACTGTCTTTTTTTTTTTAGATAGTGTCTCACTATGTAGCCCAAGTTGGCCTTGAACTCTTGGCAGTCCTCCTGTCTCACCCTCTCAAGTGCTGGAATTACAGCACATGCCACCACACCCAGCTTTATTTATCAGGAATTGTGAGCTCTGTTACAATCACCACTGTAACAATGAATTTGCCCACCTTTCCCGTAAATACTTGTTTGCTATTTTATTTGTCACATTCATACTTACAGTTGTTAAATCTTCCCAAATTTACGCAATGATCACACCTGGTAATGTCTTAAAGTTTATTTTATCCCTGTGATTAACATGGGCCCTCCTAATTGTTCTTTATATTTGTGGAATACAGTGTTTTATGACCCATTTTTTTCCAGTCTTGCTTTGAGCATGTTTTAGATGTCTGTCCCTTCCCTTTTTTTTCTTTCTTCCTTCTTTTTTCCCTCCTTTCCTCCCCCCTTCCTATTTCTTCCATTCTTTCACTCATTCTTGCACTGAGGACTGAACCCAGGAAGTGCTGAGCTCTGTACTGACACCTTATCATGCTTTTACTTTGAGCAGGGTCTCCCCAAGTTGCCTAGGCTGTCCCTGAACTTGTCAGCCTCCTCGCTCAGCCCCCTGGGTGTCTGGGATTTCAAGTGTGCATGATGCATGTCATTTGTTACTTTTGGCTTTTTGAGACAGGGCCTCACTGTGTCATTATGACTGGCCTTGAACTCACTGTGTAGCCCAGACTGGCCTCAAACTCCTGGTGATCCTCCTGCCCCAGCCTCCTGAGTTCTGAGATTGCAGGCATGAACCATTATGCCTGGCTTATGTATGTTCTTTAAGGGGAAAATAACTTTTTTTTTCTCAAATCTGACACTTTTTCTTGTAACTGGCAGGTTAAGTCCATTTATAGTTTATTACTGGCACATTTGGGTTTATTGCTATTGGCTTGCCATTTGCCCTATTTTTGTTGTAATTCTGTTTTTTTTTTTTTCCTCTGAGGCTTTTGGTACCAGGATCAAACTCACAACTTCACGCTTGCCAGGCAGGCTCTTAGGCCACTGAGCTAAATTCCTGGCCCTAAGTTTTTTTTAAACAAATTTTTTTTGACAGTGATGAGTATTTTCTAGCCTCATATATGATACTGAGATATACCCTGAGCTCTTAATTTGATTCTTTCTGCTCTATAGTTTTGAAAGTTAAAGGTGTAGCCTCTATTTCAGTTGTTAGTGGCTCCCTTTGCAATGCACATGTAATTAATGAAGCATTGCCTTCTGTCTTAAGCCTCCCCTTGAAGTCTAGACAGACACAGGACATTTCTGCCAGCTGCTCCCTTTCAGACACAGGTATGTTGTGTGTGGGAGGGGAGGAGTCTCAGGGCTTTCACACTGAGCCAAATACCCCTTTTTAAAATTTTGAGACAGGGCCAGGGATATAGCTCAGCAGCACAGCACCTCCCTGGCAAGCGCAAGCTACTGAGTTCAATTCCCAGAACCAAAAAAATAAATAAATAAAAATTTGAGACAGGGTCTCATTAAGTTGCTCAGGCTGGGCTTCAACTTGGGATCCTCCTGCTTCAGCCTCCCAGAGTGCTAGGATTACAGGCTTACGCCACCTGCTGTTTTCATATTTTGTCCAGTTCTTTTTCTTACTCCATGGACTATCATTACCTGCATTACCATACAAACCTGTTTGCTATAAATATCTTTGCAAAGCAGGTGGACATCTGTGGGGACCCCAGTGTTTCTCTTGTGTTTTGTACAGATGTAGTTTTCTACTGGGCTGGGTAGGGAGCTCATGTACATCCTGGGGGGAGTGTGGAATTGAAGGATTCTAGCAGGGACTCAATGCGACTTCCAGGTTGTGCATGTGTCTCAGTCTCTTTGTCTATGTTTGTTTGTCTGCCTGCCCTTCTTTCCTCCCCCTTTTTCAGAGTCTCACTATGTAGTTTAGACTGGACTCAAACTCATAGCAATCCTCCTCCCTCAGCCTCCCAAGTGCTGGGATTCAGGCACGTACCTCAATGGGATGACAAAGTGAATGAGGAAGGAAACTCAAGACTGAGGTCTGATGACACAAGGCATGTGTGCCCTGCCACCTGCCTGGAGGCCACAACCACTCAAGGCATAAATACTGCCTTTCGGGTTTTTTGTTTGTTTTGGTGCCAGGAATGGAACTCAGGACCTTGCACTTGCCAGGCAGGTGCTTGTGCGGCTGAGCTATATGCCCAGCCGATGCCGCCCTTGAAGGTGAGGGGTGGGCAAACCCAGGCCCCAGATGTGACCCCTCAGGGCAGCATTTTTCTTCCACCCCATTTCCTCTCCTATCTGGCTGCCAAGGGTTCAATACTCGGTGAGATGGGACAGCCAGGTGACCTTGGAGTTTGACTTCTGTGGGACCCCCTGCACCTGGAGTCTCAGGGCTCCAGACACCTCCTCTTGAAGGCCAAGAAGTGTACTGATCATGTTTTCTTACTTTCTGTATTTGATGGTGATTTAGCATCAGGGCTTCAGAGGGCCTTGCTGGCTGGGGAGGAGCTGGTCATTCTAGGAGCTGTGACACTATTCATGCCTTTCCCAACAGCCAGCCAATCTGGAACCCACGCTCTCAGCCACTGTGTCCCCTGCTGCAAACCAACCCAGCAGCAGGCCCTGGCAGCAGGGACCAATCTGTACCCCAGCCCTGGCAGGATAATTCAGCCAGTCATCAGTCCCCTCTGCCACACACGCCCCCCACCCCCGCCCAGCTTCCCAGGAAACCCCTCAAGGATTTGACTTCAGCCTCTCCTCCATCCTCACCTCCTGACCAAACCTGCTGCTCCCAGGTGGCCCGTGTGGCCCTGCACACTCTGCTCTCCAGGAAACTGTGGGCAGCAGCCTCTTTTTAACCTCCCCAAGTCCCCAGTCACCTCCATAAACTGACATCCCACTGTACCCCAAGACACGGGGGCATCAGAAAGCAGTTGCATTCAGTTCCTTGTGGTTGGGCATTGAGGTCAGGCAGTGACGGCCCTCACTGCTGGCCGTCCTGCAGGCATGCTAATGTTCCTTGCTTTTTTCTCCTTAATATTTTTGGCTTTTCTTGGATTTTTTGCTATTCCATTTGTGTTTTAGTTTGTCACGTGCCTCCAAAAATAAATAAATAAATAAAACTAACTTGGGATATTTATTAGAACCATGACAGAATGAGCTACAGATGAGTTGGGGTTGCTACCTCTTTGGCTGCCAATGATAGACTACGAAGATTCCTGATTCTTCACACCCTCAGAAATATGGTGGGGTGCCTGTTGATTTAAGCAACTTGGTTTTGGAAATGATTTTGTTACATAGCAACAGCTATCTGATACAGAAAGTCACTCAGCAACTCTGGCATGAGCAATGGGAGATGAGAATATCTAAGGGGACAGGAGAGGCAAGCAAAGGGGTAATTCCCTGGGTGATGCCCTGCTGAGGCCGGATGAACCCTGGCTGTCACTGGAGGCTCCACCCACCACCAGCCAACCCAGGTGACCCTCAAGACACCTCAAGGGGTTCAATTTACAACAGAAAAAACAGAAGCCTATCTTTCTCATGACTACACTGCTGTCTTTCCTGACCTGGCTCCCCTGACCCTTCCCACAGAATGGGGAAGGACTAAGCAATGTCCCAGGGAAGGGGCTACAGAGGACCACACCCTCTGCAGCCTCAGGTGGAAAGCTAGCAGTCAGGGTGGGGGCTACAGAAGCAGCCAAGGTACCGGATGGAGCAGGGGGAGACTGGAAAGGTGGTCCCGGTGGTTTTGTGTGCTTGTTTGCAAGACTCAGGCTCCTGGAAATGTACGTTCCATCAGAAATGTTGGGGTCCAGGAGGCCCTGCCCCCACAGAGCTGCACGGAGGGAAAGTGCAGGAGACGCAGCAACACCCATAACAGAGGGCTCCCTACTGCAGGCTGGGGACTGTGAGGCTTCGCTCCTCTGTGATGGATGTTTAGGCTGGAGGGCATGCCCCAGCCCGCAGGACCAGGGACGGTATCAGGAAACTTCTGATGAGGCTCTGGGGTCCTGGAGTGGCTCAGCAGGGCAGGAAGAAACCTCCAAGCTTTGGAAGACATGGATCAGTTGACTCCCTGAGTCTATCCTTGGGATTCAATCTCCTAGAGTGGCCGTCAGTGGTCACCTATCCCCCGTAATAGAGTCTTGGTATCTGGACTTGACCTGCAGGGAGTGAAGTCAAGGCTGCAAGTCATGTGGCAGGGACTCCTTCTTCCCCTCAGTGAGGACCTAAGAGCCAAAAAGAACCACAACTTCTCCCTCCCACACCCAAGGGGCCTCCAACATCCTGGTCTCCAAGACAGCAGGTTCCCCAAGAAGTCATGGCTCACTCCCATATTAACCCAAACCCGGCTGCCTGAGATGTGGGCAGCCAGCTGAAGGAGAGAGGGGTGGTGGCCGAGAAACGGCAGGGGAGGCTCGGCATTGGGGTCAACGCTACCTCAGAGGTAAAAGGGCTGCAGGGCTCAGGCTTCCCAGGGTAGCTGCTGGGCTTGGGCAGGGTTCTCAGGGGCTGGGAGCAAATGTGGAGAATGAGTGCTCAGCACAGTCGGCTGGAGCCCCTGCAACGGGGTGGGGCACGGGTGCTGAGTGCTGAGCGGGGAGGAGGGAGCCCACTTGGAAGGAGGCAGACAGCAAGAGCCCATCCCTTCCTTTCCCTCTGGTGCTTCACTTACCCAGTGGCCAGGGGTCTCCGATGGCCCTAGGGTCCAGCTGCACAAGATGAACGTCACCTACACTGTGGTCCCTGTGTGGGCCGCCTTTGGGCCTGAGCAGCAGGACGAGAGGCAGGACGTTGGAAAAGTGAGCCTGTGTGGGACACTGCTTTCCCATAGCCAGGCGAGGGCCAAGGTCCGTACTGCCTGAGTTTCTGACTTCTCTCCCAGTCACTCCCTCGCTCCTCCGGGCCTCCTCTTAAGCAAAGCCCTTGGGACCCAGGCTTTGCGTGAGACCCGTGGCCTCCCAGGCGCCCTGCCATTTCCCCCCAGCTCTGGCGCCACAACAGCCTCCAGATCCCTCTAGATGTTGGCACTGCTCAGATCCCTAGTGGGCCGGACGTGCCCCTCCCCAGCAGCTGTGCCACCTGTGCTCCTCGTCTTGGTTACCCCGCTGCCCACAGTAATGCCACACTATCTTCGGTGGCCCTTGCCCCATCTATCTCCCAAAAGCTCCCCTGCCCCTGAGACCTTACCTTGGTGACAAGATGCAGCCACTGCCACCCGAAGTGCCCCCTCTTGTGCTGTCCACCTTGTCCACTGCCCACAAAACCCCAGTCATGACAGCTGTGCGAAATTACTGGCAGTGGGCACCTGGGGCCTGGCTGGTGTCCTGCCCCTGTCCGCAATGCCCTCTGCCCCCATCTCCAGCCCAAACCTGCCTGTCCAGGGCTGGGCGGTGAGACACGGTCATAGGGTCCCAGCAAAGGGACCACCTTAGGTGGACCACACTTAGTACTATGTGGTCCTCCACCCAGATCACTGAGAATCGTGTTCAGGGCTGTGGCACAAGAGCAGCCAGCACCATAGCTGTCCAGGGGCACAGAGGGCAAAGATGTGTTGGACTGAACACTGGGGAACTTGAAGGGGTGACAGAAGTGATTTGGGCAGAAGAAGAGGCAGAGGGCTCAAAACTCATGAGACAGCTGGAGAGGCAGGGCTCAGAGACAGGGCGCTTGCAGCGTATTGGGAGCTGGAGAAAAAGTGGCCCGAGACAAGGGTGAGGCAGCCGCCTGGTGGGAGAGTTGGGAGGCAGGAGGGGCAGGGCTGGCAGGAAGGGAATGGAGGCCAAAGCCGGGTGCAGGCAGAGGCCGGGACCCACACCCTGGGTTCCACTGCCTCCACGGTCCTTCCATACCTGGGAGCAAGGCTGAGGACCCAGCCAGCTGTCCAAGCCCCAAAGAGCTCTGAAGGCTTAGCCCCCACCCCAACCTGAGTGCTCATAGCCTACCCATTGCTTTCGGGGTCCTTCCTACAGCCCCAGGGGCATCGCTGGAGCTGGAGCCCAGGGAGTCGGAAGCAGCACCAGGCCAGGCCCACCCCGGTGAGCAGAGACAGCAGGAAGCTGAGGAGCACTGCCAGCAGGAAGGTATTGCCACCTGCAGAGGACAGGGCACTGAGTTCCTGATCAGGTGCACCACCTGGGGCCCTGCCCACCTGCCCCCAACTGGCGCACTTTCAGGCCGCACTGGGCCACTGTCTACACTGCCGCCGAAGCCTAGCTTGTCACAGAAGGGCGGAGCCCAGCCCGAAGAGCAGTGGCAGTTTTGGTTGCTATTGCAAACCTGCAGAGCAGAGAGAGAGGGGAGTCATGTCAAGTCAGGGACCTCAATGTCACCCTCCACTGCTCAGGCTACTCACTCCACGGTTGTGGCAGGCAGTCAGGCAGCGCTCCAGCTCCTGGGAGGAAGCGTTCTGGCAGTGTCTGTCTTGGCACACCTATGGGCAGTGTGCCCACTGGGCAGTGAAGTAACACTTTTGCCTATGGAACTCAAGTGGCCAGGAGGGGTGGAGTGTGCAGGGCTCACCATTCCAGGTCCACAGTGAGTGCCTGGCTCTACCAGGCCCAAGTCCAGCGGGTCCAGTTGGGCATCCGGGAGCACCAGGGCTGCACGGCAAGCCACTTCGTGGCCATCGAAGCGAGCCGTGGACTCCACAGGCGCCATGTGCGGCACCATGGGGTTGGGTTCCCCGCCCTGGCACTGCAGCGTCCCACACTGAGCGTCCCTGGGGAGCAAGTGGAGGGTGGTCAACATCACAAGTGTGGCCTTCTCGAACACACACGGATCCACTACTCTGCTCCTCACCTCTGAGCGCAAGGCAGGAAGCGGCCTGCGCCATCCTGGCCACAGTTTCCAGAGGCGTCTCCGGCGAGGTTCCCCTGCTGGAAACAGGCCTCAGGGGCTGGGCGGGAGCCTGAGGATGAAAGCGCGACCCTGAGGTAGCGCAGCGGGAGCCTCAGTTCCCCAGCAGATCCTGTCTACAGGATCTGGAAAGGCCGCCGCCTAGGAGGGGCCAGGGTGCGAGGGAGCGTGGTCTCACCAGGCCCCCAGAGTTGCTCGCACTGCTGCTCCAGCGTGGGGCACGCGCCGTCCCGGCAGTAGCCTCGGCCCCCGGCGCAGGGCCAGCCATTCAGCAGGTAAACATCCGGGGGACAGTGCGGCGAGGCGCCCGTGCAGAACTCAGGGAGGTCGCAGTCTCCCGCAGCCTGGCGGCACAACGAGCCAGCCGGCTTCAGCTACGCAGATGCCCGGTTGAGACAAGGGATAGTGACAGATCTGAGCCGAGCTCATTCAGGGCCAGGCAACGAGCGCACAGAGCCAGCACCCAGCAGGGACCAACCTGCCCTCACCAGGCAGCGCGCGCAGCAGTCCCCGTGGGCGCACTGGGCGCCCGCGCGCAGCGAGCAGTTGTGGGCGAAGCAGCAAGGGTCCGGGCACTTCTAGGATCAGAAAGGTGAAACTGGACGAGGTGCGGGGTAAGTGCCTCAGACGTCCGGAGGGGGCGAGAAGAGGGCCAGGCTCGGTCCCCAGAGGCGGACCTGACCTGGCCAGACCCGCAGTCGCACTCTTCGCCCGCTTCCACGAAGCCGTTCCCGCAGCGCGAGGGCGGCACCGGGAGCCCGGGCTCCGGGGCGTTGGAGAGGCACGCGCCGCCTCCCTTGCGGAAGAAGGCGCGTAGCTGGCGGCGGCTGCAGGCGCTGAAGACGCGCGGGAACGGGTGCCTGGCGGGGGGAGGGCGTCAGCAGCGCGGGACACCCCAACCCCACTCCCGGGCCGGATTCCCAGCCCGGGAGACGGTCACGCTGCGACCCGAGGCGCGGACAGCGCCCGGGCGACCGGAGGCTCGCATGCTGTGGAGGCAGAGCCCAGAGAGGGGCCCGAGGCGGAGCAGGTGTGACGCCCAGAGGACAATCCGGGGCCTGAGGAGCAACAGCGCCCCCAGCGGTGCTACTCCCGCGTGGGGCAACCTTGCTGGGTTTTTTACAAAATCTTCACACTCCCGAGAATCCACTTTGCCTGCGTTTTTTCCACTGAGGCCTCATGAACAACAGGACAAGTGGTTTCACCATCCCCGTTTACAAAAGAGAAACTCGGGATGACCAAAGCAGCATGCAGGGAACGTGTCCGCTCCCGCGCCCTAGCCCGCGCGTACCCCGTGGCCGCGGCCATGACGCAGCCGCCTTGCTCTGTGCAGCAGCCGTCGGGGTCGTGGCTGAGGCCCAAGCTGTGGCCGATCTCGTGGGCCATGGTGACCGCAGCGCCGATGGGGAGCTCCGAATGGTCCTAGAGGGCGCGTGGGTGTCACCGCGGGGCGGGAGCTTCACCCCAGGCCCATCCCCAGGCCCCCGGCTCACCGTGCTCACGCCTCCCGAGCTCTCTGAGCGGCATATGCCCCCGACGGGCGCCAGCCCCACGGAGGAGCCCCGGAAAGTGCGGCCCCTGAAAAGCGAGCCCAGTGTGAACAGAGGAGGGGCGGGAGCCTTGGCCGTCCTGCCTGCCATCCGCGCAGAGGTCAGAGGCACCCACGTGAGCAGCTGTGTGGAGTCGTGCGGTCGCCGTGCCCATAGCTCCCGACGCCACTGCAGAAAGTCCCAAAGCGTGGCGTTCGCGTCGGCCGTGACGCGGCTGCGGTCCTGCTCTGTCCACACTTCCAGGCCGGTCAGCACCACCTGAATGTCCAGGGTCCTGAGGAGCTGACGAGGAGAGGTGTGAGGCCCCTTGGGGGCAGAACCCCTCTCCCCCTACCCTGCCCTGCCACACCACCTCTCCTGCCTCCCCAACCTGGTCTACATAATTGGCAATCTCCAGGAGACGCTGTTTGGTGTGGTTCAAGTTCTGGTGCTGGATCAAGTACTGAGAAGGCAGAAATTTCCGACACTGTGAGGGGCTGTGCTGGCCTGCCCTGTCCCCTCCCAACCCTGGGGACTGCCCTCACCAGGGAGTGGTCTGCTACTAGGTACAGCTCCAGGTACCTCGGGCCCCTAGGCGCTTCTCGCTTGTCCTGTAGGGAGCCAAATGGTGACCTTGAGTGGCAGGCTGCTGGCCTTCAGTCCTAACCAACTCCAATTCCCAGAAAGAACAGGCTTAAAAGTTGGCCAGAACTTATCTCTTCAGCCTTAGTTAAAATACTGGGACAGGTGGCCCCTGGCCTGGGACATGCATTCCTGTCTCCTCTGATTTGGGGGGCTACATAGGCGCACTGTGTTCCCTTTCCCACTGGGGTCTGTGCCACTGACCCTGCTTTGGGGGGCAGAAGGAAGCCTGGCCATGCCCTCTTTGTCCCTGTGCTCCCTGTAGCCACAGGTCCCTTTGCCGGTGAGCAGTCTCTCCATTTGGAAAATCCTGTGGGTTGACCAGTCCTCTGGGTCCCCAGGTGGCCAGGGATGCAGGTAATAGCTGGCATTGCTGTTGAGCCCAATCAGGCCTCTAGGTGCAGAGATGTGAGAGTGGGGTGTCGGGGAGCTCTTGCTTCAGCTTGGGTCTACACCCCAGCCCTAGGGCTGCTCACCTCACCCGGGAGCAGGTGCTGAGCATGACCCAGGAGTTGGAGAAGCCCCTCACTCGTCCATGGTAGAGGCAGTGGTCCTGGGGAGGAAAGACCCAGGCCCCAAAACCTCAGCCAGAGCTGAAGCCAGAGGAAAGGGGAGGGCAAGAAGGGAAGGGGAGGACTGGCTCAACTTCCTCTAGGAATGGAATTGGGGAGAGGGGCAGGGATAGTGCAGGGCTATCTCGAGTGACATCCCCAGCACCTTCACACTGTCCTCAGACCCTCCGGAAGTGCCTCACCATGTGCTCGGGGAGCAGCACCACTGGCTGCCCATCCTGGCCGTAGTGGGTTTCTGTGTATCCTGGTGCCAGCAGCCTGCCAGGAGGGGGGTTTAGGAATCACTTACGGAGCCCAGGCTCCCCCAGCCTCCCTCCCGGAATGCTAATGCTTAGCTCTAAGTGTGAGGCACCCTCAGAAAAGCCTGAGCTAGCTCAGATGTGGGAGGTGGACACAGGGGAAGCACCAGGAGGAGCAGGAAGAAGGAAGGGTCTGAGTTCCACTAAGCCCCACAGCTCAGGAGGGGAAGGATTAGGAGATGCTGCTGAGGAGGTGAGACCTGAAGCCTGCTGCCTCCCTGCTGGGAACCAGGCCGCCCTCTCATCTCCCTCACATCCTCTCCTCAGGCCTCTGGACCCTCCACATCACCTGCTGCCCCTCAGTGAGAGGAAGCAGTGCACACCTGCTGCCGCCTGCTCCTCTGAGCAGGCGCGCACACACACACACACACACACACACACACACACACACACACGGTTGCTGAGTCTCTGGAAACCACGGTTCAGACTCCAGGAAGAAGTAAAACACATAGAGCGTTCGGAACAGTGCCTGCCATGAAACTCAGTGAGCGAGACCTATGCACGGTGAGGCTGGATGGTTCTAAGACCCCCCACTTTGTGTGGGAACCCTGCCTAAACCTGAGCCCTGCCTGCCTGCTCGTTCACCAGCTCAGAATAGTTGTTGTGCATGTTCAGGATCCGAAGCACTAAAATCCCTTTCGAGCTGGCCCTGCTGGGTCCCCTAAATTCACCCCCCAAACATACTTTCTTTCTCGTAGATGTTAACTCTACAGGCAGGATAAACACACTGGCACCCTGAATGTGCTTTGACCCTTGTCGCTGCTGCATCTTTGCCTGGCTGTTCCTTCAGCCTAGTCCCCAGTTACATCTGTGGAAACAGCTGAGATTCTTTATAACTCAACACTAGGTGGTGCTCACCGGTTTCCACCAGGGCGCTGCCAAACTGCCCAGTGTTAGGAAGAATGCTGTGCTCACAATGGGGATGCCTAGCTTCAGGGGCCCATCTCGGCCTCCAGGGGCCAGCCTCCAGCTGGAGTGACTGCTGTCACCTGCATCCCTTCTGAGTCCCTTTTCCATTCAGACTCCCTCAGGGGGTAGCTTCAGTCCGGGTGGCCAGCATGACCCACTCCAGAGAGGGGGTCTGTTCTGGGCCCACCACAGCCTGATACTTACCGGCTGTTCTCCAACTCAAGCAGGAGTGCCTGGCCCTCAGACTCCAAGGCCACCAGCCCGGAGTCAGGCATCCAGATCTAGGCAAGAAGGAGTGACGGTCGTGAAGGGAGCAGGAGGATGTGGAGCTGGCTGCTGAGAAAGCTCCTAAGGACAGCCAGCCCCGTGGGGTTATGAGGGCCTGGGCAGGCATGGGGCAAGGACATGCAAAGATCTCCCCAGACCTGGGGTGTCTGTTGTGACAACGGTGCAAAGTGCATAAAGAGTGCCAGGGACATCCCATGTCTCCCAGAGGTAAGGCACCCCCCGGAAAGGTACCCTGCTTTACCCAGTGTTACTGGGCTTTCCCATGGCGTGCCCTCGTCTTTTGCACCAGAAGGGGCATGACCAGGAGAGGAAGACTATGGCATCTGAAGAACATGGTGAGGGACACTGAGCAGCTGGGGCTCAGGCCTCTTCACAGCCTCTGTGCTATGTGGGGACTTGTTTCTGTGTCTTTTATTTTGAGGTGCTGGGGATGGAACCCAGGGCCACACACATGCTAGCCAAGGGCTTGCCACTGAGCTGTAGCCCCAGCCCACTGTGTCTGTACCTTGGGGGAACACAATCCCTGAGAATTCAGACTTTATTCCTCCACCTCTCATCCTGGCAAACTGCCCCATCCTCCAGTTCTCCACAGCTCCAGCAAGCCTGCCCCACATCTGAGCTCCCAGAGCAAACATGGGCCATCCCAGGCTCTCACTGCTAGAAATCGAGAAGGCCTTCTCCCTACCGTCTTTGCCTTTTCCACTCCGTGAAGCACCCCATCTTCCCCACCTTGTCCACTCAGCCTGGCTGGGGGCCCAGACTTGGAAACAGCTCAGAAGATTCCTGGGGGACTGCTGCATCTTCGGAATGTTTGCCCCTGCCCTGGCTGGTGCTCCCCTTTTATCCCAAAATGCACTGGGCTGGGACCCAGGCCAGGGGGCTCAGAGTTGGGGGGGGGGGCTTCCTCTGCAGGTGGGAAACAGACAGCCCTCATTTCCCCAGCCAGGCCCTGTGAGGTCCAAGTGTGAGCTCACTCGGCTGGAATGCCACTGGTTTGTTGGGAAAAGTGTGCACTAGGAGGAAGGCAGTGGCCCAGATGGAAGAGCACACTTGAGGTCCCCATCCCTCTGCAGCCCTTGCAGCTTTCTCTGTTTGCCCTCCTGGTAAGCTTCCCCCTCCCCATGTACCCATCCCCCTCCTGAACTGCGAGCTTCCTGCCTTCAGACGATGCCCTGCTGGAGCTGTTTCCTGCCTGGCCTCCCTCTCCTGGCAGGCTTCCTGGGGACAGAGCCAGAGCTGGCAAAGCAGGGCTCTCTGGGATTCTCCTCTGGGTCACAGCCCAGGCCAGTTAGGGAGGCCCACGGTTCAGGTGACCCCGTATGTGCCAGCCTGCCCCTCTGCCAGGGATGTCCAGAACCGCATCAAAGCACAGACCAGTTGAATGGGGCCCTGAAGGTCTGGAGATCCCCAGGGAAGACCCTAATTCAGGACCCCCGGCTACATGGAAGCACTCTCTGATATTTGTGCTTGCTGGACTTGGACAGTGGGCTGTGCTAGCTTCCTTGGAAATGCAAAACTGAGTGTTTTCAGACCTCAGCAGGTCTCAGGTTTCTGGGCCCAAAGAGCTGTGTGGCTGTGGGCAATTTTCCAGCCTTTCTGGGCTTCAGTTTGCCCTTCTGTGAAATGGGCACACCAAGGCTATTGGCTTCTTGGTTTGCAGTGCAGATGCTGTGACCTGAACACCGTGTGATGATTAGGAGTTGGGAGGAGGCAGGACTGATGTTCTGGAGAAGCAAACAGAGTGAGCCTGCACCTGGGGCGCAGGACAATGACCATTACCCCTGGCCACAAGTGGATTCCACAGGAGGCAATGAGGCTGACTTTTTGGGATCCTCAGTGGAAGGGCCCTGGGAGGGACAATATTGTGTCACCTGCTCTGCAAACTCAGCCAAAGGAAGCTATTTTGGTGTCTTTTTAAAGGGGCTCCTGAAGAGCTTCAGGCCCCCTAAACTCAAGGCCCAGCTCTGCCTGACGGGGTGGGGTAGTCTGAATAATGGTGGGGGAGGGAAGAGGGTGTGGACGATGCTAGAAATGACTTCCATGTGTGCAGGCTGGCAACATCTAGATGCTTCTCCACCGCACCCCGCCTTCCCACCCATGGGGAGGGGCAGAAAAGCTGCCAAGCTACCACTAAGGGAAGGCCAGAGGGGCTGGGAGACCCCAGACTCCTGCAGTGCAGGGGGTAACATGGCACTGACCAGCTCTTCCAAAGTGACGGTGCTCCAGGATCGTCCATCCAGGATCCAGTGTGGGGTGACTGGCTCTGCAGAAGTGTTCCCTGCAGTAAAGACGGCACAGAGTAAGAGGGGCCTGAGGAATGGGAGGGCTGGGGACAGCAGAGGGGCAAGGATGGAGACATGGGTGGCCTGAGGGGAGGCTCCATGTCCAACACTCACTGGACATCTCAAGTGAGAAGTCACCAGCAAGGGGCAGAGAGAGAGACAGGAGCATGGGATGGAAGAGCTCAGCTGGGGATCTGGGGCTGCCTGACTTTGAGGGGCAGGCGGGGGTCAGAGGTCACAAGGAAGAGGCCTAGGCTCCCAGTACAGAGGAGAGGGGCAGGAGGGGACAGCCATGGGTATTTTTAGACTGGGCGGCAGATACCTTTAGAGTGAGAGATCTGCCAGGAGGCAGCCAGATGTCTTGAGAGTCCTCTATGTGCAGGGCTCCCCTTGGGGACCCAGGGCACAGTGTCAGGCCTCCCAACCAGGGTGTGCCTGGAGGTCTCTAGGAGGAATCCTCGAGCCAAAGATTGCTCAAAGGGGCCCGGAGTACTTTTAGGGTGCTCCTGCCCTTCCCCACACAGTCTCACCACCTCCCCCCATCCAGGCAGGAGCCTGCAACCAGCCCTCCCACCCCTCTGACACTTAGTTCTCGGAGCAAGCCTGGCTCCCAGAAAAGACAGCTGCCCACCACTGCCCACTCGTTACCCCAGACCTGCCTTCGCTGATGACCGCCTGGGAAAAGGGCCCAGCCCTCCTAGGCACCCCAACTCCTTCCTCCTGTACCTCCCCTCCCAGACCTCAGGCCTGGAAGATCTGGGGTAACACAGCTTCAGGAGTCCCCTGCTTAACTGATGACTGAGCTGTCATCAGGCAGGAGGGGGAAAGGGCCCAGCCCCTTGCTACAGAAGCCCTAGGAACCAGTGGGGGAGGTGCTGAGCAGAGTCTGGTCAAATGGAAGGAGGAGATCTCTGAGCCTAGAGGGGCTTAACTGGGTGTGAGAACCAGGCTGGTCCAGGCCTCCAAGGATACTGGGTATGGGCGCAGTGTGGCCCTGGCACTTGCTTGCTGCCACTGGCACTGTGGTTAAGGGGCTGAGATGGAGCTGGCTTCTCAGCCCAAGGAGAGAAGTGGGAGCATAGAGCCCCCCTCTCTCAGGGGTCTCATCCCACCTCCTGGCCCCAGGCTAGATCCTAATGTTTCAGAGCAGTGGGATGACCAGAAATGGTTCCCAAAGGCATGACATCTGCGCCCCTTCCCCTACCAGGCCAGAACAGACCAGGCGCCCATACCTGTGGGTCCCCAACATAGAGCTGTGGAACTTGAACCCTCCAGGCTGCCTGCCCAGGCCTCCAGGCCTCCTCCAGGAGTGCCCTTTCTGCCCTTCTGCCAGGTGCTTGCTGCACAAGATCTGCAAATCCTCCTGGCAAGTGGCCCCACCTTGCAGAGAGTTCAGGGAGGCTCCCCTGGAAGGAGATGCAGTCTTCCCAAGGCACTGCCAAGCAGGCCCAGTCTGTTTGGAGAAGTCCTTGTCTGTCTAACCAAACAAGGGAACTCTATAAACAGTACACACACGCTGGCCAGGCGGGGAAGGTAGGGAGCCTCGGGACAGCGGGTGCTGTGGGCAGCACAGGATTGAGGGGCTCAGTGGGCCTGGGGCCTCCTGGAGGGGGAGACCTACTGGCCCATGGCCAGAGACGCAGCAGTGTCCCCACCCTGCGGGCTGTACTATTAGAGACTCCAGGCAGCAGCCCCTGAGGTTGGGAAGCTGCTGGGCAGTAGCCTTGCGCCTCTGCTTTGCTCCTGGTGGGCAAAAAAAGATGTGGGCCAGACGACCTGAAGCCAGCCCAAAGCTGAGTGCAGGTCTCATGGGCGCCCACTCAGATCCTCCCCGGCCCTGTCCTCCGCCAGGCCATGCCTGGGTTTCAGACCCTCTAGCCACTGACTGGAGCAGAGGGCTCGCCCAGCCCCACGGCTGCCACCCACCTGTCCCTGGGGCTCGCCAGCCCACAACCTCACCTGGAAGCACCCAGGCACCAGGCACCAGTCCGGGAGACAGCAGCAGTAGTGACAGCAGCCACCGCAGCACCGGCGACCTCCGAGCTCTCAGGGACCCCCTGCCCATGGCTGGGAGCGCCTGGGCCTCCAGGCCCCGGCCGCCGGCTCCGCCCCGGCTGGATGGAGGCCGCCCCACGCCCGCGCAAGCCTCCTGGCCACCGCCTCCCGGTCTGGACCTGGCCCCTGGGGCTCGACCCGACCGGCGGGAGGGGGGCGGGAGGAGGGAGCGGGCGGGGCAGCACCGGGGCTTGGGGCAGAGGGTGGGACGGGGCGGGGACCGGCGGGAAGGTTCTTTGAGGACCACAGAGGGATGGAGGAGTAAGACCAAGGCTGGAGCGCCCCCTGCGCCGCCGTCCCCTGGGACTCAGTTCTGTCCGCGGAGCCCGGGAGGAGGAGGCCGTCAGGTGCAGCTGCCTCCAGCGGCAGCGGCCACTAGCCGAGGTCTAGAGCAGAGGCCTGCGGTCTGCGGGCTGCTCTTCCAGAAAGGCGCGATGAGGCGGGACAGGCGCAGGAGGTAGCTCAGCCCTGCTCCCCCGGCCTGGCGAGAGGTCAGGCCCGTACAGAGCCATGCACCCACCCCCCTGCGTGGGGGGACTTTCGGTCTCACAGCATCTGTTTCTTGTTATAAAAGCTTGTTTGTTTGAGTGCGAGGTACAAAGTATTCTGATAGGGAGGGCTGTTGGTTTTCAAGCAAATCTGTTCCTGAGAATTTGGAATTAGTGATTCTGTTGGTAAAAGGTTCAGCAAGAAGAGAAACCTACACTTATGTGATTCAAACATCAGAAAGCCTGTCAGAATGTGGCACCATGGACCCCACGGGAGTCCCAGCTACTCCAGAGGCTGAGGCGGGATGTCGCTGTAGTCCAGGAATTCTGAGTCACCATGGGCAACAGAGCAAAACCCACTTTGAACTGTTTGTTTTTTAAGCATGATAAAATAAGTGCTTAGGGAAAAGTCCTGCTATCTCTTCAGTCTCCATCCTTTCAACCATCATTTCCCACAGGAAACTTTAGTTTTTTGCACAGACCTTTAGTTTTTTTTATATAAACCAAAGACAATAGAACTTTTTCCTCTCTTATTAAGATTTTGCTGCCCTTTGACTTTTTCAGTTAATAATTCACTTTGTATATCAGTACATTTAGAAGGTCTTTACTAGTGTTGTCTTTTTTTTTTTTTTTTTTTTTTTTTTGTCTTTTTTCTTTTTATCAGTACCAGGGATCAAACTCAGGACCACACACTTGCAAGGCAGGCGTTTATGCCGCTGAGCTAAATCCCCAGCCCCACTGGTGTTGTCTTTATGATGATTAATTATTAGGGTTGTGGTTATTGTTGTTGTTCTTTTGATGTGTGCATGTGTATGTACTGGGGATCGAACTCACCACCTCATGCTTGCCAGGCAGGCACTTGTACTGCTGAGCTAAATCCCCAGCTAGTTTAGATTTTTAAATCAACTTCCAAGAATATCAGTTTTATTAAGGTATCACATCCTTGCAGTAAGTTGCATGTAAGGGTATTTAAGTGAGTTTGATGACTGTGTATACTAGTGTAACTGTCACCACAAGTGTGGTGCGTTTCCAGCACTCCCCACAGGCCACCTGTGCCCCTTTCCGAGGTTCTCCCACTCCCAGCCCCGGCAGCTGCTGGTCTCTTTTTGTCCATAGGTTTCCTTCCCTATGCACATGAATGGAATTATACACCACACACTCTGCCGCGTCTGGCTCCTTTCCCCCTTTATGAGTTTTTGAGATTCATTTGCACTATTTTGTGTGTCAGCACAGTCATGCCTTGCTTGACGATGGGATATATTCTGAGAAATGCCTCACCACCTGTAACCCCAGCTACTCAGGAGGCTGAGGCAGAAAGAGTCAAAGTTTGAGATCAGGTTGGCCTGGGCAACTTAGAACTTGCTTCAAAATTTAAAAACAAAACAAAACAAAAACCTCTTTTTAAAAGAGACTGGAAACATAGCTCAGTGGTGCAGCGCTTGCCTAGTGTGTATGAGGTCCTTGGTTCAGTACCCAGTGCCGAGAGAGACAGAGAGAGAAAGAGGGAGATTCAGGGGCAGAGACACAGAAGCAGACTGCACAAAACAGAGCCTGTGCTCATGGGACCTGGCCAGTGCAGCCTCTCCACACCTCGGTTCTGCATATGGTGGAACCTACTGTTCACAGGCCACAGCCCTGGCCAGCATGTTTCTGTAGGGAACGCTGCAGGCAATTGAAACACAAGGCAAAGTGTTTGCTTCTAAACATACCTAAATGTAGGACAGGGTCAGTGAAATACTATGGGACAGGAATTTTTCAGCTGCTTTGAAATCTTATGGGACCACTGCCACTTACCCAGCCAATCACTGACTGAAACTTGGTGCATGATGGTAGCCTCAGGGTATCAGCCACGTTCTCACTGGGGTTTAAATACATATCGCTCACGACCTAAAGGAGGAGAGGTTTATTTTGGCTCGTGTTTTCAGTCCATAATCAGCAGGCTCAAGGCAGAGAGGGCCTGGGAAAAGGGGCTGCCAGAGCAAGGCTGTTCAAGGTGGCACCCAAGAAGCAGTGCAAGGTCTCCTCGTTCAGGTCCCGACCCAAAGCCAGGCTGCGGACCCTGCACAGTGCTTCCGCATGGTGTGTTTCACAGAGGACCATAGTTGCTCGCCTCTTCCCTCCTCCAGACTCAGAGCTCCACGGTGCCTGAAAACTTGTGTCTTCTTTACAACCTGGCAGAGGACACGATTCAGTCACCCTGGAAAAGCGGTACCTCCCACACCAAAGGCTCCTGCCTCTGGCTCCTTTCCCTCAACACTGAAACATCACTTGTACATTGTCTGAAGTCATCGCTTATGCTCACTGTTGTGTAATATTCCATCGTGGGAACGTGGCACAGTTGATGTTGCCTCTCCATTGCTACTGTGCATTTATTGTCTCTATTCGTGGCTGTGATGGGTAGCATTGCTGTGATCACTCATACAAGTCTCACAGGGACATAAACCCTCTTTTCTTGGGTAAATACACAGGGGTGGAATGTCAGGGTCATGGGAGTATGTTAGCTCCATAGATATTCTTGAATTATTTCCCAAAACTGTCATACATACTGCACAGTGCCATTTATACAAAGTTCAAGACCCGAAACATGAAATCTATGGTGTTAGAGGTCAAAACAGTAGCAGCCCTTGGGGAATTGAGACTGGGAGAGAACTCCAGGGAGGTGCTGGGGTACACTTTGTTTCTTGATCTGTGCTGGCTGCATAGTTCTTTGCTTTGGGGAAAATCATTCTTCACACTTATACAGTGTGTACTTTCAATTATAAGTTTACACTTATAATTGATGTTACACTTCAATTGTAAGTTTATTTCAAAGTCTTGGGAGCCTTTAGACCACAGAAGTACTCAACCGAGCTCCCTCCAGCCCACTGTGGACATATATCTCCTTGAAGGGACACAGATGCAGATGAAGACTTCCAAGTCACATGTGCCCAGATCCCCCTCCGTGGCCATCTGCAATTCTCCCCTCTGCCAGGCAGCCCCCAAGCACCTGGCTGCACTTGGTTTGCTCTGTCTGTCCCACCCTTGACTTTAACCCAAGGTTTCCACCCTCCTACTCAACAAGGTAGAAGAAACCAGTGCTGTGCTGGTCCTTTTGGGTGAGCAGCACACAGTCAGAGCTTCAGGGAGCAGGAAGGGACACACTCAATCCAGCAGAAGATGGTTTGTGACAGTATCATGTGATTTACAATCCCAGGCCACCTCTTGTGGATGGTCCCTGAACAAATGCATTAATTTTGAATCCTCTGTGTTCTAGCCCAGAAGTTAGGATTTCAAGGAAAAAAAACTCACTCCAGTTGCATCATAGGATGGAGGTTTATTGGAAAGACATGCAGGACCAGGTCTGGGAGGAGTGTGGCAATCAGCCATGAAAGGAAACGGGATCCAGAACGAGGGAGGGAGGGTACAGCCTAGCCTCACAGTGCTCACCTGGCCTCTAATTCCTTCCCAGCCTGTTAGCTCCTGAACCAGTAGCCAATACTCTCCATGTTTCTCAGCCCAGATCTGCAGACCCTTTGCTCCTCCCATCATCTGCTACCAGGCTACACGGCAGTCACCAGCTGATCAAGCACCAGCTCCTCCCAGGCCCTGGTTCCTTGTCGGTCGCCTTCATTTGTTTTAACAACCTCTGGTACATTGAAAACCAGCAAAATGACAGGAGCTCACCTGTCACTGGAGAGGGGTGCTCTTGGAGCAAGCCCAGAGATGGTAAGCACATCTGTGTCTGTTCTTCACTGCTAAAGCTGGGGTGGGGTGGAAGGTGAGGAAATGGGGCGCCTCTTCTTTCAAGGGCCAGCACTGGCCCAAAGACCTGGCATGCCCTCACCCTAGAGAATACCAAGTCTCAATTTCTTTAGTGTTATCTTGTGAG
Source organism: Cavia porcellus (assembly GCF_034190915.1). NCBI lineage: Eukaryota > Metazoa > Chordata > Mammalia > Rodentia > Caviidae > Cavia > Cavia porcellus. The sequence continues at coordinate 49,125,048 of NW_026947488.1, read as the reverse complement.
AGGGACTAATTATCTCTCTCAGGAAGCCCAAGAACGGAATGGCTAGGCGCATTGAGGTAGGTCAGTCCCATCAGTATCAAAAGTCCCAGGATTGACTCCATAGTTGAAAGCCCTTTGGAAACAAAAATTCCAAATGGACTCTGGGCTCAGAATAAAAACTTCCTGCCCAGTTTCGCTTGCAGGTTGGTGTGCTCTGGTGAGCAAACTCCAGCTGAGGGGAAGGGAGGAAACTGACCCGTGCAGCTCCGGGGCTGTGCACACAATGGGAACGGGTGAGCCTCCTGCCGTCCGCTTCCATCCTTCCCTCTTCTGGATGTAGGGAACATGGACACAGTGGGGCCATGTGAACCTCACTGTCTAAGGCAATAGTTTAGGGATGGGAAAAAGTAAGATGAAAGGAGCCTGAGCCCCAACACCCTGTACCACCATAGCATATCCAGACTAGAAGGGGAAAGAAAAATAAAACTCTATCCATGTTGAAGCCACTGTATTTGGTATCATGTTACAGAAGCCTGGCCTGTTCATACACTGTCAGGCACAGAGTGCTCGGCAAGGCTGTGAAGACACAGACAGCCTTGTGTTTTGCAGTGCCTCCTTTGGAAGAGAGATGGCGAAGGGAGGAGGTCCAGAGGAAAGACAGGCACAGACACAAGTAAATGACACAATCAACTCAGTTTTCTTGAGGATTCCCTGGAATCAGCACCCTCCTGGGTGGACGAAGCCTTTCTTCACCTCTTACCACCATAAAAGAGTTGCAGCCAAGTCTTCAGAAGTCAGATGTCACCATGTCTTTTGCAAAGACGTGGCCAGGACCCAGCGCTGCCTGCTTCACAGTGCCTGGTTCATCAGTATCCTCCTCCTCCTCCTGAGGGCAGCAGCACCACCTGTCAGCTCAGCTGCTGAGCACGTGCCTGTGCGTGCTCAATAAGCTTCCCACAAAGAAAGGCCTGGTCGTAGGCTGACTATGGGCCCAACCATGGTCCCTGCGCGCCCCGCTTCCCCAAGAAGATTGGCAGAGTGGGCACAGCCAGAGCTCTGCCTCTGGCCCCTGAAGTCGCTCATCTGCAGAGGGGGCACACTGTCAACCCTGCCCAGGTGACAGGCAGGCTCAGGAGTGTTGAAGAACTCAAAACAAAGGCAAAGGAATCAGGAAATGTGTCTTGGAACTGAGCCTGAGGCTGCTAAGACCAAAAAGCCACGCAGCCCAGCCCTGAGCAGAATATGGCTCTCTCTCACTCTCGCGGGGTCTTGGCCCCCTGCACTTCCTCCCCAACCTCCTTCTGGCCCCAGGCATCATCCCAGATGCCAGCAGGGCACTGTGAACAAGCTGGCATTATGCCTGCACATGCCCTTGTTTACGGAATGCTTACCTGCATGTCCCCATGTCCCTCGGAGAAGTTCATCTCCAAATTCCTGCCTAGGCTCAAATGTCTGGAACGCTTCCTGCAGTCAAGAATGAACTCAGAGGCTCCTGCTCCTCATTTCCTCCTCCACCCATGCCTTCAGGCTTCCCACTGTCCAGAGCACCTGCTGTTTCTTCCTGCACAGCCCTTTCTTCAACACACACAGGGTACGGGGTGGGGGGGGGGCATAGAAGGCTAGAGGTAATTCTGGGGGACCCACATGAGGAGGCGTAGCAGTACTTGAACTTGGCAAGTGGGAAGTTCCCCTAAAGTAGGTGGGGAGTGCTGGAGGAAAAAGGGCAGGACAACCCAGACCCACCTCCATACACAGTAGGCCCCCAGGCCCAACAGCAAGCACAGTAAGGCGGCCAGCAGTCCCAGCACCCAAAGGAGACACTGGAGCAAATGCAGCTGGTGCAGGGCTGGAACACAGAGGAGGAGCTCAGGGGCAGCCATGGTTCTGAGCCCCAGTGCTGCCCTTGCACTTCATCTCAAAGCTCCCATCTGGAGAACTCTAAGAGGCCAGTTTAGACTGGACAGACAGGCCATGTCTGAAGGGAGTAGCTGGAGCCCCTCCCCTCACCTGAGACCCCAAAGTAGGCAGAGGCAGAAGCTGAGCCCAGGCTATTGGAGGCGAAGCACACATATTCTCCCTGGTCGCTGGGCCTTAGCAGCTCCATGTCCACCCTCAGGCCGTTGGGGGAGGCTGAGACTTGGATGTGCGACTCTGTGGGAACACCCTGGGGCTGGCTGGAGGCCACCAATCTGTTGCCAAGGCGGAGAATCAGGCTGGCCAGGGGTTCACTGTCCACCCGGCAGTCTAGGATGCCCCGGAGGCCACCCTCAGGCTCCACAAAGACTGTCATGGTAGGTGTCTTGGGAGGGTCTGTGGGGAGGAAAGGAGCATGGTGGTTTCAGGAAATGAGCATAAATCCTTCCTTCCCTGCCTCTGTTCACCATGACTTTGCTGCACCTCCTGTAAGGAGGTAGAGTCTATTTCCTCGCCCCTGGCATCTATGGCTCACTTTGACCAACTGAAGGCAGAAGTGATATTGTGGCTAGTCCTCAAAAGCTTCTGCTCTGCTTCCTGAACATGACTGTGTGGGAAGATCAGACCCACCACAAGAGTGAGGTCATTTTTGACCATCCAGCCTCAGTGGAGCCACTGGACAGCTGCAACTGGATAAGACAAGACCAAGAGAACTGGCCAGCTGAACCCAGCCCAGATTTCAGATGCATAAAATTCTGGGTTGGGGTCATTTGTTATGCAGCAATAGCTAACTGATGAGGCATGGGTGCTGGTGAAGACTAGAATATGAGACCATAGTTGATGAGAGTCTATTGTGTGCCAGGTCCTCTGCTTATCTCCTGTGCTCCTCCCAAGACTAGGAAGCTGCCATGGTTCCCCTTTCACAGGGAATCAAGACACAGATGCACAGGACATCCCAACAGGTGAAATTCTTACTCAACATTGCAAGCCTGTGAAGTCTTTACTCTCTTTGCAAACGGAAGAGAAAAATCTGAGGTGGGCACTCGAGATGCAGGGAGACTGAGGCAGAGCTTTCACACTCACAGAGCACTCGGAGCATGACAGGAGCAGAGACAGAGGCACCAGAGGGCAGCTCTGCCCGGCAGTAGTACAGTCCAGCCTGGGCACGGCCCACATGGCTGAAGGCAAGAGTGGGCACTGGATGCATGTGCAGCAGCCGGCCATTCCAGAACCATGCAAAGGTGGAGTTGCCCATGGACCCAGGAGAATGAGGGAGGTGGCAGCTCAGGTTCAGTGCAGAGCCCTCGGGCACCTCCAGGCCTGGCTTGGCCACCACACTCACACCTGCAGGGCAAGGACAGACAAGTGGTCAGGGCTCTATGGTCCTGTACAATGTACAGAAGAAGTCTTGGCCCATCTTGGGGCCCGGGCACTGAAAGGTGGGACGGTGTCTTTCTCCTCTGACTCAGAGTAAGAAGATGCTGCTTTGCCTCCAGGGCTCCTGGCACAAGACAGGCCTCCTTCACCTGACCAGTCTGGTGGATGAGCCTGCATCTTGCTCTCAGACTGGGTTGCCTGAAGGTGGGGCTCTGCTTCTGTCCCCACCCCTGGGCCCTACGAGGGCAGGGTTCTGTCTTGCCTCTGCCAGCTTCCCTGGGCACTGTGACACCTGCTGTACCTCAGGATGAAGATCTCTCAGGGTGAAGCCACATCTCCCCCCAGGCTGGGCAACCCCTCCAGTGATTTGGCCTTGCAGGGCAGGGCTATCTCATGCCCCTTCAGGTTGTCTAGTGACAGACACAACCCTTCACACAGGCACTGGCTCACGGCACCCACACCCCCTTCTCTCCCTCTCTCCCACTCACCTTCCATCCGCAGCTGCCAGGTGGTCCTAGTTGAACCCAGCACATTTTGGGCTGTGCAAACATAGATGTCGTCGTCACCTGCTGGCTTATCTGGCACCTGCAGCCGCAGGGCATTACGGGCCACCTGGATGTGACTAGTCCCAGATGCTGAGCCGTGGAGCCCATGGCTAGTAGCTAGCACAGTGCCATTGTGGGTCAGTGCCAGCTCGGCGGGTGGCTCACTATCCACAGTGCACTGTACCATGGCCATGGGGCTGGTTCTGGAGTCACGGAAGGAAGAAAGGACAGCATCCCTGGGGGGATCTGAGGGGAAGGAAACAGATGGGGGCCTTGTTTAAGTGCTCTGTATTTCCTGATGCCCCCCTGCCTGATGGTGGCAAGGCTGGAGCCTCTAGTTAAATAATCCCTTCCTAGAAGTGACACCTGCCAAGAATCCTATGGGCAGAGTGCTCCAAGCAGGGGTCCTAGGGCCCTATGTCTGTTATTTTCCAAGTGCCCATTCCTGAGCTCATAGTACTCCCCATGCACCCCCACTGGGGCCTAGAAGCACCCTCCTCTATCTTCATCCCAGGCAGCGCCGGCCAAGGATCCCTACTCACAGAGGACTTGTAGGGAGGTGGGCCGGGAGCTTCGTGTGCCCTGGGCGTCGTGGACTTGGCAGGAGTAGGCGCCTGTGTGAGCCCGTGTGGCCCTCAGGAACGTAAGTGAGGCAGCCGTCCCTTCTTGCATCCAGCGGCCATTGTGGTACCAGGCATAAAGTGTGGGTGGGCGTGCAGCAGGGTCCTCACAGGTCACTGTTATGGAGGTTCCCTCAGGGACAGCAGCTGATGGAGCCAGTGTCACCCGTACACCTGAGGAGGTCAGGGTCAGTCGGGCCCAGTCAGACACTGCAGCGGATGCCTATGGTTATTCCTGTAGCCCGGGCCTGGCCTGCCTCACCCTCCAGCCGCAGTTCCATGGACGCATTAGTCTGGCCCAGAGGGCTGTGGGCTGAGCAGCTGTACAGTCCCTCGTCACTGGGCTGTGGCTCCTTTAGCTCCAGGCGCAGGGTGTTGGGGACAGAGGCTGTGGATGAGGAGGCCAGGAGGCGACCCGCATGGCTGAGGGTCAGCTGGGCAGGTGGGTGGCTATCCACCGTGCACAGCACCAAAGCCAGCTGCCTGGCATGGCGCTCCAGGAGGTAGGTCAGATGTAGGTTTCGGGGTGCATCTGCAGGGGCACAGAAGGTGTCTAAGGAGCTTGCAGGTGGCACTGGAACCTAGGAGATGTTGGCTCCCATCCCAACTGTACCTCTTCTCAGAGACAACCCATCATTTCCCCCAAACCAATGCTCCTTGTCCTGTGCTCCATCTGCTGGCTGGGTGTGTAGTCCTGGCTAGCTGTGGGGCTCTGGTCATGCCTTGGACCCCACCCTGCATCCCATCAGACTCACAGAGGATATCCAGGGTGACAGGTGCAGAGAGGCGGGGAACCTGGCCAGCAGACCCCACACCACAGCGATAGGAGGCAGCATCGGTGAGCGTGACGTTGGGCAGGGAGATGGAGCGGGCACCTGGGCGCTGTTGTCCATCTTGGTACCATGTGTAGGTGAGCTGGGCTGGGTGGGTGGCCCACACAAGGCAGGTAAGGTTTACCTGCTGCCCCTCCTGCACAGTGGGCTTGGGCCATACTTGCACTCTCACGGCTGTGGAGAGAGGGATACCTGTGAGGGCCTCAGGCTGAGTAAAGCGGGCCACCTGCCTCCATGCAGATGAGTCACCCCAGGACCCCCCTCGAAATGGACTCATTGTCTCCCAAACAGGTCCCGGTAGAGGCCTGAGACCCTCCCTGCCCTGGTAGAGCAAATGGGGAGAACCAGGCCTCCCTGTGCCCCTATGGTTTCTTCTTGAGATGCATTTTCTGATGAGTTTATCAGCCAGGCATCCATGGAAAATTCCATGTTTAAAAAGAGCTCTTCCAGCTAGGCATGATGCCACATGCCTGTAACCTCAGCTAGTGGGAAGGTTAAGGCAGGAGGATCACAAGTTTAAGGCCAGCCTGGGTAACTTTGTGAGACTCCATCTCAAAATAAATAATATACATATACATACACATATACATATACATATAAAACCAAGTATGGTAGTGCATGCCAGTAATGCTAGCACTTGGAAGACTGAGACAGGAGGATTGCTGTGAATTTGAGGCCAACCTGGGTTACATAATGAGTTTAAGGTCAGCCTGAACTACAGAGTGAAACTGTCTCAAAAAACAAACAATAAAAGAAAATAGCACTGGGAATGTAGCTCAGTGGCAGAGACTCCCCTGGGTTCAATGTCTAGTAACATTAAAAAAAAGAGAGAAAAAGGAAAACAAGAAAGATCCTATTTCAAAGAATACAAAGAGCTGGGGATACAGCTCAGTGGCTTCCAGAGCCCTCTCTCATCTCTCTTCTTTTCAGGGTACACGCGTATGTGCACACACACAAATACACACTGACCCTGGGCATCGAAGTCAGCTGAAGCGGAGGCCTGGCCCAGGGTGTTGGTGGCCTCACAGGTGTAGACGCCCTCATCTTCCAGCACTGTGTTGTGGATCTCCAGGCGCAGTGCATTAGGGGTCACAGATACCTGCAGCTGGGCATTGTGGCCTGCAGCTTCTCCCACAGCTTGCAGGGTAGAGGCTACCAGGTGGTCCCCGTGGAGCAGCCGCAGCTGGGATGGAGGGTCACTTTCCACATGGCATAGGATAAGGCCCAGTCGCCCTGGGCCTGCGTCCATCAAGGTGGTGAGCTTGACCTGGCGTGGGGCATCTGTGTGGGTGGGGAATGGTCAGGGCTTGGCCAGGGTCCCCCATCCACAGGGCTCTGTTGTGGTCACAGAGCCAGGACCAGGGAATGCAGCCCCTCCCCACCCATGGGTGGGACATGCCCTTACAGGACACATGCAGGCTGACTGGGGCAGCCAAGGTGATAGCAGAGCCTGGGGCCTGAACTTGGCAGTGGTAGGCACCAGCTTGCTTCAGAGTTATGGCTGGAATGCGCAGTGTAGCCGAGGTCAACTCATGGAGGGGCCGGCCATCCCGAAACCAGAGGTACGAAGCCTCCTGAGAGATGCCTGTGGGCACTTGGCAGCTCAGCACCACAGCCTGGCCCTCCTGCAGCTCAGGGGATGGTGAGACTTGGACCCAGGCTCCTGCAGAGAGAAACCACGGCTGTGGCACAACTCCAGCAGTCTGGGGCTGGATGCATGGCCACTCAGGACATCATGCCCCCATCCCTGTGTCTCTGAAGGCTCCGCTCCAGACTGCTGCCCAGCTTCAGCCGTGTGTCTCTGCCTCTCCTGCTCTCAGCCCACTTATACCAGCTCTGTCTGCCTGACACTTGCCACTCACCCCTTAGAATTATGGTTTTGCTCTGCCAATCACATCCCACCCATGGGAGGCTGAGTCTATGGGAATCGGGTTTGTGCGCCTGTGTGTGTGAGCTCTTGACAAATGTTGGTTCGACCCTTACAGCATTGAAATAAAAGGGGTTTAGGTCAAGTTGAGGACCATCGTCCTGACCATGAATGACACAGATGGCCAAGGGCTTGAGGAGCAGGTTGGCACTGTACGACCTTGAGCTCTTTCTAGCCCTTTCTGGCCCTCTCTGCACCCAGCCAGGCACTGGGAAGTGGGCAAGGGTAGGTCCTCTCAGTCCCCAGCTCTGACTGACAGAGGAGGAGGAGCTGAGGGTCAAGAGTGACGAAACAGTGCTGGGTTGAAGCCAAGAGCACAGGCCACGCAGGGGCCTAAACTACATCAGTCCAGAGTCAGTGGGGCCTGCAGGTCATGTGCCAGCGAGTGAGCTCCTGGGAAAGACTGCCCTCGATTTCTCTGCCTTCGAAATTGACCTAATAATAAGAAAAGATAGGGCTGGGGATTTAGCTCAGCGGCATAAGCGCCTGCCTTGCAAGCAGGCAGTCGTGAGTTCGATCCCCGCTACTGATAAAAAGGAGAAAGGCACAAAAAAAAAAAAAAAAAAAGAAAAGAAAAGATACAGAACAAAGGTCCAAAGTAAATGTAACTTGCCACTGCTGATTGTTACGTTTTTCTTGGGCTTTTGCTTTCTGGACATTACCTTTCCTTTTTTCTTGTTTCTTTGCTCAGGGAGAATTTTTGTAGAGAAGAATAGGAATACAGAATGTATATGGATATGCACTCATACGTGTATATGCATAGTGCATGTGTATGTTAGGCTTTGTATGAGAATTTTTACTGTACTTATAACAAAATGATGCTATTAACAAGTTATGTCAGAAGTGTGCTAACCTAACCAGCCACCTTGCATAACTGCCACTATTTCCTAGTGGTTGCTGCAGTAATTACAGACCAAAATATCTACCAGGAGGCAAAGGGAGGTTGGCAAGCTGAAAAGGAGAAAGATTCCCATTTCTGTGCAAAATTCACAGCACAAAAGCAACCCAGTGTCTGAACAAAGAGCCCGCTAGTATTAGGGCTTTCCATCATCAAAGGACACTCACTTACCTCGGACATGGAAGAAGAGTGAGGTGTTGGCTGACCCCAGAACATTTGTGGCCTCACAGTGATAGTGACCAGAGTCCCCAATAGCCAGTTCTCGGACCTCCAGCTGCAGGAAGTTGGGGGTGGCCTTGGCCTGGAGCCTACCATGGGATTGGGGCTGGGGTCTAAGGCTGGTGGCCAGGAGGCGCTCCCCATGGAATAGGGACAGCTGAGCCAGAGGGTGACTGTCCACAGTGCAGATGAACATGGCCATGTGGCCCTGGCCCATGTCCAGGAGGGATGACAGCTTCGGAGGATCCGGGGGATCTGTAGGAATCGGGGAACTCAGACCCCTGCAGCCCAACCCACCACATTCCAATTGCTACATCGTCCCCCCCACCCTGCACACACAGCCCAGGCCCAGCCAGGCTTTGCTCTCCCCACATCCGAACCCTACCCTGGGTGCTCCAGGGCTATCCCCAGGTCCCTGCTACTCTGCCTGGTACCCACAGAGCACATTCAGGACCACAGGTGCCGAGGGCTGGGTGGTAGCCTCGGTGATGAGCTGACAGGCATACAGGGCGGCGTCAGTCCTGGCCACGGACGGTAGCCTTATGGTCTCCTGGGGACCCTGAGCCCACAGCACCCCATTCTGGAACCAGGAGAAGTTGGCAGGGACGTCAGCAGCTTCCCGGCTCACACTGCAAGTCAGATTGGCCTCTGTGCCTTCCTCCAGGGAGTTGGACGGGGCAATGACCAGGACAGTGGCTGGACAGCAGGTGACATAGCCTCAATGGAGACGGCCCTTGCTCTGACCACCCCTGCCCCACCCAGGGACCAGAAGGAAGGCCTGGGGGCAACAGAGGTGTATCCCCTGCCCACACCATTTGCCCCTCCCCTTTCCAGTCCTGCCTCTCACCCTGGGCATTGAAGGTGGCTGAGGCTGAGGCATTGCCCAGGGTATTGCTGGCCCTGCACAGGTACTCGCCCTCGTCCTCCAGCACCGGGTTGTGAATCTCCACCCGCAGCAGGTTGGGCTCCTTGGTGACCTTTGTGCGCTGGGAGCAAACCCCACAGGTGCTGCAGCCTCCCACAGATGTTGTGGCCACCATGCGGTCCCCGTGGAACAGCTGTAGGTGGGCAGGCGGGTCGCTGTCCACACGGCACAGTAGGAGACCGTGGCGACCAGCCTCAGCTCCAGTGGCATCCAGTTCCAGGCGGGCAGTGAGTGTGGGCTGGTGGGGGGGATCTGTGGAAGGAAGTGCAGGACACTCACCCCAAGGCCACTGCCAAGGCCCCAGGTCCACTCCAGTCTGGGCTCCCAGAGCAGTCGTAGACATCTGTGCAGCTGTGCACTGCTAAAGGGAAAGCAGACCAGACCCTGGTGCTGGGCGACCCCACCTGGAAAAAGGGGAGTGATTTTCTAGCTAGGATGTACGCACTACGTGGCCGAAAGTCTCAGCGACTCCTGGGGCTAGGACCTGTGTGTCAGGGAGGACCTCTGGAGTTTAAACGTGCCCTGAATGGGACTGACCGCCTTGGCTCCTGCAGGGTATCTGCCTGTGGTAGCATGAAGAGGGCCTGCTCCGTCCAGTGCTAAGGGTTTCCTTTTTTTTTTTTTTTTTTTTTCCTTTTGGTACCAGGAATTGAATTCATGACCTCACACTTGTAGGCAGGTGCTGCACTGCTGAGCTATATACCTGGCCCAAGGGCTTCTGCCTTAGTACGTACAGGAACCCCAAAGGCCCAGACCATAAGGTTTGTACACATCTATAGGAGTTTGTTATCCCAAGGCTGCCCAGAGAACACAGCTTGGACATGGGGTCAGGATGGCTAGAGAGAGACAAATGAGTTGCATTTGGAGGTCAGGACACAGGGAGGTACAAGAGGGCTCAGTCACACCATCACAGCTTCGGCCCTGGGTGGAGAGGTCACATGGGGTCAAGTGGGCTGGAGGAGGTGGGTGGCTGCTGGGTGCCCTCCCCACAGCAGGCACAGCCAGGTGAAGCTTCTTACAGAGCACAGTGAGGATGGCCGGCGCAGAGGGGCCGCTGGTGCTGTGGCCATCCTGGGCGCGGCAGTGGTAAGAACCGGCATTGGTGCTGGAGGCAGCGGGGAGCAGGAGGCTGCTGCTGGGTCCCTCGAGGAGCAGGGCCCCATTCAGATACCAGGAGAAGCGGGTGTCAGGCCCCAGGCTGAGGCTGCTCCTGCAGCTTAGGGTCACCGCCTGCCCTTCCACCACCTCGGCCGCTGGGCTGATGAAGAGCCGGGCAGCTGCAGGTGGAAAGATGAGGCTGGGGAGCCTGTGAGAGCCCCACCCCTCCCAGTACCCCTCCCTCCTGCTGCAGGAGCTTCTGCTTCGCCCCTGGGGCTGAGCCAGGTCCCGGCTAGTGGTGGGTCAGGAGTGTTTGGCCTTGAAGGCCAATTCGGACCTCCTGGTAGTAACTGTCTGCAGCACAGCCCAGGACTCTGAGCTACAACCTGGCTTGTACCAAATCCTGCTTTGCCTAATGTGCTAGGCAGCTGTGTCTACCATGGCCTCAGACAGAGGAGAGGGCGGCATAAGCACCGACAGCAGCAACCCCTCACTTTTCTATTCTGTCTCTTTCCCTTAACTCCTAGCACAGACCCTGGACTCCCAGAAGGAAGAGGCCAAAGCAAGCCTCCTTTTGAGGACTCCCCTCAACATACATACCCATGTGCAAGCACATGCACACACATCCACACACTCCCACATCGTCTATGTCCAACTTACCATTGGCCTGGAAGTCCAGGGTAGAGGTCGAGTTTCCAAGGAAGTTGGCTGCTGTGCACGTGTACGTCCCACTGTCGGCTGCTTGCAGGTCTCGAATCTCCAGGCGCAGGGAGTTGGGAGCAGAGGACACAGTGAAGCGGGGATTGTAGTCACTCTCCCCTGAGCTGGAGGCCAGGATGAGGTCCCCGTGGGACAGCACTAGCGTGGCCAGGGGCTCACTGACCACAGAGCACTGGAGGATGCCCACGAGTTTGGCCTGTGTCTCCAGGAAGGCACTCAGGTCCGGGGCGAGGGGTGGGTCTGTATGGAGACCGGAGGTGGGCCTGTCATCCTTGACAGTGCTTCCCGGGTTCCCACCTGAACCTATGGTCCTGGACCCCTTTGTACCAGAATACCCTGGAATGGGACTGTCCAGGAGTTCCTCTATTGTCCCATCAGTCCTTGCAGCTGCTCTGCAGGGGGGAGGTCAGGGCCCTATAAATATGAGAAAACCGGTAGAGACCAGGCAGTGGACAGCACTTTAACCAAGCAATCCAAGGGGACATTACCAGCACGGGACACACTGACACTCAACAGGACACACTGAAGATGACAAAATGCAGAGTCCCAAACAAAAGACAGCCTTGTGTTCTTCAAGTTTCCACATCATGAAAGACAAGGAAAGGCTGAGGAGTTGTCCCATAGGACAGGACACCACAGAGAGAGACAGCGATCCAGCCCTAAATGTGTGACCTTCTGTGGACCAGAGGGGAAAAAATGCCGTGAAAGACATTATTGGGTCAACCGCTAAAATTTGGACAAGGATTGTAGCTTAGTCTTGGATCAATGTCACATTTCCTAACCGTGGCCCTTGCACTGGAATGGTGTATGGGAATGGCCTTGAGAAGTACAGGCAGGGAAGTCAGGGCAAAGAGGCATCGTGTCTGCAGCTCGAGAGTGGAATTGTAGATCATCCTCAGTTTACAGTGGTCTATGATTTTTCAGCTTCACAATGACATAAAAGCAACACATGTTCAGTGGAAACTCTACTTTGAAGTTTGAGGTGTTTTGGTTTTGATTTTGATTTATTTTGGGGGGAGAAGGGGTACCAGGAATCAAACTCAGGACCTCACACCTGTCAGGCCAGCGCTACACCACCAAGCTGAACCCCTGGTCCCAGCTTTGATTTTTTTTGAGACAGGATTTCACTATGTAGTGCCGGCTGGCCTTCAACTCCCTTATGTAACCAGGCCGGCCTCAAACCCATAGTGATCCTCCTGCCTCAGCTTCCTGAGTTCTGGGATTACAGGCATGCATTACCACACCTGGCTTGAAGTTTGATCTTTTCCGTAGCTAGTGATTTGTAATATGGCCCTGTCTCAAGGCGCTGGGTGGTGGTAGAGAGCTACAGCCCCTGGTGACCCACATGATCACAAGGACAAGTCACTGGCACAAGTATTCAATAAATTATACAAGCACACAGCACTTCATTATGAAGCAAGTTGTATGTTAGATAATTCTGCCAAACCACAAGCAAATATGAGTGCTGGGCATGTGTGTTTAAGACAAGGCAATCAAAGCTATGATTTTCAGCAGGGGAGAGAGACAGAGACAGAGACAGAGACAGAGACAGAGACAGAGACAGAGACACAGAAAGAAAAACAATGAAGCAAATGTACCAAAATGTATTTGGAGACTCTAGGTTAAAATTATATGACAATTGTTTGTACTAATCTTAAAACTTTTATAAGTTTGAACTTATTTCCAAATACATATTTTGTCCAGTGCTGGTCTTTAAACTCTGGGCCTCACACATGCTAGACAAGCATTCTACCAGTGAGCTACATTTCTAGCTCCAAATAAAATGTTTGGAAAAGTAGGAGGAAACTGAGGCCCAGGGAGATCAAAGCCCAGGTGTGCACAGCAGAGCCACGAATTCCAGGCCAGCTGGCCACAGAGACCATCCAGTTTACCATCTGGGTAAAGTGGCCTCAGAGCTCCCATGCCAGGGACCCTGATCCTCCAGCAGCACTCTACTCTCCTGTCCTGCCCTGGCAGTGTCCACTGCCACCCCACCCTGGTCACTTACAGCTGACCAGCACGCTGACGGGAACAGAGCGCACGCTGCCCTGGGCATTCTGCACCTCGCAGAAGTAGAAGCCCGTGTCGGCCCTGGTGACTGAGTGCAGCTGGAGGGTGGGGGCGTAGGCGTTCTCCAGCAGGACCTGGTTCTTGTACCAGCTGTAGCGAAGCTCACTGGGCGCCTCCCTGGGTGTGTCGCAGGCCAGCATCACCGGCTGGTTCTCCAGGATGAGACCTGATGGACTCACTTTGACCTTGGCCACTGCAACAGCAGCACATGGCATGCTGGGAGGTTATTCAGTGACTTCCAGGCCCACCCTCATAGAATCCTGGGGCATAACTATTCAGTTTCAATCTCTGTGGATTTTTCCTCACCTGCCCACCTTCCATGTGGGGTGGGCACTTACAGACACCATGCACCTCCTGATATCCCACCTCTCAGGGAAGGGCTGACATCTATCTCACATCAAGACAGAGCCCGGTTTCTTTGTCTGCACCCACAGGCATTGAGCTGCCAGCCTTCGACTCTGCCTTGGCCAGAACCCCCACCACCCAGGCTCCATCCAGCTCCCCTGGGACTCACTGAAGACATGGAGACTGATGGGTGGTGAAGCCAAAGAGCCCACTGTATTCCTGGCTTCGCAGGTGTAGACCCCAGAATCATTCCAGGCTGCCTGAGAAAACTGCAGTATGGGACCATCGACTTCGAGGGGTACCCCATCCTTGAACCACTGCATGGAGCTGACAGTGGGGTTGCTGCTGTTCACTTGACAGGTGAGTGTGACCAGGCTCCCTGGAAGGATGTTCTGGCCGGAAGGGTGGAGGAGGATCTTCACGCCCTTGGGGGCATCTACAAGACCCCATGGGGGTGTCAGATGAGATACAAGGGAGGACTCCCAGCCTTTCACAGCTCTGCTCTAAAGAAGGCCACCCAAGGAAAACACCAGGCCCAAGTAACCTGTGTCCAGGCAGGCCCCATCTTCGCCCTCCCCCACATCCCTGCTTCCTTCCCTTTCCACCCTGACTCTGCTAATGTGGTTGGTGCTTGCTTATGTGGCCTTCTGTGGCTTTCTGCTTCATGACACTGCCCGCTGTTCCTGTTCTGGTTGAGTCCAATTGCATGGAGAAGGTCACAGGTACCACACTGCTTTAGTGGCTGTGGTCACTGTGGAGAAGAGCCCAACTGCCTAATGGCAGGGAGCTAAAAAAGCAGCATCAGAGCGGCTCTCAAAAGAGTTGACTGGTTTGTAAGGAAGAGACCAGCAATAGTTAGAAACTGGTCCTTCAAATCACGTCCCAAGGCCTCTGTGTAAACTTGCTAATGAAAGCTTACATTGCCAAGTGCCAAGCACTCTTCTGGCTACCTTCTTTCATTTTTCTCCAGATGCATGAGAGAGGAACAATGCAGCATTAACTCCGCTCTACAGATGGAACAGCAGCAGCCCTGGAGCCAAGGGACTTGCCCAGCATTTGTCCCTCTAGTGCTTGGGGGCCAGCGGCCTGAGACCTGTGAGCAGCTGGCATTGTGGAACATGTGCCCATTAGACCAGGCTAGGCAGAGGCGATTACACCTGGCTCTTTGGGCTCCCACCTGCCCTGTCTGGAGACCTGAGTGTGCCCAGCTTGGCATCAGGGAAGAAACTTTCTAGGGGCTGCTTTTTTTGTCAGGGAGCCACAAATGTGGGCTCAGTAGCAAAGGTGTCTGCTCCCCGAACACTCACACTGCACATGGAGGTTGACCTGGCTCTGATGCCTGTGGTTGGCCACTGAGAGCTGACAGAACAGGGTCCGACCATGGTCTTGCCAGGACGGGACTATGTGAAGGGTCTCCGTGTGGCTGGTTCCATCTGTGGGGTCAAGTTTCTGGACGCTGGAGATGACAGAGCGAGTGGGGTCCTGGCCCTGCCACTGCAGGCTGACTGGCTTCTGCGGACACACGTAGGGCGTGGAACAGTTGAAGGTCACCCCTGTGCCCTCGAGCAGCTTCTTGGGGGAGGTGATGGTGGGTGCCTGGGGCTCCTCTGAGGACAAAGACAGGAGAGCTCAGAACTCCCATCCCCAACTTGGCCACCCTGAAGTCTCTTGCCTGGCACCACCCACATGAGGGATAAACTCTGGTCCAGAGACTTCAGGGCCCAGAAAAGCTACAAGGAGGAGGCAGGGTGGTCGTGGGGCCCAGCTGACATTGGCCAGGATGAGATCAGTCAGGGTAAGGATGAGGCTGTAAGCCAGGGAGCCAGGCTACGCCAGGCCACCCTGTTCTTACCTGTCACGGTGACCGAGGTGCCTTTGACATCCGACCAACGGTTGCCCTCACTGATCTCGAAGCGGAAATTGTAGGCACCGGCATCCTTGGACTGCAGGTCGCTCAGTAGCAAGCTGCATGTTTTGTGAGTCACATCTCCGAGCAGCTGCGCATGGCCACGAAATCGAGACTCCACCAGATTGGGTGTGGCTGAGTGACTCACCACCTGCCGAGTGTTTGAGTAGTCATAATACCAGATAGCAGTGATGCCGTCGGACACCTCCACGCTGGCAGGGAAGCTGAAGGTGCAGGGGATGAGCAGGCAGGATCCTTTCACACCCTGCACATCTCCCGGACTGGAGACGCCCCACGAGGGCTGGCCTGCAGGAGGAGTGGTGGGGCAGAGAGGAGGAGGCTGTGGCCTGAGGACCCCATGGAATCCTGCTGCCATCTGCTCCAGAGAGGTGTCCCCAGTAGGCTGCCAAGCCCTGACCTGCCCTCACAAAGCCCCCTAGTGCAGTCCTTCTTGGTGCCCCCAGGTTAGGTTGTCCTTGCCCCATGGCGCTCAGAAGGTTGGCTGGCGACTCCAAGAGGGACTTTGGCCCTGCTCATCTCTGCCACTACCTCCCTCTGTCTTCCCTCCTTCTCAGCAGCCAGGCCTCACCAGACAAGGTCCAGTCTGCCAATGCTGGACCTCCACCGGTAGAGCCCTGGGAGCTGGGCACTGGCCGCAGCTTACCTGAGGGAAGGATGGAGGCGAAGATGAGCAGCCGGAGCACAAAGCCCATAGCAGCGTCCGGGCTGGTTCTGATGCGGAGGAGGGCGATGCACTGGGCTGGCTGGGCAAACAGGGATCTCCTTGGGATACTTCAGGGCATTCAGCCCCAGAGCCCACTGAGACTCCAGGTCCCCACCTGCTGTGCTGGTCCACCTAGGGAAGACACAGGTCTCCTTAGGACTTCCAGAGTAGTCACCAGCAGGGAACCAGGAGCCCACCTCCCAGGCTGGGGCTATGCCTAGAAATGCTCTCACTTGGTAGCCTGCCCCTTGGCCCTACCCCAAGTTCTTCTTTCCCCGCCCATCAGGAACACAGTCCCAGGGGCTACTAGCAGCTGTTTCAACCTCCTCCTTCACTTCCTGGCCCCTGCTTCTACCCAGGCCTGGAGGAACTGGAGCCCAGTGATGCCCAGTGACTTACTCCAGGGTACCCAGTAGACAAGGAGGGTTTCTCACTGGAAATTTTTTCCTTATGGCAAGGCTTACCAGGCCATAATGACTTTTTGTTTGAAGCCAGGGGCCTTCACACTAAACTATAACTCCAGACCATTTTTTTGAGACAGGGTCTCACTAAGGCACTAAATTGCCCAAGCTGAGCAATTGGGATCTTCCTGCCTCAGGCTCTCAGAGTGCTGGAATAGTAAGACTATGCCACCAAGCCTGGCCATAATGGAGCTTGATCCAGTTTCCCAAAGTGCTCCCTGTAAGAATCACTCTTCTGTTTATTCCGCATTGCCTGTAAGAGGTAAAAGACTCCCGTTTCTTGCCCCGTCCCGTCTGCCCACCAGCTACTAGCTACCCAGCTGTGACATCTACCACCACAAGCGATCTTTGTCTACAAAAATCTTATCCAGACTTCAAGGTAAGTACAAGTGGGACTTTCAGCTGGAACTTCCCCTTCATGGTCGTGGTAGTGACCCTAGAGCTATCTGTTTGCCTCATCCTTGGCAGCTTGTGAGCAGTGATCTTGGAGGACCTGGTACTGAGGACCTAGGGACTTCAGCAGTATAGAGAAGCCCCAGGGACACTCAGGGACCAGCTCAGCAAGTGAGAAAGGAGTGTGGGCCCTGAGCCTCTTTGGGGTTCAGAGTAGAAGCAGGGAGGTGACAGGGAAAGTCTAGGTATGGCAGGTGGCACAAGGGCCCTGCCCAGGACATATCCTATAAATGTGAGTTAAGTGCCTACTGTATACCATGCTGTATACCTCCAGTGGGGAGGGGGCTCTCTGGGGCTCCATAACGTTATCTCACTATGAAGGCCCTGGTTAAGTGCCCAGTACTGCAAAGGGAATAAAAATTTAACATAGCATCACAAAATGATCCAGCCCTCCTGCTCCTAGCCATATATGGAAAAGTATGGAAAGCAAGGATTCAGACAGACATTTGTTCACCAGGTCCATGGTAGCATTTTCACAATAGCCACAAGGTGAAATAGCTGCGGAGTCCACATCAGCAGAATGGACAAGGAAAATACACCATATGCATACAATGGAGCAGCAGTGGGGTGAGGGGTGACATTCCAACCCTGGTTATATCTCAGGCCAACCTTAGAAACAGTACAGTTTTGTTTCTCAGTACTGGGGGCTGCATCCAGGGAGTTTTCAGCTATATCCCAGGCCCTTTCATGTATTTTTAATTTTCAGACGGGATGCTGCTAAGTTGCCTAGACTGGCTTTGAACATTCAGTCTTCCTGCCTCAGCATTCAAATTAGCTGAGATTCCAGGCATGGGTACCACACCTGGCTGAAAACATCGAGTGTAATCAGTCAGACACAAAAGGGTGAGTAGTGTATAGTTCCACTCCGTGGAACTTCTAGAATATAAATTCCTAGAGACAAGACGTGGAATACAGGTTACCAGCAGCTGGGGGAGGAGAGAGTGAGAGTTAGCGTTGAATGAAAGCAGTCTCTGTGTGGATGCTGAGAAAGTTCTGGAAAGAGACAGTGGGATTGTTACACAATATTGCACATATACTTACTGCTGCCAAGTATACTTGAGGCAGTCAAGCGGGAAATCATCTAAAATGCACCTGGCACCATCTACACACACACACACACACACACACACACACACACACACACACACTGTCAACTTTGCAATCCTCCTTGGTGTCTGCTGACTCACCAGATGGTAGGAGGGTTTGGCGAAGTTGAGAATGGGGACAGGAAATGCATGACATCTCCCACGCCCCAGCCCATCTGCCTCAGCTGACTGCTAGCTACCCTAGGGCACACCTGGGAAAGGGCAGAGCACAGACTGGGTTTGGATGGGACTGAGATACAATGCTTAGCTTGGGACAGAAGGTGGAAGGGACATCCTAGCAGAGAGTGCAGCAAGGGCATGGGCACAACAAGAAAAACTCTACCGGCCAGGCAACCAAGAGCTGTGCTCAGCTGGGGGCAGTCCGAGGCCTGCTCTGTTTCCAGGGATTTTTACCCCTAAGCTGAGCACCAGGCTTTGGCATCAGGAGGCAGCTCAGACACACTGCAGCTAGGGATATCCACAAGCTGAGTCCCCAGGCCCCTGGGTCTTCCTGTTTGGGGTCCTAAACAGGGTAATACTGAAGCTCATGGAGAGATGGTGGATGTGGACATATGGACCCCAGAAAGGAAGTGTGTAGGAAAACTTTCTAGAAGCATCCAGAACACTTGGTGGATGTCACCTATGCCTATCCCAGTGCCAACCTCACACTCCACTCCATTGGAGCCCCTTATTGGCTTAGTGGTGACGAGCCCGTGGCACACATGCTGCAGCAGGCTGTTGGTTACTGCTGAAAGCTTTAAAAGATTTGCCATCACTGACTTATCCTGTCTCACCAAAGGCCTGCCTCGGCCCACAGAATTGTCCTGGAAAAAGAAAGAGCAGGCACAAACCCAGAGAGGCTCTTGTCCCTGTGAGATACTTGATGCAGAGGTGAAGGTGCTCCTGGGTTTGGGTTGGGGTGGCTGGGCCTAGTGAGTGCCCAGTGCCCCCTAGTGGCAGTGATTTTAGTCCTGGGAAAGGGGTGAAGAATGAAGGTACCAGGGAATGTGGCCCTCCCTTAAACAGTGACTCTCTGGAACAGCATTGCACCCACACATTCACCCTTGTGTTCCCAAGTCTTGGGTGCTCCAAAGGCAGGGTTTTAGTCCTCGCTCCAGGAATTGGAATCAGATTGGGTTGGGATAGCCTGGGTTGGGATTCCAAGGGGGCCTACATTTGCTGCATGTGAGACCGATGGTCCCAGAACATCTAGGCGGGTTGAGGCCCCAAATCCCTGACCTCTGACACCAAGGCTGAGTGCATCCAGGCAAGATAGGACAAAGGTCATTTCACTGTAGCCAGCTGTGACTGGATATAGAATTCAGTTTCTGTTTCCCAGCACCAGCCTTCTCCCCAACTTCCCTATATGGCTGGAGAAGAAGGGACATGGGGTGGTACAGGCAGCTGGAGGGCTCTGGTCCAAAGACAGGAAGTCAGGGTACAGTCAGGCCAGTCTAGGAATAGATTGTCTTCAAAATAGAGGAAATCCCCAAAACACAGGCCCAAAATTCATTCTGCAAGCCATAGAATTTACGAAAACTGTGCATTGGGGGCTGGGGATTTAGCTCAGCGGCATAAGCGCTTGCCTTGAAAGCAGGCAGTCGTGAGTTCAGTCCCTGGTACTGATAAAAAGGAAAAAGACCAAAAAAAACCCCAAAAACTGTGCATTGGCTTTGGCACAAGCAGCAGAAAGCTTGCATTTGGCTTCTTAGCCAGGCTCTGTATGGTCCTGGCCAGCATATCTACTCCCTGAGCTGTGTGGGCCAAGATGGGGCCGTCCATGGACAGGTGCAGAGGTGATGGACAAAGTAGAATGAGGTTGGGTTAGAGTGAGGGCAGCCTCTGGGCATGGTAGCATGAAGATTGGGATAGAATTCAGGCTGGGATTGTGGTTTCTGGGGGCGCAGTACAGAGCAGTGGCTGGGGGTGGATGCCACCTGGAGTTGGCTGCACATGATGACCAGGACAAGTGAAGGTCTGGCTGGGATAAGGGAGCTGGGGTCGGGTGGTGGGGAGGATGGGGTTGCATGAGGAAGGTAATTGGGAAGTGGTTGCCAATGCCATGTCGGTGAGGGGAAGCTGAGATCAGGGCTGGGGCTGCAGTGGGGTGGGGATAAGTCTGCAAGCGGGCTGTGGTTTGGGAAGATTTAGGGTGGTGGGGAGACTTGGGTTCTGAGTTCAGCTTTGATTCGTGTGTCTGGCTTGGGTTTGTTTTATGGTCCAGCAATCACATTCATATGTCCTCCACAAGCTCTGGCCCTTCCCCCTCCATTCCCCTAGCCCCAGGCCCCAGGTCAGCAGTACCTGCTCAAGAAGGAAGTTGCCCCAGGAGCAGCCGGAGCTCCTGGTGCATGCAGCTGGCTCCTTGACTCTGCACCCCAATCGATGAGGATCAGGACTTGGCTTGGCTTCCTCTTTCCTAGAGCATTAGTTCTCTGCCTAACCCAGAGCTCCTGGGTCAGGGAGGCAGCTGCAGCCTTGCACAACACCAAGACAGGAAGGATGGAGTCAGGAAAGTCTCCGGATAGCCTGGGACTCTTTAGGACATGAGCAAGCAGAAGTGGGGTGGGGGTGGGAGTGGGGTGGAGGAAAAGTCTCCTCTCAAGCAAATAAGAAGGGGGTGAGGTATCTTATTCACAGTCATGCCCACCCACCTCTCTCTGAGCCACTTTGAGGGGAGACTGGGAGGAGGAGAGGAGTTTTCTGCTGACAGGGAAGGAGTGGAGCCCAATGTTGGCGGGAGATGTCAGGGTACCCAGACCAAGTCTGCCTTATTTTCCATGTCCTCTAAAGGGCTTCCTGTGGCCTCTATAAGAAGCAAGTCCTACTTGTGGAAACCTGAGGGTTCCAATATCCAGGACACTCCAAAGGTTAGATAGAATGACCCTTCCTTACTGTCCCTTATATTTAAGGTAGAAGAAGAACCCAGCACAGAGGAGACAGTTACAATTCCAGAGCCCATTTTTTTAAAGGGGCTACTACATGTACTTGACACATCAAACAGATGTTAATTGTTCCAAACAACCCAAGATGCAAGTGACAACACATTTTTAAAAAATTTTTGCAACTCAGATTCAGCTCAATTCAGCCCTGCCTGTCTTGTGGGAACCCAAGATGGCAGACCAGGCCCCTGGACCCTGTGGGCTGACTTACACATGCAGATCTAAAGTGAGTGAAACCCTAAATCAGGGTGGATCCAGATTTCTGGTCACAGTGGCCTAAAGCATACGTTGGCAACCTTCTATCCTGACATCCTCAGGGCCTGAGAGATTAGCCGTCATTCTGTGCTTCATTGTCACCCATCTGGACATTACAAACTTGGGTCATTTTCTCTTCTGATCAAAACCCATGGGGTTCACTTTGTTGCTTCCTTCCTCAGTGTCTCTAGGACTGTGAGACAGTGACATATTGGTGCCAAGCTTTCCTCTGCAGATACCTTCATTTCATACCACCTCCTGTCCCACTCCTGCCTTTGATTCTGTCTTAGCTACATGACTCACCCTGGCCAGTAGATGTGAGTGGATGTGACATAGGCAAGTCCAGGGGTGTCCTCATGCTGCAGCCTCCCATGTGCATCTGGGCCACCGCTGGACAAAGGGCAGATTCAGCCAGCCCTCTGGTCCGAAGAGGATGAAAGATGAGTGGGACACATAGAAACCAGCCCCCTGGGCTAGGTCCAGCCTCCTCAGACCCACATGAGCCATTGTGGGCTCTGGGCCGGGTACTTTGGGGAATTGTATGGCTGCTTGTTTAGCTACATTAGCCATCTGAGGCCTAGCACAACAGCAGCATGCTTGTCTTAGTTGGTTTTTTTCTAGGTGTTAAGACAAAATAACCAACACCCAAAGTTAAAGGAGGAAAGGTTTATTTTGGCTCACAATTCACATTATTTTTGTTTCAGTCCATAGTTGCTGGCTCCAAGGCAGGTTGGCATGGCAGAGGGGCACTGCAGAAGAGAAACAGTCCAGGGCAGCAACAAGGCAGCAAAAGCATCCAAACAGCAAGCAGCATGTGACAAGGGACTCACATGTCTTTTGGATTCATATGTCTTATCCAGGCTACTTGCTCTTAGGGCAGGTAACACTTACACCCTTAACGCTAGCATTGCACACCAGATTCCAGCATCACACATTCTAGATCCATCCACCTCCGAAAGCCCCACCTGTGACCACATGAAGCTTTTGGGGGATAGCTAGACACAATCCATGACATACCCAACCTGCTTACCCTCCTTAGGGTAAAAGAGTAGGACTCATCTTCCTTGCCCAGTCGGGGAGCACTGCTTACCATCATTTCTATGAGTTTAGGGAACAAAAATTACAAGGTAATTTATCGATAGGTAAAAACTTGGAGCCTCCACACATACTCTGCGAGAGGGCCTAAGATACTCACTCCAGATACAAGAACCAAAGTATTGTCAGGTGTGGTGGTGCACATTTGTAATCTCAGCACTCAGGAGGCTGAGGCAGGAAGATTGTTGCAAGTTCAAGACCAACCTGGGCTACAAAGTAAGCTCAAATCCAACCTTAACTGCATTCCTCTGAAGGAATGCAAGACCCTGTCTCAAAAAAACCAAAACAAAAAACAACAAAAAAAAAAAGCTCTCAAAAACAAAACAACAAACACCTGAAAAACCCAGGTATGGGAATGTTTGAGAATTTGCCCTAAGGCAAACATTTCTGGCTACAAAACAGATAAATAAATATATCTGTTTCAAGTACTAAGACCCAACAGACTAAACAAACTAGAAATGTATTAGAAATGTAGAAGAGGAGAAGGGGACAAACAAAACAATTAAGATGTGTTGTGTAAATGTACCAGTTCCCCAAGAGGAATGCCGTTATTATGTACCACAAACATGACCAATAAAAATAAATAAAATAAGAAACATAACTCCATTTCTCTCAAGTTGGCATTGGTATCATATATATATGGAGAGAGAGAGAGAGAGAGAGAGAGAGAGAGAGAGAGAGAGAAGAGACAGACAGAGACAGAAACTGAGATAGACTGAGAGTTTGTTTCGTTTGGTTTTTTTGAGTCAGGGTCTTGCTGTATATTCTAGGCTGGCCTCAAATTCACTATAACTCTCCTGCCTCAGTCTCTCAAGAGCTGAGATTAGAAGATTGCGTCCCTGTGCTAATGTTGATATGGCAACTCTACAAACAGGGACAGAGTACCCAGCCTCCAGGATTTAGAGGAGTGAGGGTCCTTTCTGCTCAAAGTTTCAGTCCACAGCCTGCTGGCTCCAAAGCTCAAAGGGCACGGTGGAAAAGTCTGGCAGAGAAAAGCTGTTCCTCTCTCGGCAGCCAGGAAGCTGAGAGAGGGCAAGGAGGAGCCAGGGACAAGGATACTTTTTTCTCTGATCACACCCCCGGTGACCCACCTCCAAAACAGGCCCCATCTACCAGCAGTGCTTTCAGTTACTTGTAGGGTATGACAGCCCACGCCTGCAATCCTAACACTCAGGAGGCTGACGTGGGCAGGTCACTGGGAGTCCAAGGTGAGCCTGGGTCATAGCGAGTTCAAGACCAGCTTGAACTATATAGTAAGACCCTGTATCAAAAACCAAAAAACTGTCAGCTACTGAACTCATCTGCAGTGCACCCATTGGTGAGTGTAACACTGTGATCTGATCCCCCTCCAAAAACAGGAGACTTTGGGGAGACATTTTAGATCTAAACCATAACAGCAACTTCCCAGTCTTTATCAAACTAGACCTTTCTTGGGTTTTGCTCAGCTGAACTCACTGGACTGCTTCTACTCATGCTCCAAGATGGCGGCTTCAGCGCCACCATTATACCTGCTTTCCAGAAGGCTGAATGGAAGGAGAGACAGAGCAGACCACATGTCCTGCTTTATAATTCCTTAAAGACCACACTACATTTTTACCTGTATCTAGTTAGCCAGAAGTTAGTCACAAGGCCTCATGCCTTTATTCTGACAGAGGATGTGCCGGGGTAAATCCTGAGGTGTCAGTGTGGAGGAGAATGGGCCCAGGTTAACTCATTCATTCTGTGGACCTCCCCAGACTCTAGCCTAGGCCCTGCCTGCCCCTTGTACGTGCCTCTGCAGAGCCTCCCGTCTCCCCCAGAGGGTGCCAGAGCCCTCCACTTCCCGCGCCCTCAGCCCTCAGCCCCTGCTGGTGCTTCTGCATAGTGGACAGCTCTGGCTCCAGCGGCGCAAAGGAGATCTCACTCTGGTCAGACTGCAGTCTGTGGGAAAGAGCCTGGGACTCATACAGAGCTGGGTTCAATCCAGACACATCACTCACCTACTATGTGGCCATGGAGAAATAAGTGTGTGAAGAACTTTCCTGGGCCTGGAACATGGGAAGAACTCTGTTGAATGTTGCCTCTGCTGTGGTTCTGTCTGTGACGGTGGCTGAAGGCTGTCCCCTCCCCACCTACCCAAAGTGACTCCCACCTGTTTAGTCACTTAATATAGCCTGTCCCCTGTCCCATTAACTCTCCTGCCTCCTCATGCAAAGGTCCTCACCCCTTCTGACCCTGTAAGAGGGAGACTGAGGGCCACCTCCTCCCTGACAACCTCAGTCCTAGGTGAGAAGCCCACCAAGGCTGGGCTTGAGGGCAGAGGTTCTCAGAGAAGAGGAGGTCTCAAGGGAAATGGAAAGGGCCAGTTTACTGCTCCTGCCTTCTCCTCCGGGAAGGGTCCGGGCACCCTCTGTGCAGAGCTGCATGAAGGCAGGAGCTTCTGGACCCGCACACAGGACTGGGGCACAGAGACACTCTCGAGGCCAAGGGTTCCATCTCCAGCAGAGCAGAGACACAGCAAAGCAAACCACCAGCCTCTAGTTCTGAGTGGTGGTGGGGACCAAGCTTCTACCACTCACAGCCCCTCCAGTCCCACTGCAAGCCCAGTAAGGAAAGGGCAAAGGAAATCAATCTGTAGTGACCCAGCCAGGAACAGGATGGTTCAGGCGTGGGGGGAGGGGGACAGAGGTTCCCTTGTGCACAAATTCTGAGTCACTTCTAGAAGAGAAGAAGATGAGGGCTTGCAGTGAGGGATGAATGGGGACCCAGGTGATCAGAGCCAAAGCAGGGTGAGGTTTTCTGGGGGATCAGCACATCCCAAAGGACTGAGCTCAATACAGGGTCCTCTCTAGCCTCTGTGCATGCTGCTGGGGTGGAGGGAGCTCCCTACACAAACACCTGGGGCAGCCCACCCTTAGTTCACAAAGACGATCCTGTCACCAGGGAATTACCAGCAGTTGAGGAAAAGCAACAAGAAGAGGTTAAGAAATGAATAAACCGGGTGTGACAGTGCACATCTGTACTAGCACTTCGGGAAGCTGAAGCAGGAGGATCAAAAGTTCTAGCCCACCCTAGGCAACCTACTGCGATCTTGTCTCAAAATATAGCATTATCGGGGCTGGGGATTTAGCTCAGCGGCATAAGTGCCTGCCTTGCGAGCAGGCAGTCGTGAGTTCAATCCCTGGTACCAATAAAAAGGAAAAAGAAAAAAAATAGCGTTATGCAGTGTGAAGGCACTGCACTTGAGTCCCCAGCGCTGGAAAACAAGCAGAGCAAACCCTCCTGAGGGCCCGCTCCAGTGGGCAGAAGTGCTGGGCATTTGCAGCTGATACTCCACAGCCCTCAGGCTAGCTGTCATATTTATCTCCACTTACAGGAAACTGAGTCACGAGGAGGCACAGTAACATGAGTGCAGGGCAGGGATGGACTTTGAATGCAGGCTGCTTCCTGAGTTGGGCTCTGAACTCCTCTACTCCAACAACTCCAATAAACCAAACAAAAGGTGAAAAAACTGTTCCCAGAGGAAACAATTTAAGAAACAGGGAGAACTTATTAAAAAAAAGACTCAGTATTTCATTCATAAAACAAAAAGGAGCAGCTATGAAAAGAAAGTAAGGACTAATTCTTGGAATTTTAAAATGGAATTGCTGAGATATAAAGAGGAAGTAGGAACATACATGGTTTTTGTTATTGTTTAAAAAAAGTTTCCGGGGCTGGGGATTTAGCTCAGTGGCATAAGTGCCTGCCTTGCAAGCAAACAGTCGTGAGTTCGATCCCCGGTACCGATAAAAAAGAAAAAGACAAAAAAATAAATAAATAAATAAATAAATAAAATAAAATAAATAAAAAAAGTTTCCAAAAGTAATTCACTTTTTTGTTATTGTTTTTTTTTTTAAAAAAAGTCGGGCATGATGGCACACTCCTGGAATCTCAGCACTCAGGGGGCTGACTCAGGAGAATCATTAAGTTTGAGGCCAGCCTGGGCTACATAGTGAGTTTAAGACCATTCTGAATTGCATAGTAAAACTCAGTCTCAAAAAGATAAAAAAAAGAAAGAAAGAAAAGGTGAAGGGAGATGGCACATGAGGGGTGGCGCACATCTGTGGTCCCAACTGCTCAGGAGGTGGGCAAGAGGGTTGCAAGTTTGAGGCCAGCCTGGGAAACTTCACAAGGCCTTGTCTCAAAAATAAGTAAGTAAATAGGACTGGCCCCCTTAGGTTCAATCTCCAATACTGGCAAGCAACAAACAAAATCTGATTTCCTTCCTATATTTCCATGGATGGATGGGAGGGAACCTCATTTTCCCCCCAAGACGAGGCTGCTCAACAGTGTACTAACAGGAGCCAGGGGAGGAAGAGGAGACAGGGCAGAGGAAAGACTCTAGGTCCTCAAGGCCATCAGTGAACATCTGAATCAAGCCTTACCTGAAGCTGAAAGGGTGAGTGGTTGGTTTCCTCTCCTCACATCCACTGATCAAATTGCATAGGACTCCACTTGTCCTTGCCCCAGTGGGGTGTCCTGCCCTCACCCTCCAATGACCATCACAGTAAACTACCAGCCTTGATTGTGGCTCATCCCTAAGAGGAACTTTGCAACAGGAAAGCAGCAGTTCATGAAAGAAAGGGAAAGGGAGGCCCAGGATGTGGCTCATTGGTACAGCGCTGAGCTTGTGTTAATCCTGGGTTCAAAGGAAGGAAGGAAAGTGGGGAGAGAACAAGAAAGAATGGAAAACACGGCCACCCCATCTTACTCGGCTCCCACAGGGAAGGCGTGCATGTCGAGCGGCCTTCTGGTGACAGAAGGGGATAACATCTGTTTCTTCTCTCTGAAGGAGGTCAGAAAGGGAGCTAGAAAGCTAGACACAACAGAGTCTATCCGAAGAACCAAAAGTGAAGCAACACACGCAAGGCTGGATTTTGAGCAGTTAGTGGCACAGAAGAGAATCTGTTTGACCTTGGCTTTGGACTGGCACAAATGTTCCCCTTCCAGCAGCACAGGGTGGGGATGGCATTGCTTTCCTTCTCTGAGAAGCAATCTCATTACCTGGCTCTGCAGGAAATCACATTTATGTCATCACAGTAGTGGCTGGTGTTCAGTTTTCCAAATCCACTTAAAGGTGAAGTGTGGATGAGTTAAGTATAATCCGGGGATGGGATATAAACATTACAGACCTCGACCTTGGAAATGTAAAAAGAAAACAACAGAAATCAGAAGGTGGGGAGAGACGGGGAAGTGGTCCGTGGGGGGCTGGTTTTCCTACACTGGCTCAAGAAATTCTGTCTGAAGGTGATGGGTGAGGAACTAAATTTCTTTTTTATTATTATTGGGGTTTTTTGTCTTTTTCGTTTTTATCGGTACCAGGGATGGAACTCACGACCACACACTGGCAAGGCAGGCGCTTATGCTGCTGAGCTAAATCCCCATCCTCAAGGAACTAAATTTCAAGTGTACATTCTGTCTTGTGCCATAGGTGACAACAATGTAAGACTGCAGTAATATCAGAGAAAACAAGACTGAGAAAGCAGACCTGGGAGGAGAAAAGAGACAGTGCGACTTAAGTTCCTGCTTAGGGCTGGGGACATAGCTTAGCAGCACCACACCTGCCTGGCAAGTACACGGTCCTGAGTTCTGTTCCTTACTGAAAAACAAAAAAAGATTCCCGGGGCTGGGGACTTAGCTCAGCGGCATAAGCACCTGCCTTGCAAGCAGGCGGTCATGAGTTCGATCCCCGGTACCGATAAAAATGAAAAAGACAAAAAAAAAAGATTCCTGCTTAGCCAGGCATGGCGTCTGTGATGCACCTGTCTGTTACCCCAGCTACTTCGGGCAGTTGAGGTGAGAGGATTGCTTGAGACAAGGAATTGGAGGCCAGCCTGGCCAACATAGCAAGACCCAACTCCTAATAAAATAAATTCCTTTCATAAATGATGAGGCTTTAGTAGACATTCTCTTGGTTTACGAAATTGAGAGACAAAGGTATAGCAGGTATAGCACATTATTTAGAACTGAGGTTACAACTTTAGAAGATCTAAATATGAAGAAAAAATTCCAAGGAGTGGAACCAGGGGTAGGACCATTTGCTTTTTACTTCATCCCATTTGGTACTGGTTGGATTTTTTCCTACAAGTTTGCGTAATCTCCTTGCCCCGCCCCCGTACATCCCCCCATACTCAGCTGTACCCTGGTGTTTGCAGAGAGGGCAGCGCTCTACATGTTCCACCCCTTTGGGTTTGCCTTCCTGAGCTGAAGAGCTGGAAAACCATATTTCTGCCTTCCTAACTCCTTCCCTTCCACTACCTACTGCCACCATGCCACCCATCCATAATTAATTCCCCACTTCACCTACATGGTCAAAGAATAGTCCAAAAATTTGAACTGCACGTGGTGGCAACATACTGTAATCAATAGAATTGCTATGGTTTGTGTCCAGATGTCCCCCCAAGGCCACATGCACTTTTAGATGGGGCTTCTTTGGAGGTAGCTGAAACTAGTTTGCAATTGATTCATGGTCCAATGTTATGATCAAGGGTACTGGGATTAAGGGTGATGGATTGCTGGATCAGTTCACTGGTTGGATTGACACCACCCTAATTTCAGCAGTCTGGATAAGGTAAAAGGGGCAGAAAGAGGCTCATCTTCTCCTTCCCTTGTTGCTTTTGCTGGTTTCTCCTGCCTCAACAGTGCCCCTCTGCCTTGTGCCACCCTGCCTTGGAGCCAACTGATTATGAACTGAAACCTCTACAAATGGTGAGCTAAATAAACCTTTCCTCCTTTAACTTTAGGTGTCAGGTATTTATCTCAGCGACGAGAAAGGTAACTAACACAGGAATGTTATTCTGCAGTAAAAAGACCTATCAAGCCATGAAAAGCTATGGAAAAACCTAAAATGCATATTGCTAAGTGGGAGAAGACAGTCTGGAATGACTACAAAGTATATAGTTCTGTTGGGCGCAGGCGCTCAACATACCATACCCCACCCGGGACTAAGGACCACGCCAGCTTCTGCAATGCGCTACGTCCCTCTTTAAATTAGCCAACCCGTGCGCACCCCGCGGTCTACTCCGTACTCTGTGGCAACTCCTGATTGGCCACAGCTGGATATAGTAGCCAGAGCCTGCATCCCATTCCCGCCCTGCTTCCTTGTGGCAGCCTGTGATTGGTCACGGCCAAATATATAAACCAGAGCCTGCGTAAATAAACTAGCAGTTAACTGTCGTCCACAAGAGCATCTCCTGTCTCCTGTTTCATTGGGGCTGCGCCGGTCAACTGGTGGCCCGTACGGGGAGCCCGGAACGCTGAGACCCTCTCTCCGACAGTATGGGGAAGGAACCTCTCTCTCCGACGGAACAGAGACGTTAACAGGTAAAACCGTCAAGCGCCAATAGCAGGGGCTACTTGGCGGGCGGGGGCTGACAGGTTAAACTGCTCAACGTTGGTAGCGGGTGCTACGCAACAGGGCCGGATAGCGGGGGCTATCAGGCAACCTTGGGCGGACGCGTCGCAAGGGTCAGGAACTCGTAAAGAGAGTTCCGGGGGCCGTAAAGAGGCCGGTTTTGGGGGCGCCGTAAAGGGGCGCGGGGACTAAGCTGTTCCTGTATAAAAAAAAAAAAAAAAGAAAAAGAAAAATATAAAATAAAAAGAAACTCTTGAAATTCCGGTTAACATGGGTAACAGGGCTACTCAGCCACTGTCAGTCGCCTTAAGCGACTTACTGAGAGAAAAGGGATTACAAATAAAACGAGAACAAATTCAAAACTTCCTCGATCAGGTCGATAAGGTAGCACCTTGGTTTGGTCCCACGGGGTCCATTACCATCCCCAGCTGGGATAAATTAGGGAGAGATCTTGACTTTGCAGCAGAAAATGGCCTCTTGGAGCCAGGAGTCAGACCCCTTTGGGCCGTAGTGAGAAGCTGCCTCGCAGACACCTCTTGTCATGACCATATAAGGGCTGGCGCCATGGCGCTTGATTACCATCAGGCAGAATCCTCCCTCGAGCAATCTCGCGAGTCCAGTGCCGCAGGCGAGGTGACCCCACCCAACCCAGACTCGTCAGATAATGAGGGGGAGGAAGGAGAAGTATACAAAATGGTGGATGCAGACACCACCGAAAGAGAGGAAGTCACACACACGCAGTCGAGAGGGCCCTACTCTGAGGCCATAAATGAGCTGCAACGCAGGATTTCTCAGAGTAAATGGGTCAATGAAAGTGAGTACGGGATCCCAGGGCCACCCCGTATAAGACCTATGGCTCTACCTCCCGACCCGCCAGATTATCATGCCCACCAGAGACCCTGCCATCAGCTATGTAGCTGTCCGCAACGGGTCCAGATGTCCCCTGGGACATTCCAGGAAGACCTTTGGCATCAAGTCAAAAGAGAGGACCCAGGAGGCCTGGGCCGTTTTCGCCAGGCTTTTCCGGTTGCTGTGGATGCTCAGGGAAACAGAGCCCACCTGCCTATAGATATAAAGGCGATAAAGCATCTTAAGGAGGCCAGCACCATGTACGGTGTTAACGGGGCGTATACCCTGTCCCTAGTAGAAGCCATGGCAGGAAACGCCATGACACCTGCTGATTGGGCCAGTTTGTGCAAGGCAGTGCTCAGCCCAGGCCAATATCTTGATTGGAAAGCTTGGAATGTTGAACTTGCCACAGAACAGGCCCAAGCTAATGCCCAGAACAATCAGGCCGCCTGGAACGCGGATATGTTATTAGGACAAGGGCAATATCTCAATAACCAGCTGATATTTCCACAAGAGGTGTATGCACAGATAAATAAAATAGCCATACAAGCATGGAAACGGGTCTCGGCTAGGGGAGAAGTCTCAGGCCACTTGACAAAAATTTTGCAGGGCCCGAGCGAGCCTTTTTCAGATTTTGTGGCCCGCATGATGGAGGCGGCAGGGAGAATTTTTGGGGACGCTGAGACAGCCATGCCGCTCATTAAGCAGCTCATTTTTGAGCAATGTACTAAAAAATGTCACTCTGCCATTAGTTCATACAAAAATAGGCCTCTTGAGGTATGGATGAAACACTGTCGGGAGATCGGGGGGCCATTAACCAACTCAGGTTTGGCAGCCATGCTAATGAAGCTAACTAAAGAAGGTCAGGAAGGCAGAGTGGCGCCACAGAATGGCGCCCGCCCGAAAGAAGGCTGCTTCAAATGCGGCAGACAGGGACACATAAAAAGAGACTGTCCATCTTGGGGACTCGGAAGAGAACAACCCCCCCCCTCCTGAAGACCGAAAGTGCCCCAGATGTAAAAAGGGAAATCACTCCGCCGCGGAGTGCCGCTCCACCTTTGATGTAAATGGGCTGCCCCTCACGGGTAAGGGCCGTAACCCAGAGAGGCCAAAAAACGGGATTGGGGGGCCCCCCCAGGGGGGTGGGCCCCCGATTCTACCCAGCCAGAGAGTATATGGTAGACCAGACACTGCCAATGACGCCAACATGGGCAGGTCAGAACCGAGGACAGCCTCTCCGGGTTCAGGGGGACTTGACCTCTGTGCCACCACTGGACTCGTATTAACCCCGAAAATGGGGATACAGGCCATAGAGACAGATATGTCCGGCCCCTTACCGGAAGGCACAGTAGGGTTGATAATTGGTCGATCATCCCTCTCCATGAAAGGAATACAGGTCTTACCGGGTGTTATAGATTCTGATTACACAGGAAAAATAAAGGTGATGATGCAGGCTCCTAAAGGCCCAGTAGCCGTAGGGGCAGGAGACCGCATCGCTCAGATGCTAGTGTTATCCAGCCGTCATGGGGATTATCCATCATTGTCAGGTATTAGAGGAGACAGAGGATTTGGATCATCAGACCCAGCCTTTGCCGCCCTCGTTCTTAGATTGGATGAGCGCCCCATGCTAACGTTGTCACTCAATGGGCAAAAAATATCCGGACTGCTAGACACAGGAGCAGACCGCTCTATTATAGCTGAAAAGGACTGGCCACTAACCTGGCCTACCCAGACGGCACAACAAACACTGCAAGGCTTGGGATCAGTTCATGCACCTAAAATTAGTAGTCAGATAATTAAATGGGAAGACAATGAGGGACACTCAGGAGAATTCATACCCTATGTTCTCCAGCTTCCAATTACCCTATGGGAGAAAAAAGTGCTCTCTGCCCTAGACTTGACCTTGTGCAATGAATATTCTCACACAGCCAGGAGAATTCTTAAAAATCAAGGGTATGAACCAGGCAAAGGATTAGGCAAAGACCTGCAAGGAAGGCCTTTACCCATCCAGGCACAACCACGTGCTCAGAGGCAAGGTTTGGGTTTTTAGTGGGGGTCACTGGCTCGGCTTCTGCCCCTCTCAAATTGACATGGGCCTCTAATGACCCCATTTGGATAAATCAGTGGCCCCTACCACGAGACAAAACAGAAGCCGCATCCAAACTTATTCAAGAGCAATTAAAGTTAGGCCATATCAAACCCTCAAGTCTATTCTGTTTAAACAAAAGGAGGGTATTGCCCAGGGCATGACACCTAGGGCCAGACTAAATCTCGCCCTCTTCACTTACAATTTTGTAAACATCAACCCACAAGGATCCACGCCAGCACAGCTACATGCCAACCCTGTCGCACCCAAACATGGTTGGGTACGCTGGAAAGACCTCCTGCATGGGGTGTGGAGAGGCCCCAGCCCAGTACTTAGTTGGGCAAGAGGGGTGGTCTGTATCTTCCCGCAGGAAGAAGGCAGCGAACCTGTCTGGGTCCCGGAACGCCTGATACGTCCCTGCAAACCACCAGACCCCGACCCAGAGGAAACGTCAACCACAGAACAGGGGAACCAACAGGAGCCCCACAAGCCAGACCAAGCAAGTACACCCACAACTCCCATTAGTAGCCTCCTTTTCCCCTCCTTCTTGCATCTCGTACGGTCCTTGCAGCCAATGACTTTTCTAAATTGTTCCACCGCAACCTGTTATATGTTACAATGTTGGGATAACAGTGCACTTTCAGCTGTTGTTATGCAGGTACTCCAGTTCGCACCGGTTCCAGTTATGGCGGACTCAGACGAGTTTCCTGTGATCCAGCTTGGGCCAACTCTCCAATTGGCTTTCATAAAGGAATGGGCAGGAACAGGGGCTCTGGCTACCATAACTACACTTGCCGCATTCGGCAGTCTACTTCTGCTCTGTCGGATTCGCAGACAAAGGAATAGGGACAAAGTATCAAACAAGCATCGCTGATCATGGAATCTGGTCAAAGCCCGGCAGCATGGCTCGCCATGCTGTGACGCAGGTGTGGAGCAAAGCATCGCAGGGGGTGTCGTCCTTGGCCAGGAGACACCCCGGTCCCCATGTTGGTGAGCATGCGGGTTGGGCTCATAAAACAATACTCCCGCCCCCTCCAAAAGAGCACCAACGAGTAGTGAGGCATTGTCATGACTGCGCAGCATGACGCCTCACGAGGGGCACCAACCTCTGGAGACCCTGCGTCAGTTATAAAGAAAGGGGGAGATGTTGGGCGCAGGCGCTCAACATACCATACCCCACCCGGGACTAAGGACCACGCCAGCTTCTGCAATGCGCTACGTCCCTCTTTAAATTAGCCAACCCGTGCGCACCCCGCGCTCACTCCGTACTCTGTGGCAACTCCTGATTGGCCACAGCTGGATATAGTAGCCAGAGCCTGCATCCCATTCCCACCCTGCTTCCTTGTGGCAGCCTGTGATTGGTCACGGCCAAATATATAAACCAGAGCCCGCGTAAATAAACTAGCAGTTAACTGTCGTCCACAAGAGCGTCTCCTGTCTCCTGTTTCATTGGGGCTGCGCCGGTCATAGTTCCAACTATTTGACACTGGAAAAATAAAAACTACGGAGACAGTTTAAAAAAAAAAAAAAAAAAGCAGGCACGGTAGCATGTGCCTGTAATCCCAGCAATCCGGGAGGCTGAGGCAGGAAGATCACAAATTCAGTCCCAGCTTGGGAAATTGCAACAATTTTGTGAGACTGTCCTGAAACCCCTCAAAAAAGGGCCAAAGATGTGGCTCAGTTTTAACGACCCCAGGTTCAATCCCAAGGACAAGAAAGGGAAGTAAGAAAGAAAGAAAGAAAGAAAGAAAGAAAGAAAGAAAGAAAAAGGAAGAGAGAGAAAAAGGAAAATATCACTCGTTGCCAGGAATCAGGAGATGGTGACTTTGGGGACAGCAAGCTTATTCTATATGACACCGAAATGGTGAACATGTGACATTATGTACTTATTAAAACCCACAGAAAGTGTAACACAGAGAGTTACGTGCTGGGTGGATCCTGGGTGGGGGCAGAGAGCCACCTGCAGCAGCAGATGAACCCCAGATGCATCCCACCCCAATCCCATGATATCCAAGCCCTGTGTCTTTCACAGCAACTTCTCCTAAACTTACCTACCCTGCAAGTTGTGTCACTTGTGACCTTATTAAAGCCATCATCCATAGGACCAGGCTCAGAGCCTCGCTATGGCAAAAGAGGTCCAATCTCACTCCCCAAAGGCAATTCCCGCAAACTTCAAGCTCTGTGTGTGTGTGTGTGTGTGTGTTTTTAATACCATGAGGGGCTCTTCACATTATAGCAAAGCATTATCAAAGCCCCTCCTTCCCTTCTATTTGGCCACACAGCTTCTCTTACAGTTTTCCCTTTAAAAATCTCAGAAATCTTCCCCCATCCTCACCATACACATCTCATCCCCTCCCCAATTCGCCTCGGGTCTGATTCTAAAGATGTGTTTGGGGACCAGGAAGCCTGTGTGGGCCTCACTGGAAGAGGCTGGGTGAAATGGGGTGGGGAAAGCGAGCATCCTCCTTCCTGGGGTAACTGGAGGGGAGTGGGAGGCTTCCTGAGAAGCCCTTCTGGTCTCTATCCCTCCACACTCCGCCTGCATGAGCTCATCATCCTCCTGTCTTCAGTCTCCACTCCCTTGGAATGACTGCCAGATCCCTGCCTGCAACCCAAAACTCTGCTCTCAGCCCCAGACCTGTGTACCGAATGCCTCGTCAACGTTTCCCTGTGGGGTTGGGGAGGGTAGGATTATGTTCTGCTGTGAGTAACACAGGCTATAAAATACGGTGCCCTAAACCAAAGGGCTTCTTGTTTTACATTTAAAAGTCTGGGGCTGGCAGGGGAGTCCTGTTCGAGGACACAGTGTCCTTGCTGGCCACTGCTCTGCCATTACTCAGGGTGTCCATTGACCTCAAAGTCTAAAGTGAAGGTTGAAATTCCAGTCATCCCATCCACATCCAGGCCACAGGATGCAGCAGAGTGGGGGTGACAAGCAATGGGCTCCTGCCAGCTGTTTCAAGAAGGATGCAGGGAGATGCCACAGAACACTTCTGCTTCTGGGCTTCTGCTTCATTAGCCAGAAGGGTCACATGGCCACAATCAGCAGCAAGGTGGGCGGGGAGGTATGTCCTTTACGTGAAGTGACCACACAGATGACCTAGCAGGAGGATTCTGTCATTGAGAACATGAGGTTCAAGCCAGGTGTCAGGGTGCACACTGTAATCTCAGCAATTGGGAGGATCATGAGCTCAAGCCCAGCCTTGGTTACATCAGCAATTCAAGTCTAGTCTGGATTACACAGCAACACGATGAGACCCTGTCCCACAAAAAAACAAAAACTGCACAAGCAAAATAACAGCAGGGCTGGGGATATAGCTCAGTGGCACAGCTCCTGCCTGGCAAGTACAAGGTCATGAGTTCAAACCCCCGTACACAAAAAACCCCAGAAAACTGAAAAAAGAAAATGAGAGTAGAACTGGGGATGTAGCTCAAAGCAGAATTTCCCTTGTCTAGATGCCTAAGATTCTGGGTTTAATCCCTAGCACTGAAAGAAGGGAAAAAGAGGAGGAGGTAGAGGGGAAGACAAGGAGGAGGAAAGAGAGGGAGGGAGGGAAGCAGGGATTAGGCGGCGGCCACCAGCACTGTCCAGCCAGGATCCCACTCTCTGATTTGTTTTTTTTTTTTTTTTTTTTGTCTTTTTCCTTTTCATCGGTACCGGGGATCAAACTCATGACTGCCTGCTTGCAAGGCAGGCGCTTATGCCACTGAGCTAAATCCCTAGCCCTTAGGATCCCACTCTCTCCTCCTGCTGGCTCATGTGGCATGGCATCTTCACAGTGCTTTCTTCTCCCTTAGGTTTGCTCCTGTGCCCTTCCTCCCTCTGTGGGCAGGGGCTGACCAGGAACACCAGGGGTGAGGAACAGACAAAAAGATCCAAATGGAAGCCACCCAAGTGGAGCAAGTGGGGCTGGGGGCTCCTGAGCAAAGGAGCAGGTGGCCGAACACAAAGCTGGGTCTGAGCCTGAAAGTGGCAGAAATAAAGGGCCCAGCTCTTCATCTGGCTGCCGAACACAGACGCTGCTCCACACCCAGCATCCACCTGCTGTGCCCTTCCTGTTCCTGTGTGGTTCACTCTGTCATCCGGCAGAGCTCTGATCAGGGGTCATCTCCTCTAAGAAGTCCTCAGGTCAGGCCAGGACACCTGCATAGCACAGTGAGGCCGGGGCTGCCTGCGGGTGCTATCAGTACAGAGTGCGGGTTTGGATGCATCTGGGGCAGGGTAGTGGGGTGGCATGGTTGCAAGATGGGATCCCAAATGTGCCTTTTCATGAGCAGAGCCACCAAAGCTAGCATGGAGTTCCCGGTCACCATGCTCCTTGGGTATTGGGGAGGGGTTGGGCCCCCAGTGAGGAAAATGATGCTGCCAGAGGTGGTGGCCCTAGAGGAAGTCCATCTGGGTGGGGGCAGGCAGAGTAATTCCTGGAAGGAAGCTCACACCTCAGGAATCTGGTAGGGAAACACCAGCGGGCTCGTCCCAGGAGCTGTCCTCTTCACGTCCCCAAGCCGGGTAGGGAGCAGGGCACCTGAGCTGGGGTGCTGAGCCCCTGCAGCTGGAATAGGGTGCAGCTCAGTAGGGGCAGGATCAGCAAGACCCTGTTCTCTCTCAGTCCCTTGAGTTCTCACCACACAGTGACACTAAAAGTGTCACTTCTCGCTATGGGCATGGACCGGAGTGGTCCCCAGTCAGGCTCTGGCACAGCCCAAGGCTCCCTCCATAGCACCCCATGTGCAGGGTCACCTGTCTGTGTGGCATGCGTGTCGTGTGTCTGCCCCGCGCTCCAGGGCAGAGCCAGGCTTGGGCAAGAGTCCAGAGTGGGGATGTTGATGGGGGGGACTAGAAGTTCTCTCCATACCTCTTAGCAGTAAGAGGCTTAGGTGTGGGGCTGGCGTGTCCTAAAACAAACGGTATCTCCTGCCCTAAAGCTGCCTGCTGCTCCACCCTGTCCTGGGTACCTGCCTCCCTGGAAGGCCCTCCTGGCAGTAACTAGGGCAAGGGGTGCTCTGAGCACACACAGCACCCACTCAGGGCCCTCGAGGGAAGGCTGCTGAGGAGTGGGCCAGCGCTGGGAGCTCAGAAGCCTGCTGTGCTGAGCAGGCCATGAGAGGACCTGGAGCTCAGGGCTGGGGAGAAGTCTGAGGGACTAGCAAGAGGCCACACTTTGGTTTGGGTCTGCTCCTGTAGGTCCCGGGCAGACCGGGAGAGGGCTGTGTTGCTGAAGTCAAGTACCAGGTTTGCACCTTTGAAAGGCTCTGGTTGCAAACTAGAGACAGTGAGGGCAGGGCTGGGAGTGAGAGCATCAGCTGGGAGGGGAAGAGCCTGGGCCCAGGCCCAGGAGGGGAGCTCTGGCCCAGGAGCAGCCGCTCCACTGAGCCTCTTCATCTTCCTTCAGTGTCCTCCCTCAGTCAGGGAGAAGCAGGAAGCTGGTGAGGTCAGTGGGTGGGCCCAGCATGGCGCTGGAGCAGGAGGAAGACAAAAGGGCACAGCAGGGTGAGGGGGCAAGGGCTCTGCGGGACCCCTGCCCATCGGCCTTGTGCCCAGTTTCTGTGGCATCATTGATTCAATCAAGGCTTCGCGGGGGTCATCTGCTGCCCTCATCTGTGTTAGACTGGCAGCTGCCCAAGGGCGGGGCCTGCAGCTCCCAATTCAGACAGAAAGGGGCCTGAAGTGGGGTGCCAAGTACAGGGTGGGGACACCCTAAGGCCTTCATTCCTGCTGCTGTGGCCCTCAGAGATGAACCAATCCTTGTGTGTGCTGGGGCGGATGAAGGGAGGGCCTGGAAGGGGAAGTGATAAAGGAGAGGCAGGCCTGTGTGCCGGCCAGAGCCTGCCCGGGGTCTCACAACCCTGCTGCCTCCTTTCCTGCTTTAGCTTGGTGGCTAAGGAGATGGAGGCTAGGGGTCCCCCTCACATATGCACAGGGAAGTGCGAGCACATTCAACAAACACACATGCAATGATACAAGACACAGGGACACACACACACACACACACACACACACACACACGCACACACACGCACGCACACACACACACTCACGCACGCACGCACATCCCCCAGCCTCGGCCTGGTTAAGAAGACCCACTGGGTGGAGGCCCTAAGAATAAGGGCCACAAGCCTAGGGGAGATGACACTATCACTGGGGAGCCTGGCAGAGAGGAGGACAGAAGCAGCCCAGGAGAAATGGCCCATATAAATGTGGAGCTGACCATGGGAGCCAATGCCTGTAATCCTAGCCTTAGGGAAGCTGAGGCAGGAGGAGTGCCTCTAATTCGATGCCAATCTGAATACAGTGAGACTCTGTCTCAAAAAAACCCAAAATAAATAGGGCTCCCTGGAAGTCCTGGGGAAGGGGACTTCCCCTGCGGAGCAGACACAAAGGGATAAGAACTGAGAGGCAAGCCAGGCATGTTGGCGCACACCTGTGGTCCCAGCACTCAGGAGGCTGAGACAAGAGGATCACTGTAACAGGCCAATCTGGACTACGTAATGAGCCTGAACTACGGAGTCAGACGCTGTCTCCAAAACCAAAGGCTGAGAAGCAGATGGAGCCTCTATGGGGATACAGAGTAAAGAAGCAGAAGGGGCCAAGGAGGGCCTAGCGGAATCGTCCTCCGCCAATCGAACCCCTTATTTATCTTGGAATCCCCAAGAGAGCCTGGGTTAGGATCAGAAGCCAGCTGGGTGCTTCTTGGCGCGGAGGCAGGACGTACTCTGAATGGCCAGGAGTGGGGCCCAGCCTGTGAGAACTGCTGCTCTGCTCCTGGAACCTCAGCGAGGACCAGGCCAGGTCCCAGTGTGCGCCGGCCCCAAAGCTGCCTCACCTGCCCCTCAGCCCTAGCTGGGGAAGTGGAGGGAAAGGCGGCTGCAGGAGAGGCCGCGAGACTGGAGGGGCTGCGGCAGGGTTGCAGGTGGGCCGCCCAGGCTGAGCCCCAAGGTGGGCTGTAGGAAGGAAGGGGAGGCGGGGGAGCGACAGGAGGCTGGCGAGGGTCTGGAATTCGTCCGCCCCTCCTCCCCACCCTTCCTCCCCACCCCTCCGCTTTCCCGAGCCTGGCTGGCGCTGGAGGGGCGCGGAGGCCGGGGCCGGCTGGAGCCCTGGAGGAGGCCCCACAGGCCCCGCCCCCGCCCCCCCTGCACATCTGGGCCGGGCGCGCGGCCATCCGGCGGGGGAGGGGGAGGGGAGAGGAGGGACTGCGGGTGGGGCCGGCGAATGGGTGGGGGGGCAGGCGCACGTCGAGGGCCGTGGGTTGGGAGCTGCGGGCTGCGGGTCGGGATCCAGGCTGCCGGACCGTGTCGAGCTATCTAAAGGCCGAGGTGAGCTCAGGAGGTGCTAGGGGCGTCGAGGGGGCCATCCTGGCCTTCGGCTGGCCCCAGAACCGCAAACTTCGCACTCCAGTGGGTTTGTAGCAGGAACACAACTGTGCAGCGCCCGGGCTCCCACCTGAGCTTTGGGACCCCCCCACGCGAGACACGGAGTTCGGGCTGGCGGAAGAGCAGTGGACCCAGTGTGTCTGGGCCTGAGGTGAGATCTGGGGGTCGAATGCAGGCTTGTGCTGGGAAGTGGCCCCAAACTCTGTGGCCCTGGGATGCGAGAGAGTGGCGGGAGTGGCCAGGGTGCTGGGGACTCAGGTTTCTCTCTATGAGGCCAGCTTGAGGGTCCATGTTGGGTGGGGTCCGGGCTCACACAGGGTGCAGTCTTGCCTGGGGAGAGCTGGAAGGAAGGCAGGGCGCACCAGCCTAGGATCCAGGGACCTCAGATGGCCAAGAAACCAGAGTACAAGAGTGGTCATGCAGGTCCATGGCAGGGGTGGGAGAGCTTCACCACGCTGTGGAACCGAGGTTGTTTGTGAACTGACTGCTGATGTGATGAAGACCCATGGGCGTGGGGCAGGATGTATGGAAAGGGAGGGACCATGGGTGGTATTTTGTCATCCCTGCCCTAGCACAGGAGGGGCATCCCCAGCCTCCTCTGAACAAGGTGGGGCAGCCCTTTGGGTGCCATTTCTGATCTGGCCCTTGGGCCCTGGTTGTTGGCCCCATCTGTGCCTGGAAGGAATGGTTTGTGGCCTTACTTAGCTGACAGTCCTGTTCCATTAGGGTGTTGGCAGGCAAAGATGAACCAGTGAGGCAGGGTCCCCAGCTTAACGATCCAGGTGGATCCAGGCATTGGGTGAAGTCCTGAAATCCAACAATACCACACAGCTGCAGAGCCAGTGGTACCCAGCCTCAACACCTCACCCCAAGATAGATCCTCAAAGAATTCTCTGTCAAGCAAAAGTCCTAGGCTACTGTGAACCTGGGCAGAGCACTGGGAGATTTGTGGTTGTGAGTGGCCTACTCAGCCACACCTCTGAGCCCCAGTGCCTTGTGGGTAGAAGTCAGAGCAAAGGGTCAGGTGAATCTGAAGATTAGCGGTCAGTATGAAGCCAAGGGTTAGGGGTCAGTCCATTGCGGGGTTAAGGGTCTGTTTGGGTAGGGTATGGGTCAGGATGGAGTCAGAGTTTGGCAAGCACTTACAGCCCGGAAATGGAGTTACTTTCCGTGTAACTCAAACTCAGAGGCATCAGCAGTGTGAAACTAGTGGACCTCTAGTGGAAACTAGGTACGCTTCCACCTCCCCCATTTCTAGCTGTGGACCCTGCCCAGACCTAGATTTGAGAAGTGAAGCTGTCCTGGGCCCCATGGGCAGCACTATCCTTCAATGTTTTTTGTTTGTTTTCAGACAAGGTCTTGCTGTGTAGTTCAGATTAGACTCACTGTGTAGCTCAGGGTGACCTTAAACTCACAGCAGTCCTCCTGCCTCAGCCTCATGAGTGCTGGGATTATAGGTGCTGGCTCCTTCCACAATGCTTGGCTTCTCCTTCAGTGTATCTGGGGGGTGGGTACCTGCTGGGGTGAGCAAGGTTCCATGGATGTGTGTGTGTGCTTCTTTGACTGTCACCCCCTTCTACCCGTACCTCTTCAGGAAGCAGTGAGAAATTCCTTTTGTAACACAAATTGATACTTCCTTCTGAAAGAACTCGATATATGTACAATAAAATCCTCAGTACGACTGAAAACTTCTAACAAGCAGAAATTCAGAATCAATATCATGAAAGAAACAATATGTTCCCCTTCCCTTTATCAATACCTTCCATATCTGGACTTGGTACTCACATGATCCCTGTGGCACCCATTTTATAGAAAAAGGCATTGAGGTATGGAAAGGTGACATGATGCACTCACACTGAGTGCCATAAGGCCTTGATATCCCAGAGATCCCCTGTAGGGTCACACACTCAGGAGATAAGGTGCAAGCTGGGGAGATTACAAGCAGATAGTTGGGACATGGAATCCAGTGTTGACTTAGTCTTCCTGGCAGTGCTAGGTTGTTTCTCTTGCAGATCCAATATTCTTGGACCATAAAGATCTTTTCTCTCTTTCTTTCTTTCTTTCTTTCTTTCTTTCTTTCTTTCTTTCTTTCTTTCTTTCTTTTTCTTTCTGTCTCTCTCTCTCTCTCTCTCTCTCTCTCTCTCTCTCTCTCTCTCTTTCTTTCCTTCCTTCCTTCTTTCTTTCATGCATTCTAAGTGTGGGAAACTGGTTCCCACACTTAGCACAGAGGATAGCACTGAAGAAATGTCCAGTACTTCTGTGGTAAAGAATTAAGACTTAGGGGCTGGGGATTTAGCTCAGTGGCATAAGCGCCTGCCTTGTAAAGCAGGCAGTCGTGAGTTCGATCCCCGGTACTGATAAAAAGGAAAAAAGACAAAAAAAAAAAAAAAAGAAAGAATTAAGATTTACAAATAGGGCTGCTGGCTCCTCCCTTGTGGCCTGGATCAGTGGTATGCTGGTAAATGTTTTATAAGCAACTGTTTGAGAGGGAAGAAACATGGATTTTAGTCTTGTCGATTTCCACGGTGTAAATATTCCCAGTGTGGCTGGTTTCAAGCCACCAACAGTGATGTCAGTGAATGCCCAACTGGAAAAAGAGACAGTGTCAGCTCTGGAGTTCTGGAGGACTCAGCTGCACCACACTCTGTCACTCTGAGCTGAGCTCCTGTCACTGGCTCTCCAGGTCCCTACTGACTTCCTCTGTCTGATTTCCCGTTTTCTCAGCATCTTCTGGCTGTTATGCAAGTAGCCACAAGCAGCCTCTGCCCTTCTCCTGATTGTGATTCCTGGGCATCCAACTGTGTACTTCCAGTAACATGGGAGACAGCAGGACTGCATGTATCTGGAAATTTTCATGGGGCTGGCCATGCAGGAGTGCCCTAGGCCTACAGGAACATGTGAGAATTGGGGAGTCTGACCATGACTAGGCTGCGTTTGTGTAAACCATGCAGGAACAAGGGTGTGTATGTGTGTATACGTGCACGCTAGTGCCCAGCTCTGTGTCTGCTTGTGTTGTTAGCAAAGTTTCCTGATCAGGCTACTGGGAGTGGGACTGGGCAGCCCCTGCCTTTATTTGGAGAATCGACCAGGCTCATAGATAAAAGGACAATAACACCCATGATCTGAAGACTGGGACATTTGAGCAGCACCTCTCCCACTGATTTAGTGGGCCAAGGCCAGGGCCAGGGAGCTGAGGTTCTGCATTTCCGACTTGCTCCTGGGGGATGCCCAGGCCGTGACCTGAGACCATGATTCAATTCAAGTAACAATACTGTCGGGGTTTGCGGGATCCAGCCTGTCCCTTGGGCCCCATAGCTTCAGAGGCACAAGCTCTCCCTCTAGCCACTGTCGTCACATCTGTTCCAGATCTCATCACGTTTCTCCAAAGGTCTAGCTCAGCTCCCTTACCCCTTGGTCATCCCTCATCTGGAGTTACCTGCCTTGGGCTTTTAAGACAGTTGCTTTTGGTCTCATTTAACAGCAGCCTTCCTTTCTGAGGGCACTGGGAATCGAACCCAGGGCCTCTCATGTGTTAGGCAAGTGTACTACTAGTGAGCTACATCCCCAGTCCTTTTAAAATTTTGTTTTGACACAGGGTCTTGCTAGTTGCCCATGCTGACTTTAGACTTGTGATCCTCCGGCCATAGCTCATGAGTAGCTGGGATTACAGGATTGGGCCACCATGCCCACCTCATCTAAGAATCTCTTAAAATATCTGGGTTCTCTGAATCTCTTATCCAGGTCTCCAGAAAGCCACGGAGGACTTCTTCCCTTCGCCAGCCCACCTTCCCTGTCACCCTTGACTGTCACTTTTCCCTTCCCTCCCCTTGGTGTTCTTTTCCAGGTGCCCCGGGACAATGTCTCCTAAATGTACATCCCCAGCTCAGCGTCCTCCTGACCTCCAGACCGCCTACTCACTGGCTGCTTGGAATGTTCTCTTAGTTCTAACCCCACACTGTGCACTGGGCCCCTGTCAGCCTGCCCTGTCTTCAGTACCTTTCATCTCGCCATCCGTGTCCTCCTTTGAGCCGGAGGATGCCACCTTGGCATCTTCTTCATAAGCCTCTGGGTCCCATCTAATGTAATCTAACTTTTGAGCCTCAGATGTCTCCACTGTTGTCTCAAGCCCCACAGCCCCCACCATCACCAGCTAAGCTTGGCTGCTTGTAGTCCACTCTCCCCAGGCAGCCAGAGGGGCATCTCAGCGTGCAAAGTGTAGCTGGGTGTGGTGGCCCACACCTAGAACCCCAGCGCTCTGGGAAGTGATTGCAAATTTGAGCCCAGCCTGGGCAATTTAGCAATTTAGCAAGACTTCGTCTCAATTTTTAAAAATACGAAAAACATTTTTTTAAGGGCTGGGGTTGGTAGCTCATTGGTAGAACATTTGCTTAGCACATCTGAGGCCCTGAGTTCAGTTTCCAGTAAATCTCTACCTCCACAAAAACCAAGTTGAGCCATGCTCTTCCCCTGACCTGGCACTTTAAACCATTCAAGACTTGCTGTTGCCTTACACATAAAAACAAGTCTAGGGCTGGGGATTTAGGTCAGTGGCATAAGTGCCTGCCTGGCAAGTACGAGGTTGTGAATTCAATCCCTTGTACAAAAAAAAAAAAACAAAAAAAACAAGGGCTGGGTATTTAGCTCAGTGGCTTAAGTGGCTGCCTGGCAAGCATGAGGTCATGAGTTCAATCCCTGTCACAAAAAAAAAAAAAAAAAAGCCCCAAAAACCCAAATCTAATGAAGGGTCCTGGGGGGCCTAGTCCCTCTCTCAACCTGCTGATCCCTTCTCAGCATTGAGTAACCCAAAAGTCACTTGCATGATTATGTGAGGATGACCAGCTCACCCACCTGTCTGTGGGTCCCCAGGGCAGGG
This sequence comes from Cavia porcellus, assembly GCF_034190915.1. Taxonomy (NCBI): domain Eukaryota; kingdom Metazoa; phylum Chordata; class Mammalia; order Rodentia; family Caviidae; genus Cavia; species Cavia porcellus. The sequence goes on along the minus strand of NW_026947488.1, from coordinate 49,080,106 downwards.
ACAATGTCTCTAGATTACTGATGTCCCTCACCCAGCACCTGGCACCAGAAAGCATTGAGGAGCCTGTTGATTTCTACAGAGCAAAGCCATTTTTGACATAAGCTATGGAGCTGAGCTTTTGACAAGAGAAGGAATTGCTATACATTTGGTTAAACATGATAATGGAGTTGTAATGGTGTTTTTCAAAATATCTTTGTCTGCTGGAGAGACATATTGAAGAGTTTATAGGTGAAAAAATATGATGAGTTGCTTCAAAAGACTCCAGCCAAAAGTAAATAAATAAATAAGCATTCAGAGAAGGAACAAAGAAATAAGTAAACCCCATTCTGTCTGTTCCTGTTGACAGCTATAGGGCCTGCGAGGATGCTGGCTGTCCCAGAGATGGGCCTGCAGGGGCTCTACATAGGTAAGACCCCCCACTGTGCCCTGGCCACCAACCCCCTCCCCTCCACCAGGGCCCATCAGCCAATGCGCCTCCTGAGAGCCGTTCTGGAAATGCTTGCTTGCATGCGTAGGGTGGTCTGTGTGCTCAGCATGTGTGTGCATACTTGCAGGGAGGGTCTTGTGCACCGATGTGTGTACTAAGCGTGTGTATAGGTAGACAGTGTCCCTGCACAAAGTGGATCTGTTCACAGGACCCTTCTGTGTACATGAGTGTCTGTACGTGCATGTGTGTAGGCAGGGTCTGTGTGAGCAGGACTGTATGTTTATGAGTGTGTTTTGTGGGCAGGGGAGGAGGCCACCCGGCAAGAGGGACACTCCTCAGGAAGTCCATTCACAAAGACCTGGCAGGCTGGCCCTTCCTTCCTGCCTCCCTTCCCAGGCTCAAGCCATAGCAACATGGCCACTCAGGCTGGAGCTGGTGGCAGGGCTGAGCCCGTGCTGGCTGCATGGTAAAGGGGAGCTCTCAGAATGTGACCACCATGTTCTTGCCCTGCTGATCCCAGGCAGACTACAGTGCTGTCCATGTACTTCCCAGAACCCTCCAATATGTTCCTGGGTTAGCCCAAGAACTGAGGTGTGCCTATTTTGGGGCACAGGTAACCAGACTTCTTGGTGTTTGGCCATCCTAGCCTCAGAGCTGGGCTAAGGGAGGCACTGCCCACCTCCTCCTCCTCCTCCTCCTCCTGTCTCTCCCCTGGCAGCCAGCTGGGCCTGCCGGTGGCCCTGGGGTGGGGGAGGGGTGGCTCCATCCAGGTCTGATTAGAACCATGTGGCCCATCTTTAGGCTAGAGGGAAGCAGCCCCACTTCTAGGCCGGCTGTCCCACCCCCAGCCACACGTGTCTGTGACTTACTCTCCTGTGTCTTTTCCACCTCCCACCCCCATCCCTGGAGCCATCTGCCTCATCTCTCCTGCCCTTTCTTCCCTGGACTCAGTCTCCCCAGCACAGTGTTTTTGTCTCCGCCCTCCCCCACCTTTTGTGTGGGGTGCTAAGGTGGTAGAGCCCAGAATAAAGTTGCCTCAAACTGAGGACAGGCCCCCAGTCCCTGCCCTCGACATGTCCTTCCACTGCGCCAGTCCCCCTGCCCATCAGGAATGATGGGGAACCTCCCAGCGCCAGGCCTGGAGCCTAGCTGCCCTGATGGTGCCAGGGTGACCTGCCCTCTCTTCTCCACAGGCTCCAGCCCGGAGCGCTCCCCAGTGCCCAGCCCACCCGGCTCCCCGAGGACCCAGGAAAGCTGTGGCATTGCCCCCCTCACACCTTCACAGTCACCAGTAAGCCTGGGTGAGGGTTTGGGGTGGTGGGCGGCCTCGGTGATGTGGAGGAGGGCTGTGCCTCGCAGACAGTGTTGGGCCTGGGCTGGGAAGGAAGAAAGAACGAGGGCAGGGGCAGGCCACCAGGCTGCAAGTCCCACGCCTTAAGTGGCTTTGAGTGTAGAGTGACAATTCTACTGAGAAGTAAAAAGCTCTCTGTAACTACTGCCCCATACTCCCTTCTGCAGAATGACCCCTAGGGCTATGGCAGTTGGCCTGGCTGGGGCAGGTAGTGGGGTGAGCTTGTGTCTTTCCTAGGTCCTTAGAACCCCAGTGCCTCCCAGAGTTGCTTCTCCTGCCAGCCACAGCCCACTTGAATTCAAACCATATCTGGGGTAAGGGAGGTGTGCTGTTAAAAGTAGGTAGGAAGCTACAGGGCATGATGGTTCCAGGACATAGCTCCCCTCCCTCCACAGTCCTGCCCTGGAGATCCCCCCAGCCCACCCACTGGGCCACCCCACTGGGATCCAACCTGGACAGTCTATTGTTCTCAGGAAGCCCAGGCCTTGCCTGTGAGAAGGCAGGAACCACTGTTTACAGGTCTGTGTCACTGTGACCAAAAAGAGCAGGAAGTATAATATACACAGGTCCACATGCTATAAAGCTACCCAGAGGACACAATTGCTCCCAGCTGGGCCCAGGTTGGAGGATGCTGTGAGGTAGGGGTGGGAATGGTGGTCGAGGCAGTCCTTGCAGAAGTGGGCAGAGAACCTGAAGCAGGAAGGCAAGTGCTGGAGCCTGAAACCTCCCGGAGGGCTGGGGCTTTCTGAACAGCAGGTCTGTCCTGGGCTCAGCCTGGAGCCTGTTCGGGGAGAGTTGGGGGAGCCTGGGCTGGTGAGTCTGGGCCAGGGGAGGGAAACAGTGCCCTGCTGGGGGTTAGCACTTCCTGCTGGCTGCTCCCTAACTCCAGGTCTTGGGTTTGCAGAAGCCAGAGGCTCGAGTTCCCCAGCAGGCCTCCTTCTCTGTGGTGGTCGCCATTGACTTCGGCACCACGTCCAGCGGCTATGCCTTCAGCTTTGCCAGTGACCCGGAGTCCATCCACATGATGAGGTGACGACAGCTGGGCTGGCAGCTTTGGGATGGGATAGGCCTGGTTTCCAGAAATAGTCACAGAGACATCCCCTTCTGGGAGTCCTCACTGGGACAAAAGGTTGGAGGATGGACCCCAGGTCCGAGCTCCCAGCCTCCCTGGAGTGCTCCTTCCCTCTGTAGACAGCATCAAGCTTTATTTTTGTTTTTTTATTTATTTGTTTATGATGCTGTGGCTCAAACCCAGGGCCTCAAGCATGCTAGGCAAACGCTGTATTACTGAGCCACACCCACACTCCGTGGCTTTACTTATTTTAAATTTTGTTGAAATATAAAAAACATGTAATAAAATACATAAAGGTTTTTGAGGGTTACACACAAACATACACACATAAGTGTGCATATATGTGTTTTAAAAAGGAACTGCCTTTTTTTTTTTTTGTCTTTTTCCTTTTTATCGGTACTGGGGATTGAACTCATGACTGCCTGCTTGCAAGGCAGGCGCTTATGCCGCTGAGCTAAATCCCCCGCCCCGCCATTTTATTTTTTAATAAAAGGCCATGGCCAAGGCACCGAGGCCTCACTAACCTCCATACTGTTCCAGTTTTAGTGTATGTGCTGCCAAAGGGTGCATACAGCTTGCAGGATATTTGGTAGGTGTTTTGTGTTCAGACAAACACAGTGCCTGCCTTCTTCGGACAGTTCCCTAGTATTCCTCAGCACAGGGGTGTCAGAGAGTATCCCCTCCTATCGGCAGTATTTTGGGTTTGTTTTCCTCTCACTGTTCACTATAACAAAAAGTGCTACAGGTAATGTCCTCGAAAATTCATGCTGGGATCTCTGTAGGGCAGATTTCTAGATGGAGATTTGTTGTGACATGTCAGATGAAGAACAAGGAAATAAAGGTTCAAGACTGACAAGTCACGGGATTACTTCAAGGAGATGTTTGAAAAATTCCACCTGAGGGGCTGGGGATTTAGCTCAGCAGCATAAGCGCCTCCGTTACAAGGCAGGCAGTCGTGAGTTCGATCCCTGGTACTGATAAAAACGAAAAAGACAAAAAAAAAAAAAAAATTGAAAAATTCCACCTGATGTTGTGTGAACTCTCCTTTTTAGTCCATTTATGTTACCATAGTGAAATACCTGAGGAAAGGTACTGTGTAACGACATGAACTTACAGTTCTTGTGAGTAGAATTCCATGCTGATACAGAGCATCGTGTGACAAGAGACAGGAAATGTATGTGCTGGTGTCTGTCTGAACGCTCCCTGTTCTTTTTTGAAATTGTTTTAAAATTTAAAATTTTTGTCAATTCATGTTTGCAGTACATAATGTGATGACTGTCCATAACATGGGGAGTTCGGATCTATACATAGCACATCTCAATTCTGATCAATCCCTCTGCTCTCCTTCTTTCTCTCTCCATGTCTTGGTTTCCTTCTCATTGCCAAAAGATCTATCTTCCTGTTTCCTGTTACCTGCATTTTACCTTGCTCTTTATTTATATTTTGGGTTTCTCATATAAGACAAACTATTTGATATTTAAGCTTGTCTGATTTATTTCACCTAATATGGTCTCAAGGTGTATGTATTTTACTACAAATGACTCAAATTTTTTTTTGGTACTGGGGATCAAACTTACAATCTTGTGCTTGCCAAGCAGGCACTTACACTGCTGAGCTAAACCCTCGACTCCTGAATGACTCAAATTTATCCTTCATGGCCGAGTAGCATCCCATTGTGAAAAAATACCATTCAACTGTTTGTGGACACATAGGTCACTGCCAAGCTTTAGCTGGTATGTGCAGCTGTAAACATGGGTATGCAAGGAGTACTGTGCCTCTTCTTATAAAGCTGCCAGGGATTCAGTAATACAGGGTTTTGCCTTAATGACTTTATTCTAGTCCTACTCGCTTTCCAAAGGCCTCACCTCTAAATACTATAAGTGGATTATTTTGACCTTAATACTTTGCAATAGGGAATAAATTTCCACACATGAGGATTTGAGGGCACCCAAATTATAGATGTCAAAACTGCAGCACCACCACTGTGGACCTCAGGACCCTGATTCTTTGAATGAGTCTCATTGTGGCTGCAGCCAGCAGGTGAAGCTACCGGAAGTCCCCAAAATCTCTACCCAGACTGGGATAGGAGATACAGGGGGGCTCCTAGGGCCAGGGAGGCTGAGTGGAAGGGGAATGGACAGAGACAGATGATCTTCAGGATCTTGGACTGACTTTTCATATCATTGCAACCTCCACATGACAAGAGGCACAAAGGTCGTGGACACTCAGCCCTCTCTAGAGAAGCAGGACACCTCAGATGGCGCAATCATCAGCACACAGCTGAGGCCATGCTGGCCCCGTGGTGGGACCAGGGACACATGAAGGGATACTTTCTCTGTCCTGTGGAAGTGACAGTCACAGGAAATAAGTGAGGGCCATCATGCCTCCTCCTTGACCTTTCTTCCCACCAGCCACCAAACACCATCATTTCCATGACTTGCTAAAATCTGCGGAATGCCCATCCTCTTCTCTCCATGGCCACCAGCCTGCCTTCGTTGAGCCCCACCCTCTCACCTGGACCTCGGCAGTAACCTCCTGCCTGTCCTCCTCGCTTCCCTTCTCTGTCCTCTCTTCCCTCCGGGCTGTTCCATCTGAGGGCCAAGCAGCTTTCCTTCCCAAAGGCAAATGTGGTTCTGCCTCTTCACTCCCCTACTTGAAATAGAGAATTGTGCTGCAGCGTTTGGTGTCTTGCATTCTCTTCCCTTGGCATTCTGGTATTTTCTCCTGCTGTGTGTGAGCCAGTCTAGAGCTGTCCCCCTTCCCCTGTGCTCTCACACCTCTAGCCTTCTGCATTTGCTTTTCCTCTGCCTGGATTCCCAGTTCCTTCCCGCAAAGGGCTGCAGTGGTGAACCTGGTCTGAAGGGGTCCAGCATCAGAGAAAGCAGGAAGGATTTGCCAGGCTATGAAGTGGGCAGGGAGTTCTAGGTGGACGTCAGACGCCCCTGCAGAAAGAGATTCTAAATCTCATTCCGGTGTTGGGGACCTGCTGGGACAGTCTTCGTGGGTGTAGCTGCTGAGGTGGGTCAGACAGAAATGATCATGAACGATACTGCAGGAGCTTGGATTTAGGGGACAGCTTCAAGGAGGGCAAAGTGATGTGTCTCTCCAGGACCTCTGCTGGGGTCCTGGAGAGACACATCATGAGGCCAGACCAGGCCAGCGGATATTGTCCTGATGCTTTGAGGAAAGGTCAAATGGTGCCCCTCCCTGGAAGGAACAGGGCCCAAACGGGACCAGTGGGCCCATGGACGTAAAAGAGCCCATGACTAGTGTTTATGAAAATTCAAGTGGATGCCATTTGTTCATCACAAGAACCCTAAAAGTAGATAATACTATTGTTCCCGTTGCATAGATGAAAAGACTGAGGCTTGGGAAGGTTGTGTCCTGCTGCAGGTTACACAGCTGGCCCCAGAGCCAGCGTCCATCTTCATGAAGGGATGTTTGTAGCTGACCTCACTTCCCTGTGTCTCTGCAGAAAATGGGAAGGTGGGGATCCTGGCGTGGCCCACCAGAAGACCCCTACCTGTCTACTGCTGACTCCTGAGGGCACCTTTCACAGTTTTGGATATACTGCTCGAGATTACTACCACGACCTGGATCCGGAGGAGGCCCGGGACTGGCTCTACTTCGAGAAGTTCAAGATGAAGATCCATAGTGCCACCGTGAGCAGTGTTACTGGCAAGGCCCCAACCAGGAAGCCAGGACCAGGAAGGGACCAAATCTCCTTAGTGGAGGGAGGAGATGGAGGCGTGGCTAGGAGGCGGAGCTATGGGCCAAGGATTGGAGCTCAAAACGTGGAGGCGTGGCTAAAATGGGTGGGAACAGAGTGAGGATGGGTTAGAGGAGGGGCAGAGCTAAGAAGAGACCCTGGGGCTAATAATGGCAATTGGGGGAAAGCAGGAGAAAATTGGGGAGATGGGATGATTTTGAGGAAGAAGTCATTGGGAAGTGGGGGCAGAGCTATGACATTTTCCAGAGACACGCCGTGTCCCTGCCAGGATCTCACCTTGAAGACCCAGCTAGAGGCAGTAAATGGAAAGAAGATGCCAGCCCTGCAGGTGTTCGCACATGCCCTACACTTCTTCAAAGAGCACGCCCTGCAGGTGCCCGCTGCCCCACCCCTGCCTACCGGGACAGCGCCCCTCAGCCCGTCCTAGTCCTCCTCCCTTCCTCTCCATCTTCCTCACCCCTGTCTGTCAGATGGGCAGACACTAGTCAGGGCCAGAGGTCCTCTTTGTCATCCTCATCCTGCCCTCCTCCTCCCGGAACCTCCCCCGGGCCACCCTCGGGAGGGAAGAGGTTCTTCCCCACAGCCAGGAAGTTCTTCCTAAGGTTGACTGGTTCCTCTAGGTCTCCTCCAGGGCTAAAGATGACCCAAGTCAGCCGTTTCCACTGTTTTAGTTACTTGTTGCTTAGACATAATACTCAACACCCACCAGTTAAGGGAGGAAAAGTTTACTTAGTTCACAGTTTACACAGGTTTCAGTCCATAATTAGCTGGCTCTGAGGCAGGTTGGCACATGGCAGAGGGGCACAGCAGAGGATAACAAGCTCATGGCAGGCTGAAGATTTAAAAAAACAGTAAGTGACAGGCGATCACAGCTCTTTCTATCCCTTATATCTCATCCAGGCTACTTAGGGCAAGTAACATTCACAGCCTAACTCCTAGCACTGAACCATGCATCTCCTCCAGTGCCACATATTCTAAATCCCGCCACCTCTGAAAAAGCCCCACCTATGACTGCATAAGGCTGGGGGAACATCTAGACACAGCCACGACACCTCCCTGTTGCCTCCGGCTGCAGGAACTGAGGGAGCAGTGCCCATCACTGCCTGAGAAGGATACTGTGCGCTGGGTGTTGACAGTGCCCGCCATCTGGAAACAGCCGGCCAAGCAGTTCATGCGGGAAGCCGCCTACCTGGTGAGCACATTTGGCTGAGGGCCCTGGGGGTTGCCACACCCTCATCTCTGACCGCCCCAGAACCACAGTCATTGCATAAAGACCTCCAGCTCTCCACCCCCACCCCTCACCCTGCACCACGGAATTTTGGAGGATTATTGCCACCAAGACAGGAAGTGGATCTTGTCAGACAGACAAGAGGCACAGCGTAGACCAGTGAGACCACATCCTAAGTGGAGTTTATTAGAACCACAGCCCAACATACACTCTTACAAGCATGGTCTATTGAAGATGGGTCTCAAGAGAAAGGGGAAGGAGGAAGCAAGGCAGCTGAGCGAGATGTGCTTCCTCAGCACGTGGCCGCGGCCTGGTCCCTCGGCGAGCGCCTGAGGAAGAATTGTGTAGCAGTGAGGCAAAGATCCATTTCAGTCTGTCCCTGGGTGTGGGGGGAGGGGAAGGGACACCTGTCAAGGGAGGTTGAGTCCCCTTCAGCTGAGAGCAGCTCAGCTGGTCTGGAGAAGGGACCACTGTGAACCAACAACAGCAGCAGGCACTGAGGACACCCATTTTGACTGACATTGGTGCTTTACAGACACCCCACCTCTGTCCTCACTCTGGTGGGCTGGTGGGTTTCTCTCTGGAAAGGACTCCGAGACCAGTGTGTGCTTGTCTTCCTACCCAAGATGCACGAAGGTCTGGAGGAAGAGGGGTGGGGCTCTGGCACTACCCACTCCATTGGCACAGCCTCAGAGAGAGTCATTGCTTGGCCCTGCCCCTGGGGCCTTGGGGAACAGAGCCCAGGACAGTGGTGGCAAATCTATGGCACATATGCCTCAGCAGGCTGTCGGTATCTTTTGGGGAGGGGGGTAACCAGGAATTGAAATCACGACCTTGTGTTTGCTCAGGCAGGCTCTAATGCCACTGAGCTCCACCCTTGGTGCTTGTTTGTATGATTGAAAAGCTAAGAGGTTCACCATCACTGCCCTAGGACATCTCCAGCCTGCCTGTGGCCCCCAACACATACATACCTATGTGTCAGACATGACCCAGGAGCCAGGTCTGCACAATATGTTGCTTTTTCCTGGAAGGAGCTGGACCACTGCAGAAGCAAAGCTGTCCCACCTGGAACAAATGCCACATACCTAGTGTCCCTGGCCCATTTACCTACCCTGCTCCCTCCCACACTATTCTCTGCTGTCAGCTCCAGAAGGACTGGGCCTGGGCAGGAAGTCTCCATCACCATGCATCTCCCCCTTCCCCATCTGATCAAACTCTAGGAAACCCCATAAACCCTAAAGTACTTCCCAAAGGGATCCTCTGCTCTCATTCAGGAAATACCAGCTCCCATTAGGTTCTCCTCCCTATCGCGCCCTGCAACCGGCCTGTCCTGGTGCCTGGAATTTCACTGTTTCCTTCCTGCTATAGCAGATTCTCAGGAACAAAGTTCTGGGAGTGGGGCGGCCTGAGGCCAGTGTCAGACACCAGCCTGGTGAGCGCAGTGGGGCCCCACCATCTCCTCTGTTCCACTGCACCCCACACTGTCCTCAGGTCTCTGCTAATACTGCAGTCAGTGCCTAACTGGCCAGCCCTGCCCTGTGAGGAGACCTTGCTGCAGCCCCATCTTCTCTGCCTGCTGTCAGCCCTTTGGCCCCTTGGCCCATGCCATGGCCCTCCCCTGCCTGCTCACAGGGTGGCTGTGAGGCTGCTCCAGATTTGTGTGGCATGAAGGGACCTGAGAGACCTAGCATGGGTGGGCTGTGACAAGTGCCAGGGGAGGAGATGGAGCTACTAGGCCCGAGGGTGTCGCCTGAGATGTGACAGCCTCTGGTGCTGCCTACCACCTATCCCCAGGCTGGCCTGGTATCTCGAGAGAATGCAGAACAGCTACTCATTGCACTGGAGCCCGAGGCTGCCTCTGTCTACTGCCGGAAGCTACGGCTGCACCAGCTCATGGACCTGAGTAGCAGAGCCCCTGGTGGTGGGCGACTGGGCGAGCGCCGGTCCATCGACTCCAGCTTCCGGCAGGGTGAGCTGCCCCAGGGATGCTGCCCGGGCAGTCAGCCTACCTTGCAGTGTCAGAGAGGCAATGAGGCCAGAGGCTCAACCATGTCGGAGATGCAGGGGAGAGAGTCCCATCTGGGGCAGCAAATCTCTGGTAGAGAGAAGTATAGCCCTAGACAGGGGGATCCTGAAATGGGGGAGCCACAACAAAGCCTTGACCTGAGGTGCCCCACCGTAGAGCAGAGATTTTATCTTGCTTAGGGGTGCCCCATCTAAGTGGAGCAGCCTCAGTCTGCCCTCAGGTGCAGTGCTCAGGTGAGCATTGAGAAAGGAAGAAGTCAGGGTACACTCCCATCTTCTCTTAAACAGGGGCTGCATCAGTTGTTGTCCCCACCAGCCCTCTGTCCTCACCCACCCCATGCTCCTGCTGCCAGGACTAGGCATAGAGGCCAAAGACATCTATAAACAACCTTGACCACTTTCCAAATGCCATCTCCTATGACAGGCAGGAGCTGAGCTCCCCTAGGACACCTGGAGCCTCTGTACCCCACCCAGCTCCCCCAAACCCTTCTAAACCTGATTTTGCTGAGGCCTGTTCTCTCCTGGGTTAAGGGAAGGTCCTGTGACCAGAAATACAATACTTCTTCCCAACTGTTAAAACACCGCCTGGGTTTGGGGTGACCATCGCCTTCTTAGCTGGCATAGGAGTTTCAGGGGTGCTGGCTGCTCCAGGTGCTCTGGGAGCCTCCGGCAGAGAGGATGAGGTTGAATGTGGTAGCTCTTGACCTCACAGTCCTGCTGTTCCCAACTCCAGCCCGTGAGCAACTGCGAAGGTCCCGCCACAGCCGCACATTCCTGGTGGAGTCAGGCGTGGGAGAGCTGTGGGCAGAGATGCAGGCAGGTAGGACAGAAGGAATGCAACGATTTTTCTCTGACCCTGCTGGTAACCATATACTGATGGGAAAAGGCACACTGCCTAAGCCCACCCCTTCCTCTTCCGATGCTGTATCTAACCTGGAAGTCCCTCATGGTCACCCACATCCCCACCTCACTCAGAGCCGCGCACTTAACTCCTATTCCTTCACGGGATTGCACACATGCATGCAGGGTTTGGGACCTGAGGCAGGGTTGGCGGCTGGGCAAGGGCAGAAAGGACCCCGGGCTGAGAGTTTGTGCAGGCCCTGAGTGCTTGAGCTGGCTGCCACAGGAGACCGTTACATGGTGGCAGACTGTGGGGGAGGCACTGTGGACCTGACAGTGCACCAGCTGGAGCAGCCCCACGGCACCCTGAAGGAGCTCTACAAGGCATCAGGTGAGTGGCCCAGCCGCGACCTTGCTACCCGGAGCGCTCCGGCCCCACACCGCCTCCTGGCGGCCCGGTACTCGCTGATGCCTTCTTGCCTATCGCTCCATGGCAGGAGGACCCTATGGCGCGGTGGGCGTGGACTTGGCCTTTGAGCAGTTACTCTGTCGCATCTTCGGAGAAGACTTCATCGCCACCTTCAAAAGGCAACGGCCGGCAGCCTGGGTGGATCTGACCATCGCCTTCGAGGCCCGCAAACGCACAGCGGGCCCGCATCGGGCGGGAGCGCTCAACATCTCACTGCCTTTCTCTTTCATTGACTTCTACCGCAAGCAGCGAGGCCACAACGTGGAGACAGCTCTGCGCAGAAGCAGGTGGGCCCAGAGCCAGCATTCAGGAGTTGAGGCCGGGTTTGCGATGGGGAATGTCAGGACAGGTAAAGTCGGGGGCGGGGGGGGGGCAGTGGAGGCCAGCCTGATTCGTTACACACACCGAACGGGGGAGGGGTAGGGTAGGTGAGTGTGCCCAGGGGTAAATTCACCCCTGAAATCGGAGTCTAACCTGGGCAAGGAGAATCACAGGGTGTGTATCACCTTCCGGCTGCACCAGGCCACCCTGCCAACCAGTGCTTCTTGGGTTCTCTGAGGTGAGAAAGCGGAAGCTTCTCTCCTGCGACCTCATGCTGGACTGGAGCAGGCTGTGGAGTGCAGTGGGGATAACGATCAACATCCAGCTAGTCTGCCCTGCATGCAGTGTGCAGGCAGTGAGTGCCAGGCACACCTGCCTGGGAGCAGGGGTAGGAAATGAGCAGACTCTAAGTTGCAGCAAACAGCTGTACCCTAACCTTGAGACCTGTGTCATCTTTGCCATCTACAGTGTGAACTTCGTGAAGTGGTCCTCCCAGGGGATGCTTCGGATGTCCTGTGAGGCCATGAACGAGCTTTTTCATCCCACAGTAAGTGGGATCATCCAGCACATAGGTGAGTGCCTGGCCTCATTAGGGAGAATTCCTTTTGTCAGGGCCCAGAAACAGCCACATATCCGTCCACTGGCACGAGACCCAGCATCATCTGAAACACTGGGAGCATGCAGTGTGGCTGTGATTAAGAGCTACAAGAATAATAGGAAGTCTTGCCAGGGTTGATAATACTGGGTTTCCCCAAATGCTATCCCATGGGAAAATGAGCTGAGGTGTCCAGTGGGCATGCTGTTTTGCATACAGTGTGTACACAGTTGATACTGTAAATGCACTCCATGGGGTGGTGGGAGAGAAGGGGTTTGGGGGTGGAGTGTTGGTTGTGAGGATTATTTGGTGACCCTCAGTGAAAGCACTGTTTCCCTTATCAGAAGGTGGCGAGGTGTTAAGTTGCCAGAATACAGGTGGGGCAGGACGAGTCACCAATCGCTCCTCCCCTTACCCCTTTTCCCGCCCCGCCCCACCCCACCTCACCTCACCCCAACCCATCCCATCCGGCCCTGCCCGCAGAGACGCTGCTGGAACGGCCAGAGGTGCAGGGCGTGAAGCTGCTCTTTCTGGTGGGCGGCTTCGCTGAGTCAGCAGTGCTGCAGCATGCGGTGCAGGTGGCGCTGGGCGCCCGCGGCCTGCGCGTTGTGGTCCCGCACGACGTCAGCCTTACCATTCTCAAGGGCGCAGTGCTCTTTGGCCAGGCCCCGGGCGTAGTGCGGGTGCGCCGTTCTCCACTCACTTATGGTGTGGGCGTGCTCAACCGCTTTGTGGCCGGGCGCCACCCACCGGACAAACTGCTTGTGCGCGACGGCCGTCGCTGGTGCACCGACGTCTTCGAGCGTTTCGTAGCCGCAGAGCAGTCAGTGGCCCTGGGCGAAGAGGTGTGCCGCAGTTACTGCCCGGCGCGCCCAGGCCAGCGGCGCGTGCTCATCAATCTGTACTGCTGTGCCGCCGAGGACGCGCGCTTCATCACCGACCCGGGCGTGCGCAAGTGTGGGGCGCTCAGCCTGGAGCTCGAGCCTGCCGAGGGCGGCTTGGACAGTGCTGGCACACCCCCCGGCCGCCTCGAGATCCGCGCCGCCATGCAGTTTGGTGACACTGAGATTAAGGTCACTGCTGTCGATGTCAGCACCAATCGCTCTGTGCGCGCCGCCATTGACTTTCTTTCCAACTGAGGGCGCAGCGGAGCAACCTCTTCGCCCGGCCCCACCCTCTTTCAAGGGGCTGCGGGCCTAGGAAGCCCGATAGGGATGAAGGACGCACTAGTTCAAATGTCAGTGCTCTTTTTGAGTCCTCCAGCTGGAGCGAGATGAGGTCAAGGAAGGGAGGGAGGGTGGGTGGGAGAAGACATGGAGACTCGCTCTGGGATTGGGCTTTGGTCCACTGACTGGAAGGACCCCTGCCAAGCACCAACGGGAAAGGGAGAATTCTTCGAAGAGGTGTGCAAGAGGTGCGCTCAACCTGGCGGAAGTGCCTCACACTGAAGGCAGAAGGCAGAAGAGAAGCCTGAAATGTGGGTTGCAGAATGAGGCCAAGCAAGGCAGGCTGGAGTGGGGAGGTCGTGCAGGGCATGGACCTGAAGGACCTGAGCTGGGGTTGATGGGCTTCTGTCATAGGGAAGCCAGGCAGTGCCACTGCACGTCGCAGGGAAATGACAAGTGGAAACTAGAGGAACAAGGGTAGCAGCACCTTCCTGATGTGGTGCTGGCCACACAAGGATGACCATTAACTGCAGAAAAAGACTCAGGAGGAGGGTGTGTTTTGGTGAAGGCAGTTTTGAGGGATTTGGGCATAGCATGCTGGAGGCCCTAAGGGCCACCTATGAATGGCCCTCTTGCACCTTACCCCAGCCATTCAAGGCCTGTTGGGGGAACAGGCGGCAGGGCAGAGGAAAGACTTGGGGATGGTCCCAGCGGTGCTACTGACTCCGTATGCTGACACCTGTGGGCCTCAGTTTCCCCACATGTGAAATGTCAGGAACTTACCTCCAAAGTGTCATCCCCACCTGCCTGAGAACCCATCCTAAGGTGACAATAAAGTATTTATGCTCAAGGGGAAGCTGTGGCCTGCTGGCATGCACAAGTGGAGCCCTCAATAGTGGGAACAGTAGGAACAGGGCTAGAGAAAGGAGAAAATGTTAGCTGCAGGTGGGGCTGGGAACCGGTCAGAGGGGGGTGCTGCTGCCTCCCTGTCAAGCATCCCAAACAACACCCCATCCAGTCTCCCTGAGACTCCCTGGCCAGGCGGGAGGCCCCTCCATCCAAACTGTTGCAGAGCCCGGTCCCAAGCCTACAGCGTCTGGCCTAGGCACACATCTTCTGGGCTGGGTGCTACATCACTCTGCGTGCCCCTGCCTCCTGAACGAACGCATTACCTAAGTCCTTAGTCCATCTGCTAAGGATTGTTGTCTTCAGGACCCCACAGAAAACACTGGCCTCTGGTATCCACTGGAAGTTTTATTTCTTTAGGTTTCTATCCCAACCAGTCGTCTAAAACCAGTATCACAGACCTGAGGGGTAGGAGTTGAGAGCTGCGTCTCCCCCTCCTCAGAAGGTCAGCAGGGGAAACAGCAAGGAGCAGGAGAGGCAGCTGAGGCAGAGAGCAGCAGTAATGGGGCGCCGGCATCACAAGCCACTCGGTCCTCTCCCAGGCCCTGGCTGAACCCCCTGTGGCTTGGGGTGGGCAGGAGGTAGGACCCACCCAGGCCCTCACCCTTCCCTCCTCAGATAGCCTCCTGGGGGCTCAACCATTTCTTTCAGCAGGAGACTGAGGCACATGGAGAGGAGGGGGTGGGAGAGGAAGTTGCAGGAGAGGCAGGGTGGTGGCATAAATGAAGGCATAGGTGAGAGGTGTGGGCATGGGCACAGCTGGGTCTTGGAGGCGGGGGACACTCCACACCCAGGAGGGGCGAGGAAGCCACACCATCACGCAGCAAGTTGGAGACGAGGCGGGTTAAGGCTGAGGGGCTCAGTCGAGGCAGCCACAGGGCTCAGTCGAAGCCATGCCAGTCACTGTGCTCCGAGTCATACTCCAGCTCAGCACCCACACACTTGACACCATCCAGCAGCATGGGGGTGCCGTGGTGCCGGTCTGTAAGGCGGAGATGCAAGTCAGTGTACCTGCTGCACTTGGTCCCACCGACAGGGCACACTCCAAGAGGGCTGTCCTAGGGCTTGGCTTGGAATGGGGACAACTCCACAAGGTTAGGACCACAGCCAGGCAAGCATCCTTCCCCCAGCCAGACCCATGCACCCTCTCCTCACCCATGACTCGTGCCTGCACTGTCACACGCACGTAAGCACCCACGCCGCCCTCACAGGCCAGCAACATCTCCTCTTTGAGGACTCCTTCCTTGTGCGCAGAGTACTCGCACTTCACACTGTAACCTGCCAGGGACAGGGACCGCAGGTGATCAGCAACCCCCACAGCTTCCCAACCCTGACCGAGCACTTATGTGTCCCTCCCCTCCTAAAGAAAGGAAAGTGGGAGACCCATCCTGTAAGGCGGATGCAAGGTTAGGCTGAGCAAACCTCCCAGTCCTCACAGAGCCAGCATGGCTCCAGGAGTAAGGCAGGCACAAATGCAGGCTTCCAAGGAAAAGGCCAGCCCCTCCACACACAGGAAGACAGGGAGAAGGGTGATGGAGAACAAGCAGGACAGGCTGTGAGTGGGTCAGGTGGCAAGAGGCAGGCAAAGACCTCAGGGGGTCTTGCGCAGTCCAGTGACGATCACAAGAGGTGGGAACGTGAAACAGGCTGGGGCTGCCTGCCTCCACAGTGACACCACAGGCTCTGCCAGAAGGGATGGGGTAGGCTCTGCAGCCAGCTGGGTAGGTAGAAGCAGGGGCAGCAGTAGGTTTCTTTGGGCAGGTGGAAGGGAGTTCCTCTATGGCTCCCATCACAGTGTCCTCTGCTGAGACCACCACCGGATAAGGTGCAGGCACAGGCCTGCAGTGAGAATTCATGGACTTTTGTCCAGGGAAGGAGGCTGGGACGTAGAATAGCCAAGCTGCCACACAGCAGGCCCACAGAGGTGCCATGTTCCTGAATGAGAGTGTCCCACCTTCTCCCACTCACATCCAGGACCTGCTGAAGGAGGGCCGGTCTCCAGCACCCCAAATAGGCACCCACCTTCAGGGACGGGCACGACACTGAGGAGCTTGAGGTGCAGGCTGGGAACAGGTGCCTCCCGGATGTCCTTGCTCAGCCTGTGCACTGGGGGCAGAGTGAAGGTAATCTCATATTTGTGTAGGATCTTCAGGAAGCCAACCTGCAGCAGGAAGGGTGAAGGCAGAGGCACTTGGGCCATGAGGGTCATGCCACCTGTAAGCCTTGTTACTTGTTAGCCCAGCACCTGTTTCCCTGGTATCACTCCCACTGACCCTTGCCCTAGCTGTTGGCTCCAGCCTCTCTTGACAATGGCCCTTCCCATGAGGATGACCCAATCCTCGGAGGTTTCAGAGGCCTATTTTTTAGATAAGAACTTGAAAGCCAGGAAATGACTGGCTATAGGTCACATCGTGTGACCAATGGAAAGTCTTCTCTAAACTCCTTGGCCATTGCTGCCATGTGTGGCACTCGGTAACTCACCACCCACAGCCCACAGGGAGGTTCAGAGTCATCCATCTGCTCCCACTAATAGCACCTGTCAGAGCCAATAACCCAGGGACAAAGTCAGGGACAATGGTCCTCCATCACTTATATGGAGACAGCAGGCAACACAGCATGGGATGAGACTGGATGGAATTAGATAAATGGACATCAGGCTGAGATGTAGCTCAGTGGTAAAGCTTGTGCTTAGCACATGTGAATATGCTAAAGAAACACAAGAAAAAAAAGACACTAGACCAGCTGTGTCAGTCCACAGCTGCCCACAGGCCCGTCAACAGCCACTGAACCTGCTGGCACCTCATGATGGATACCTGCCTTCCTCCTACTCAGAGGCTCAGTGCCCAGCGGCCTGGTCTGAGGAATTTCTGTTGTTCGCACACAGTGCCTGGCAACCAACACCGTCCTTCTGACACAGATACCACCCTTGGAAACTTCAATAGTGTGAAGGGTCACAAGCTGGGGTGGCTGCTGAGCGGGTGACTGCGGGTCCAGCAGGTGCAGGGGCACTGCTGTCAGCTAGCTTTTGTGGGTACATAGATTCCTGCACAATTACAGGGGCTGACGCACCCTTTGCTGTAGGGGGCAGAATGGGAATGGCTGCATGGAGCTCTTAGCCTTCCAATGGGACCAGGGTGATGTCACCACATGATAAACCAACCCATGCTCAGCTGTTGGCGGGGCACCTCAAAGAGGATTTCTGGTTGTACTTGCCCATTGTGACCCTACAGCACAGCTGGACCACTTGCAGGATTCTCCAGAGAATACTCAAGAGATATGCAAAACAATACTCACCAGCACCCTATCTATAACAGAAAAACACAAATAACCGTAACACCCAGGACCAGGAAAGCAGCCAAGTCAATGATGATACATATGATGGAATACCAGGCAGGTGTAAAGACTCCTGGAAAGTTATTTTCTAACACAAGGAGATAGTTTACAACAGAAGCAAGCAAAAGAACAATGTGTCCAGCCTGCATAATGGCACACGCCTGTAATCCCAGCACTAGGGAGGCTGAGGTAGGAGGATCACTCCAAATTTGAGGCTAGCCTGGGATACACAATGAGTTCAAGGCCAGCCTGAACTGCCCAGTGAGATCCTGTCTCAAAAAACAAAACAAAACAAATGTTTTAGAAGCAAAACTAAAAAGAAAGGAAGGAAGGAAGGAAAGAAGAAAGTAAGTTAAAATGACATGACATAAAAAAAAAAAAAAACTAGCCAGGAAGTATAAGCGTCAGCCGGTCAAGGTCATGAGTTCAATCCCTAGTACAAAAAGAAAAATATTAACCATCAATATACCTGAATAGATAACTGTGGCTACTTTTAATTTTTCTCTTACTTAGTTTTTGCTAGGGATCAGATCCAGGACTTTGTACATGCTAGGCAGGTGCTCTACCACTGAACATCCTTGACACCTTTATGTTTTTCTTTGTCTCCCAAATTTTCCCTAACCAAGAAGAATGGCTTTTGCAAGGTGGGAAGGAAACTGTTTTTAAAAGTTTTGGTTTGTTCAGTTTTCCCTTCAGGAAATCCATCAGCTACAGAGAAAGAATGAAGATCTTAGAGTTAGAAATGGATACAAACTCGATCCCCTTTCTTTCTACTCTCATCCTTTTTCCTCTCCTTACTGGACTTTCTCCCCGCCCCACCATTCTTCATTACTGGGGCTTGGACTCAGGCTTTCACATTGAATGACAGCCTTTTTCTATTTTTTGTTTTGAGACAGTGTCTCACTGAGTCACTAAGTTGCCCAACCTGGGCTTGAACTTGTAACCCTTCTCTCAGTCTCCTAGGCTGTTAAGATTATAGGTGTGTACTACTGCACCCATCTTGGGTTCCTTTTTGAGCAGGCAGCAAGTCCCTCTTTCAGGCAGTCTCCATGGACTAGACCTCTGCCCTCAACCACAGGTCACTCTACCCAACTCTGTGGACCCCTGGCTCTTTCACCTGAAGGCCTAAACCTCTGTTCAATCCAAGTTCTACAAAAAGTCTCTCCTGCTCTTATATGTGGACATGGAACCAACAGTGTCATAGCAGTTGGATGAGCCACACAGGTAGGTGTCTGAAGGAAGTGCTCCACCAAATGGTAAGAGCTGGGGGTGTAGCTCTGTGACAAAGCATTTACAAAAAAATCTATGAGGGGCTGGAGATTTAGCTCAGCGGCGTGAGTGCCTGCCTTGCAAGTGTGTGGTAGTGAGTTCAATCCCTGGTACCAATCCAAAAAAAAAAAAAAAAAAAAAAATCTATGTGCAAAGCCCTGGATTCCATCTCTGGCACCAAAAAATTAAAAGTGTGGAAGGGAATGAATACCACTACAAAAAACTACATGAACTAGAGATTTGGTAAAGAGTAAAAAGTCGTACTTTGTTATCGCCATAATGAGCTTCACTTTTTTTCTCCTCCCCTCCCCGGGCTTCACTTCTGTGCCCACACACCATTCTCACACCAGCTTTATGGCCATGAATTGTCAACTGGAGAGAAGACTAACTTAGGTGACCTGCCAAAGGTCACAGAACCGTAATGGTAGGCCTCGACCTGAACCCTGGCCTGTGGCACTACATCCTCAACACCTGCCTTCCACTGCCACTGTCTAAGTGAGACCAGTGACAGCAAGGATTCTAAACTGATTTCCCATTTTACAGAGGAGGAAAGCTCAGCAAGAGGCAAAGATGTGCCCTTGAACCCAGCCAAGGAAAAGGGACAGACCAACCTCAAGGACCAGCCAGAGTCAGGGAAGAGGTGAAGAGAGTGAGGGTGATGATGGAGGAGGCATGCACATACCTTGACCAGAAAACTGCTGTCACTTTCCTGGGTGACCATGACCACTGAGTCATGCAGCTTCTCATCAAAGTGGACATGGCTGTGGGAGCCTTCGGAGTCATGGCCTGCTGCAAAGCGGATATTCCGGACTCTGGGTTTGTTGCCTGGAAAGAGTGGGAAGAGAATCTAGGGACTGCTGGCTTCTCCCTCCCCCAAGAAACTATATTTCCTCATTCCTTCCTTATCCCCAAACTAACTTTAACATCACCAGCACTCACTGGATGGGCTCCTTCCAAGGCTAGGTGGACACTGGCAATCATAAAGCTTCACGTTTCCCATCCGCCTACCTGGTCCTTCCTACAGAAAAGAGCCTGCACAAGTGTGGGCCTGAGGAGACTCAGGGATTGAATGATACGAGCCCTCACTGGGAGGCGGAGAGGCTGGCACCAGACAGGAAGACACTGTCTCCAGACAGATCCTCCCCAAGCCCATGTCCTGCCCCCAGCTCTCCTTGACAGTGCCAAGCTGGCATCCCTGGCAGGTCTGCGAGTTCATGAGGCCCCTGGGCTGTGCTTCCCGATGGCCCCAGGCAACCTGGGCAGAGATAAGGACAGCTTCTAGGGGACCTGCTTGGAGGATGGAGAAATAAAGGGGGTCAAGATGGTCACTAAGCCCACTGCGGAAAGGCTGCTGCTGTCACTGGAGCTCACCAATCACTGGTAGGGAAGGAAGAAGCTGAAAGCCTCTGAACCCCTCCCCATACTCCCTCTGCCTGTTTGGCCTCCATCCTGGCCCTGGCTGTCCTGCAGCTGGGCTGCCCAGAGCTCAGCAGGGTTCTCTAAGGCCAAAAAGAGTGGGCGGTTGAGACAATCAGAGAGGTTGTGTGACGGATTAGAGGATCCTAAATATCCCCCAAAGACTCATATGTTGCAGGATTGGTCACCAGGTGACAGCACCATTGGGAAATGATAAAACTAGAGGTCTTCTAAGTCACTGAGCCCTTGACGGGTATACTGCAACCCCTACCTCTTCCTGTCTGTTTCCTGGCTGCCATGAGATAACCAGCTTGTCTACCATATGCTCCCTGCCATGATATTCTGCCTCACCACAAGCCAAACAACTAGGCCTGTTTTGATTTATATCTAGATGCCCCCAAAGCCTCATGTACTCACAGGGGCTTTTGAGGGTAACTGGATCACAGGAGTGTGATACTCATCAGTTGCTTAGTCCCCTGGTGAGTTTACAGCTAAATGTGATTTGTGAGGAACAGACAAGTAGAAGAAGTACATCACTGTGGGCATGGCCTGGAAGGATCTGTCCCTCACACCACCATCTCTCTCTGCTTCATGCTGCCATGCCACGAGCTCTTTCTCTGCCCCTCTGCCATGCCACCATGCCTTGGAGCCAGGTGACTACAGACTGACGCTTCTACAAACTGTGAGCCAGGATAAACTGTTCCTCCTTTAACTTGTGGATGTTGCATATTGTGTTACAATGACAAGGAAAGTAACTAAGATGGGGGCCAAGTGACCAATAACAGACCTCAAATACTGTGAGCCAAATTATATCTTTCCTTCTTTTAAGCTGATTTCACTCAGGTATTTTGTTACATGAACAGAAGACTGACTAACACAGCAAGGGATAGCAGGCTGGAGGCCTGGGCTGAATGGACACTCAGCTAAGGGAGGCCAAGGGCATGATGCTAGACCTCTCAGATCCTCTGAGAGTTCCTGGATACCCTCTAGGCCTGAATTCCTGGAGAGACAGAGGCCTGGGAACTTCCTGTTGAGTCCCACAACCTGACCCTCAGTTCTTACTATGTCTCCCTTGCTCACAACCCTGGATGAGGTCCAGATTCACTCATTCAGTCAGTCCTTTGGAGCCTGAATGAAGTCTAGATTCCCTCCACAGCCTGCTGTGCCCACTTCCCCAGTCACAGGGCTTACCACATGGAAAGGAGGCTGGTATAAGGAGATACAGGAGAATACACCTCCAGAGAACAGCATGGCGGGGGAGCATACACCTCCAGGGAACAGCATGTCAGGAAGCCAGAGTCCCTGCCACAGCTAGGATGATCCCTCACCCTGGGCCTGGCACAAACACTGGCATATTCCAAATTTCACCTGTTTATGTATGTGCAAACACACACATACATACACACACACACACACACACACACACACACACACCCAAAACCAGCCACACATGAGGCAGCACCCTCTCCCAAACTCATGGGAAGAGCCGTGCGATTAGCACACCGG
The DNA here is from genome assembly GCF_034190915.1 of Cavia porcellus. Taxonomy (NCBI): domain Eukaryota; kingdom Metazoa; phylum Chordata; class Mammalia; order Rodentia; family Caviidae; genus Cavia; species Cavia porcellus. The sequence continues at coordinate 49,058,452 of NW_026947488.1, read as the reverse complement.
GAAGACACTCACCCTTGTTGGCTGCAGCCATGGACGCCCTCCCTGCCACGGGGTAAGACACACAGCTCCTGCCGGACACCGCTGCTCGAGCTCAGCAGCCTCCCATGCTCCAGGACACCAGCAGGAGCCTGAAGGACAGAGAGTGAGGAAAACAGAGTCTGAATCACCCAGAGCCTGTGGCCTGCAGAGAGGCTCCCTTTAGGATGGGCCCTAAGCAGCCCAACTAAGGCATACATCTTGTAGCACAGGGGCTTCTGCCACGTTACCAAGAGCCCTCGACCCTGCTTAACACTTTACTGACCAAGGCCCTGCCAGCATATGGCGAGCTTCTGGGTACCAAAGTGGCAGCATAGGACTCACATGCCCAGTCCACCTAAAGTTGGCAGGAAGGGCAGCCTGGAAAGGAGGGGGACCCAGCTGGGGATATAATTCAGTGGCACAGTGCCTGCCTGGCAAGTGCAAGGTCTTGAGTTTGATTCCTGGTACCAAAAATAAAGAAGGAAGACCTTACTGGTATCTTTTATATACCCCATGCATAATAGGCCAACAGTACGTAGCGGTGAGTAAGATAAGCAAGCAATAAGCTCAGAAGCTTTCCCTCCAGGTGGCCAGTCGGGGCCAAAGACAGACCAGACCCCCATCTCAGGCCCCCATTCAGGCCCTGGCCTGAGCCCGAGTCACAGGGCTGCCTCAGTGCAGAAGTCCATGTGGAACACCCTTGGAAGCCAGCAACGGGCTGAGCCGAGCCCATCTCAGCATGGAAAGGAATAATAAGCACAACCGATGGAAACAGATGAAATACATAAAACCAGAGCATCACAGAGGCAGAAAAGGAAGAGGGAAAGCAAAACAAACCAACCCAGGCCTCCTGTGTCACCACTGATGGTAGCAGTGTCCTAACTCTTTGCTCTGAAAATTAAAGGAAAATTATTCAGCCTATCTCTTCCTTTCTTCTAAGTGAACTGCCCTAGAGGTTGATAGAAACTCTTCTTCATAGGATATTTCTTGGTAGTAAACAACAGAATGACTGAATGCCAAGTCATTCCTCACACTCCCCCCAGAGAACCAAACACCAGAGGCAATAGTCAGTGGATGCTGGACCATGACAGAAGGTTGATGCAAAGTACACACCCAGTGCCACCGACATGACCTGGGGTTTGATTTTGCTTTTATGGTACGGTAGATTGAACCCAGGACCTTCACAATGAGCTATGTCCCTAGCCCTTTTGTTTGTTTGTTTCTTTTGCTTGAGACAGGGTCTCACTATATAACCAGGCCAGCCTTGAACTCACTATGTAGCCTAGGCTACCCTTGAATTTGTGGCAATCCTCCTGCCACAGCCTCCCAAGTGCTGGGATTATATCTAACTAACCCAGGCATGTACTAACTAGCCTGACTCTCAGCCCTTTTTTTGAGCCAGGATTTCAATAAATTGCCTGGCGTGGACTCAAATTCATGCTCCTTCTGCCTCTGCTTCCCTGAATGCTGGGATTACAGGCATGTACCACAACCCTGGTCCTATTCTTTACTTTGAGACAGAGTCTCCTTATGTTACTAAATTGTGGAGGCTGGGTTTAAATTTGTAATCCTCCTGCTTCAGCCTCCCACAGTGCTGGAGTTTCAGGTGTGTTCCACCACATCTGCTGATCTGGTATTCTTTTTTTTTTTCCTCAGAATAAAATTTACTTACATGTGAATAAAAGATTGCCTACAATTTCAGAGACTGTTACTGAAGGCTTAAGAACTTCTAATTTCCCAGATACATGGATATGATATCATCTGGCCACACTGGCCCCCTCCCTCTCACTCACTGAAAGACACTGTTGCCTCCTCTTGTGAGGCAGCTCAGAGTCTCAGCATCACTGACCACAGACAAACACTTAACCTGGATCTCACCAAGCCTCCAGCACCAACTCCTCATTTACTGATAGGCACAGAGGGTAACAGAATAAACTAAAAGACTGCAAGCAAGTAATGAGAGAAACCAGGAAAGAGGGGATGCCACAGGACGGCTGACCTGCTTTTTTCAAACTGCAAGGAAAAAAGAAAGAAAAGGGAGAGTGTTCTAAATAGGTACTCAGCAAACTACATAAGTCTGTGGGCCACTGCCTATTCTGTGTAAATTAAGTTTTACTGGAACACAACTGCTCATTCATTTTATATGTTGTCTGTGACAGCTTTTGCACTAAAACAAAACTACTCAGAGTAGTTGTAACAGAGACCATATGGCCTGCAAAATCTAAAATATTACCATCTAGCCCTCTCAGAAAGCTTGCCAACCCCTATTCTAGATTAACACACACTTCAGGGACAAGAAGGCAGGAAAATCTAGGGGACAACTGACCGATTAGTTTTAGGGTTTTTTTTTAAATCGTATCAGCTGCAAGAAGATAAAGAAGTGAAGTAGGATGTTCCTAACTCCCTATTAAAAGATCTTTGGGGGACCCTGGGAAATGTGAGCTGTCTGAATAGTAGATGACACAAAGCAGTGAGTTTTGTTAGCTGAGGTAATGAGATTGTACTATGTAAAGAAGCTATGTTCTTAGTTTTTCAGAGAAACATATTGAAGTGTTTAGAGATAAGTGGCCCATAAGTGACCTAGGCTAGTCCTGAGAATGAAGAGAAACCATGGAGTAGCCTCAGTCAGGGCTGGGCCTGTCTGTCCAGGGCATGACCTCAAGTCCCTTAGATGTAGAATAGCCGTGGGAACAAGGGTGACCTCACTTCCCTCCCAACTTTCCTATGCTAGACAAGTCCACCCAGGCTCAATCTGCTTCCTAGACAGGCATTCACAGCAGGAGTCCCCCGGGCCCCAGTAGAAAGCCTAGAGACCTGAAGGAAGATCAAGGCTTGGGCCTCTAGAACACAAGAGTGGCTTCCCTGGAGGCCAGCTCCCAGGCCCCATGATTCAGGGCAGCGAAATGTACCCCCTTCACCTGTGCCCAGGCCTGCTGAGGGGTTAGCTTGTCTCTAGGAAGTTTGGCTTTGGAAAGCAGCCTGCCCCAACCCTCCACCTCAACTCTGCTGAAGCTGTGCACGTGGGGGTGTGTGATGAGTGGCCAGATGCAAGGGGGCCAGGCCTTCTTTCTCCCTATAGAGGCTGCTATACCACCCTTATGCAGCCAGGGATCAGTGACAGCCCAGTGTCCTCAAGGTCCCCTAGCTCCCCAGGATACTTTGAAGAGGCCAAGGTGAAACTCTTTAGTAGCTGATGAGCAAAAGCTCCCGGGCCTCTTTCCACAACCCTCGCCCTCCCAGTACCTGGAAGATCCTTCCGTGTCTTGCCACACACACTACCCGGCCCCTGTCCGCTTCTGCCCAGTTCATCCTCTGTGCCCTAGCCACATATCCCCTCAGTCTTAGCCCTGACATCTCCTTTTTTGCAAAGTTCCCCCATCCCATTCCAAATCCCAGGAAAGGCCTGAAATTCTTTAATGGATCCCCTTTCTCACTTTCTGGGACCTTTGCTGATTATCTTCCCTACTTTAGGAGCACAGTAGTTGTGGTTTTGCCAAACCCTGTGTCCCTAGAATTCAGCATAGCACCTGACAGCAAATGCATTCAGTTTATACTTGAGTGAATGAATAGTTGCCCTAAAGAGAGCCTCCTAGTCACGTGCAGTCAGCACACACAGCTTTTAGGATCTCTCCACCTGCCTGTATCCATTTGAGACAGAAAAGGCTACTGAAGGCAGGACCCATGTCTCCTGCAGTGCCCGGAACTCAGGACAGAGCAATCACTCAGGAACTGTTGCAACCCTCTGTGAGAACACAGAATGGGGACACAAGTGACTGCAGGGGCCCACAGGAGGGTGGGAAAAGCAAACCTCCTTTCGCAACAGAGAATCTGCTGTGGCTATCCCCAGGGAGCCAGATTCTCCTCCACACAAAATCCTCATTACAAGCCGGAAAAGAGGACATGAGGCCTCTTCTGCTGCAGCACACAGAGAGCTGCTTGGCCACCTTGCAAGCCTAGTGTGGCCCTGCTTTTAACCTGCTCCTGCACCACCCAAGTCCTCACTATTGCCCAAGCCACAAGACCCGCAAAGGGCAGCAGTTCCGGTTCAAATCCAGGCTCTGCCCTTGCAGTCACTTCTTTTCACACTTGAGAGTAAGCAATGGCCTCACCTTCCAAGGACTTGATACAGCTGTGCCTGAGGATCTGTGAAAATGTGTGCACCCCTACCCTCCCACCATGAGCCGCTGCAGAAGCAAAGCCCCAAGGGCCTGGTTTCAAAAGCAACAGCAATTTCACTAGAAGAAAGGCACAGAAGGAGAGCCACTTCAGGTCAACTCTGGAGTAGCCAGGAGTGGCCGTCAGAGTAAGCTCTAGGGACTTCAGCTTCTTAGAAAATAGCTCAAGGGTTAAGAGGACGGCTCTCCCACTGCCCCTCCTATTACTTCCAGGGAGGTTAGGCCCTCAGAGAGGGCAAGACAGCAGACTTCTGGGAGGTCCTGCTCACCCCTTACCCCAGCCAGAGGGGCTCAAAAAAACATGGAAAACATGTATCGTCTCCTTCCCCACCTTAGATGGCTGTCAAGAAGTCAAGGGGAGCCTCTGGACAGTCACAGAATGAGGAGGGCTGAAAAGCTGGGACAAGGGCCTTCAGGGCTTCTTTGGCCTTTGATTGCTCTCAGAGAAACTGAGGGAAACAGAGAGCTGCTGGCTTAGGCTCCTCTTGGCTTTGGAAAGGCTGCTCTGAGGCTACCCTACCCAAGGTCTGGCATGCAGACAGGCAGCTGGATGACAACCCAGGAACCCAGCATTCTCAGCACTCTACAGTCCAGCCCCACAGAGTACTGGATGCTACTCCAGGCTGCTCTAAGAAGATGCCAACCTCCAAACTACACAAAAAGCCAAAGACACTCCATGCATGGCAAAGTGCTGCTCCCAAACCTGCCACTCCCTTGCCACCCAGTCCATACCACCTCTCTACCTTAGAGGCAGCTCTCAAATTCTAAGGCATCAAGAGGCCACCTTCATCAGCTTCCATTCCATTCCACTCCATTCTCTAAGAGGTCATGTCCCCAACCTCTTACAGTTCATTTCTCAATTCCTCTTCAATTCCCATTCTCAGCCTGGCTATAAACCTTTCTCTGTGTGAGGCCAGAAAAACAACCTTTCACTCTTCCTACTACTTCCTTTCCCTATAACCCATCCCAGGGTTCAAAACAGTTCAGCAGAAACCTCCCCAGCCTTTCATTAAATCCCAAGCCTGTAGAAAGAACACTGACTGAGGATCGGGATAGGGCAACATTCACCATCTGCCTCCAAGAACCTGATGTAGGACTGGGCACATAGGGGAACCAGGTACTCACAGCAGGACAAGGCTGGTGGTCAGGTTGGGGAGCAGCAGCTCAGCCTTGACCTGGCTTCATTTCTTTCTCTCTCTAACAAAAGTCCAAAGATAGGTATGGGCGTTTTCTCCCTCAGAAACAGCATGTGTTCGGAGGGTGGAGGTCCAGAGTGAAACGGGGGAGGGGTACCACCATTTCTCCCGTCTCCCTAACTAGTGCCCAGCATTCTGTCCCCACATTCTACCTGTCCTCAGCTTGAAAGTGCTGAGAGTCCTCTAGCCTCCAGATGGCCTGCCCCACTGGGCCCCACTCTGGGCCTATGACCTGGTACCCCTAAGAAGCAGAGGCTAATCTGGATTCAGGAGGTGACAGCTGCCCCAACCTTCTTCAGCTTCCTAGAGCAGAATAACCTGTTATTACCACTTCCCAATGTAAAGATTCAGGAAGAAAAGCAAGCTGAGGCGCCCTTTTCAGTTCAACAGGGCCCTGCTCACTAACAGGTGCACACTGGTCCAGAACCTAAATCAAATCATTTCTGCAGCACGACAGTGGGGAGATGGCAGCCAAGTTCTCAAAGGTTCAGATGAGAAATCCTGTGCTTTTTCCTGCCCACATCCCCGTGGGTGTGGCACTTTCATCCCCACCCTATTCTCCTGTACTCGGGGGACACATGCAGCTAGACGTGCCTCGCCATACCCCGCAAGGCGGAGGCTGTTCCTCCAAGATAATGCCCTGCGCCTCCTGCCTTTACTTTGGTTGACGCAGGAGCCTAGACATCCATCGCAAGGATGCCGAGGCACTGAAGGCTCAGAGAAGCTACCAAGGTCACACAGCAAGGAGGCGCAAACAGTGGGGATGCAGGGGAAAGCGACAATGACTCCATTATGCAGCCCTCATTGTGTCACTCGTGCCCCGCGACAAGCGCCCCACGGGAAACAACCCTGCTGCACCAGCTAACGGTCACCTAGGACCCCAGAACTTGATTACCCCCCTCGGATCTGCTGCAGGGAAGTTCTCCAGGCCTGGGCCCCACAGCAGAACCCCTAGCCCAAGTCCGCCTATCACAGCGGGTGGGGTCTCCGGCACTGACTGCTTAGGACAGGGACTCGGCGAAGAGCGGAATCTCAACGAACGGGGCGGAACCGGGAAGCGGTAAGAAGAAAGGCAGTCTCACCTTGCGGGCGCACCCCGGGACAGGGCCGGGCAAGAACGACCGCGACGGTGGCGGCAGTGGCGGCAGTGGCGGCAGCGGCGGTGGAGGGAGCGGCAGCCGAGGCTCAACGCCGAACACGAGGAAGGGAGCCCCGCGCCACAGCCGACCGCCTCCCGGCACGCCCCCGCCTCCACCCATTGGTCGACCGGGGGGTGGGGCAAGGACCTCTTCCAACGAATGAACTGGCTCCGGAGACCAGCCAACGAGCTGTGCGGTACCTGCGTCACGTGCAGGGGGAGCTGCGCCTGCGCGCTGCGATCCCTTGTCTGTCCGGGACCCCAGGAGTTCTCGCGATGCAGCCTGCCTGGTCTCTGGTTCGATTCGGGGGCTAGAGTCAGACCGACCGGAGCGAGAGGAGGAGTGTCTCGGATAGGTCGCCTCAGCCCCGCCTTTGCTAGGGGTTTGAATCCCTCTCCAGCTACCGCCTCAATTAGGGAGAGGCCTCCTCTGAGCGTACCCTCCTCGCTTGGTACTGAAAAGGTGCTGCGGGAGATAACTGGAGCTCCGGAAGTTGGCCTTCCGGCTAGGCTTGCACGACAGCGTCGAGCCACACTAGTCCTGTCTAATAACTGACCAAACGACCCTTCCTGTCAGTGACGCCAGGGTTTCGGCTTCTTCCCTTTCCACCCCATTCCCCTGTCTCAGAGAAAGTGCGCTACGCGGACCCAAGACAAGTCCTGGGAGCCCAGCCTGGCCCAGATAAGCATCTGAACAAAGAAGGCATGCGTGGTGGGGGCTGGGAGAGCTTGTGTGGTCGCCCCCGGGGACCGAAGCCTCTGCTCTCGGTCTCCATGGAGGCGGTCGCCATGGCAGCGGGATGCGACTAGCTCAGCCCGGTAGGGTGAGATATGGGCGCTTCCCCAGAACCAGGGAGCAAAGAGGCATGACCCCGAGTCTTAAGAGATTCTTGCCTCTGCTCCACTACCCGATCGAGGTACACTCCACCTCCCTTTCCGCTGATGGGGACAAAGTGCAGAGAGGGGTCCAGAGCATACTGCTCCTTCTCATATAACTAGGTGGGAGAGGGTTTGGAGGCTGAAGGCCTGCTTCTTTTTCAGAGAGCTGAGATCTACGCCGCCTTTGGCTCATCCTTCTAGGCATTCCCTCTCCCCTGGGTCTGTGGCCCCTTCCCTGTCTACTAGTCTCTAGTCTGTGCACTTCGCAAATTAATTTTGCAGTACTGTTTCCATTGCTTCTTTCCCTTGCTCTAAAGCTCTCTGTACTACAGGACAGGCTCCAGTGCTTCGAGAACTTTACAGTTAACGGTGATTTTTACGCTCTCTGCCGCTTTGAGAAGAATGTCCTGCGCATGGATCGAGATTTCCACATTCAGATCCCCGCCCACCCAGTCTTCTCCACTTGTTCTCTCCCACCGTTCAGAGCACCGCATTGTCTACCGTCCCCCACTTCATGTATTTCATACCTATTCTTTTCCATGTCGGTAGACAATGGACCCAAAGTAGACTGCAGATGTATTTTGTTTAGCCCTCAGGAGGCTTTTATTCCCCACCATGAAGCTTTTAAATTCCACCCCCACTTCATAAAATAATCCGACTTCCAGGTTTTTTTTTTTTTTTGAAATGTCAGATCTAATAACATAGACTCACATTTCAGTCTAGCACCAAAGACTTACACTAAATAGTAGCTGCCTCATTTGGAACACATCAATTTACCATAGTCCAAGCCAGCCCTATATTTATGTTTATTTTATCTGGCTCTCTGCAGACACATGTTTGATTTCATGAGTTTCCCCCACACACACACACACACCATGCTACCTTCCCACCTGGAAAAATCATCTATAATGTGTATTAAATACAAACTAGGAATTTAGCTCAATAGTACAAGAAGCACCTGCCTGGCATGTGCAAAGTCATGAGTTTGATCTCTGGCACCAAAAAAAAGTTTCTCAGCAAATATTTACCAAATGTATATGATGGGCAAGTTACTATGCTAGGGTCTGTGGAGTAAATGATATCACACAAAAAGAACTGTGGTTTCCTGTTCTTGCAAAAGATTCTTCACACTCCTAGACTCTGGGCAGTCTGGCTACCTGGGAGGACCCACAATACAGAGCTTCCCATGCTAGGGATGCCATGGGCTCCCAGGGAAGGCAACAGATGGAACCAGGAGGAAGTCAGGATAAAAGTTTTATGGCTGTCCCTCTGCTGTCCAGAAGGCCTGTGAACCAACAAGAAGGTGTGCCATCACCACAGATGCCAGGCTTCTAGCACTGATGGCCTTACCAAACCTGGATGCTTCTAGTAAGGAAAGCCACAGGCCCCTAGTGGCTTTCCTGGAGATGGGAGAAGTATACAAAAGAAGAGCAACACTAGGTTAGAACAGATGAAGTACATGGCAAACATGCCTGCGCCAGCTCCGAACACATAGTATTTTGGACTCTACTACTACTACTTTTTTTTTTTTTTTTTTTGGACTGGGTCTCACTGTGTAGTTCAGGCTAGCCTTGAACTTGCAGTGATTCTCCTGCTTCAGTTTCTGAGGTGCTGCGATTATAGGCATTTGGTACCATACCTAGCTTGGACTCTATTTGATAAATTTATTTATTAAATATATTTAGGGCTGGGGATTTAGCTCAGCGGCATAAGCACTTGCCTTGCAAGCAGGCGGTCGTGAGTTTGATCCCTTGTACCAATAAAAAATAAACCACAAGCTGGAAAACTACTTGGCAGTATCTAATAAAACTTATAAATGCCAACCTTATTACAGAATTGTAGCTCTCAGTTATATTTCTTTTTTTCTCATATCTTACAAGGTATGTATAAAAATATTTGTGGCAGCATTTGTAATAATCTGGTCTGAAAATAACCCAAATGTGCATCAACAATAAAACAAATAGATAAAATGCAGTGTTTTTAAAATAAAGAGTAAACCAGGCGTGGTGATGCATGCCTGTAATCCCAGCACTGGAGAAATTGAGGCAGGAGAATCACCTCAAGGTCAAGGTTGGCCTGAAATACATAGCTAGACCTTTTCTCAAAAATACATAAATAGGGCTGGGGATTTAGCATTGCAAGCAGGCAGTCATGAGTTCGATCCCTGGTACCGATAAAAAAATGAAAAAAAAAAGACAAAAAGAATTTGATTAAAAAAAAATAAATAGCTAGGCGTGTTGGTACATGCCTTTAATCCCTACATTTGAGAAGCTGAGGCAAGAGGATTGCTGTGAGTTTGAGGCCAGTTTGGGTTACAAAGTGAGTTAAAGGCTAGCCTCAACTGCATAGCAAGACCCTGTCTCAAAAAGACCAATAATAATAATAAACTGAATAAAAACAGCAAAGACTTTTTGGGCTCATCATTTTGGACGTTTGAGCTGGGCATGGTGATGCACACCTGTAATTCCAGCACTCAAGATGCTGAGGTAGGAGAATTGTCATGAATTTGAGGCCAGGCTGGTTTACATAGTGAGGTCAAGACCAGCTTAAACTCCATAGCAAGACCTTGTCTCCAAAATCCAAAAATAAAAGGTTTTTTTAATTGAAAGTTTTGGTCCATGGTTGATGCGCCTCACTGTGCTGGGGGCCTGGTGTGAACCGCAGCATGTGGTAAGGCCATCACTCACTGACCAGGACGGTAAAGAGAGAAGGAAGGAGCTGGGGTCCCACTGTCCTTTTAAGGAACACAACCCCAGTGACAAGAAAGCCTCCCACTGGCACCTCTTAATGTTTCTGCCACTTCCCAATAGCCTTAGTCAGAGGACCAAGCCTTTAACATATGGGCCCCAGGGACACTAAAATACAGTGTATTTGTACAGTATTGTGGGTCAATGACGAGAATAACCTCCTGAATACATGGAACAACATAGATGATTCTCATAGATAATATCGAGCCAAGGAAGCCAGACACAAAAACAATACAGCAGTTTTTTGGTAAACATATGTATTCATTTAAGACTATATCTAGAAATGGAATTGCTGGGACATAGCCGTAGTAGCTTTATTGTCTGAACTGCATTTTCCAAATTCCCTCTCATGTGTGTTTCCAATTAGGGTGGGTCACAGCAGACATTTTGTATGAGATTTGAGAGAAAGCAGCAGTACTGGATTTGACATTGTGAGCTCAAAGCAGGAGCTTTGTAGCCCACGCAGACCTCACTACTTGAGGTAGCAGCTAGGCCTGCAAATGCTCTGCCTCTCCTTGGAGCCTTCTTCACTTCTCTGACTCCTGGGTCAAATGACTGGGGGCCAAATTCTCCTGCAGTTCACCCCCCTCCTGAGCCTGGAGGCAGTGAGAGCTGATAGGAAGCCCAGTTTGTCCGTGAGGCTTCTAGCTCATTCTCATAATTCTAGTTTATTTTGTCCCCTATCTTACATCCATCTTCTTTCCCCAACTCTCTGACCTGTGAATTTTAAGCACCATTCGATTAAAGAAGTATAATCTGAGACGCCTGAACCAGCTCCCATAATTTCCTGAAGTCAAATCCCTGGCAGAAATCCCTTCAAAATTCTCTGATTGAACCCTTACTGATACTGATAGCATAGGCATTAGAAACAGCCAAACTTTTCTAAAACACTTGTACTCATTTACATACCCATTAGCTGAGTGCAACAGTGGCACTTACTTCACACTAATATAAAGATCAACAACTTTTGAAAAATAACTCCCAGTATAAACCAGAGCAGAGCAGAGCAGCACACTAGTCTTCAGTCTCTGCAATGGACCGTAGCTGTGGGTAAGACAATTTCACAGTATCAAGGTTACAAATGCATACATTATTTAAGCTAGCAACCCTTGTTCTAGAATTTATCATGCAGATATACTTGTATATAATACTAAATTATTACTGTGCAGCCTGAGGTTATTGTTCCATTATTATTATTATTATCCTTGTAAAAGACTTAAAATCACTCAAATGTCTAAAATAAGTTTTGTACAATAGAATTTTAGGGTCCTAAAAAGAACAAAAGCTGGGTGGGGTGGTGTACTCCTATAATTTCTGAACACAGGAGCATGAGACAGAAGGGTTATAAATTTGTGGCCATCCTTGGCTACAGACAGACCCTGTTTAACCCTGTGTCAAAACACACACACACACCACCAATAAAGGAAAAAGAGAACATTTTCATTTGGAAATATTCTTTTTTTTTTGTCATCTTTTTCATTTTTATAGGTACTGGGGATCAAACAAACTCATGACCGCCTGCTTGCAAGGCAGGTGCTTATGCCGCTGAGCTAAATTCCCACCTCCAAAACCCACTTTTTTTGTGTGTCTTTTTTCAGTACAGGGATCGAACTCATGACCGCACACTTTCAAGGGAGGCGCTTATGCCGCTGAGCTAAATTCCCAGCCCCCACTTGGAAATATCTTGGATCAGGGTTCTCCAAAGAGAATCAAAGGAAAGACTGAATTGTCTCACAGTTATTGCATTGACTCACACATTGAGGGAGGCTGCCAACTCCCAAGATCTGCAGGGTGAGTTGGAAGTTAGAGACCTGGGAAGGCCAATGGTTTAGTTCCAGTCTAGTCCAAAGGCCTGAAAACCAGTATAACTAATGGTGTGATTGTCATCCAAAGACTGGCAGGCTTGAGGTGCAGCAAGAGCCAATGTTTCAATTTGAGTTTGAAGGCAGGCAAAAAGCTGGTGTCCAAGTTCAGGAAGTAGAAATTCTATATTTGGGGGAGGGCAGCATCTGATTGGATGAGGCCCACCCACTTGAAGGAGGACAAACTGCTTATCTGTGATTTAAATGTTAATGTCATCCCTAATAGAAACTCATAGAAACACCCAGAATGAATGTTTTGTTTTGTTTTGTCTTTTTCCTTTTTATCGGTACCGGTACCGGGGATCAAACTCACAACTGCCTGCTTGCAAGGCAGGTGCTTATGCCGCTTAGCTAAATCCCCAGCCCCTCACCCAGAATGTTTTAACAAGTAACTGGGCACTTAGTGGCCCAATCAAGTTGACACATAAAATTAATCACACCAGATCTACAAGAGATTTTATTAAGGAGAAAATAAAGATGTAAAACAGAGTATGTTGTAGTATGCTGCCCTGTATGGAAAAAGGCAGGAAATGGTAAGGTAACAGTAAGTGTGCCTGTTTGCATATATCTAGATAGATAGATAGATAGATAGATAGAGATATCTTTTTGAAACAGAGTCTCACTATAAAGCTCAGGCTGGCCTAGAGTTCACTTTGTGGCCTAAACTGCTCTTGAACTTGCAATGATCCTCCTGCTTCAGCCTCCTGAGTGCTGGGATTACAGGTATATGCCACCATGCCCAGCCTTGAATATCTTTAATATTATTGAATCTTATTGAGTATAATCATCAGTTCATGACACTCCCCGTTTGTCCAGAAACAACTCACATCTGAAAACCCATAAACCAACCTACTTTGAAAGCTAAATAAATTATGAATAATTTATACCAGCTCAGGTGGTGCTTGCATCTCACCACCCTTACTTCCTCTCAGAGGGAAGTGGTACCTTTTATTTTATCTTTTCATGACCATAAGGAGGAACATCAGCCATCCTGATGTTCATACCCAGGTGCAGCCCCTGAATGTGAGTTGGCCTTGTGGCTTGCTCTTTGTAAATAGAATTCACCAAACATGATGGGGTCTCCCTTCCATGATTACAGTAAATGCATCTGCTGTCTTGCCACCCTCTCTCTCTTTTTCTTTCTTTTCTAAACTGTGGATGGGAGCCCTGGGTCTTTACACTGAGCTGTATCCTCATCCCTTTTTAATTTTTTTCTTTTATTTTGAGATAGGGTCTCACTAATGAGGTTCCTCTGGCTCAAACTTGCAACTTCCTGGAAGTGCTGAGATTACAGGTTTGTGCCACCATAGACACTCTACTCTCTCCCTCACTGGCTTTGGCGAAGTAAGCTACAATGCTGAAAGTGGCCATATAGCGAGGAAATGAGGGCAACCACAGGCCAATGACCAGCAAACACTAAAGCCCAACAGTCCACCAGAAACTGGGTCCTGTCACCAATTAACGTGCACATGACTCCTTTCCCAGCTGCCCCTGCATATGGGACCACGGTTCTGGCTCACACTTTAGTGCAGTTTTGGCTAAAACCCTGAAGCAGAGGCCCCAGCAAAGCCAGCCTGGCCTCTTGACTGATAGAAAAAATGTGAGATAATAAGCACTCGGCTAAATTGATAGTAATGTGCAACACAGTACTAGTAACTAAAATGGGTCCTTTTTTTTTAGTTCTTTTGTTATTACAAAGAGTGTTGCTATGACCACTGATGTGACCTGTTCCCAGAGTACAAAGATTAAGTTTTTGCTGGTATATATCTTAGAATGGAATTACTAGATCTCCAGATGTACAAATATTTAACATTACTGGGAGTCAGCAAGTCATCAGCGTGAAAGTCATATAAGTCGCAGCCATAGTGTCTTGGTCAACATTGGCAGGAAAGCTTGGCGTTGGCCCATAGAACAGTATGTGGGCAGGGTTGGGAGTCATACAGGCCAAGTTAAAGGGCCAGACCACGGGCAGGGTTGAGGGCACCACTGGAGATAATCTGAAGCTTGGGTTTAAACAAAGTCGAGGGACACTGCAGGCAGCTTTGGGGGCAATTGAAACCAGGGTTAGGAGTCAGTTCACAAAGGTGGAGCCCAGTTCACTAAGCAGCAGGCACACAGACCTGCCACCCATAAGATGAGATCCATTCTGAGCCAACCAGGCTGTTTTAGTCAAGGAGATAAGGGTTAGATGACAAAGGGGAAGGAACCCATTCCCTTCAGGGATTCAGGCAAAAAGAGGCAGGCATAGGAAAGAAAGCAAATCACCCCCTTTAATGGGGACCACCCTGTCCTACAGCCCCCACGCACGCCCAACAGTACCCCATGGGGTAGGGAAGGGCCCTGCTCTGGGCACAGCAGATATGTCCCCTATTCCTGGCTGCTGCTGTTCTTCACCTATTCCTCTCCAGCTGCTGTGTGCAGTCTCCAGCTGTGAGACCAGTCCCAGGTGAGCCCCCTGGCTTCCAAGGGCAGCTTCCTGCACTGCCAATGGCAGAACTAGCCTAGATAGAGACACCAAGGTCCCCAGAGATGGGTAGGGATCTGAACTAAGGATGTGGACAGAGCCAGGGGATTACTTCCCAAGGCCCAGGAAGGGCCCTGGGGAAAGTGGTCCATTCTCCAGGCCTGGATAGAATGTAGGCCACTCAGGTTCCTGGTAAGCTGCACTACCACCCCCATCCCCAAGACAGGAGTTGCTAGAGTGGAAGAAGCCGGTGGGGCACTGGCTTTGCCCTCCCAGCACTGAGTCTGCCAGTGGGCGGCTGAGTCTTGGCATCCAGGTTCACCGCTGCTTTCGCTCAGCCTGTTGGAGCCGCCTGGACAGGTCCTCGATGCGCACATTCTTGAGCTGGAGCAGATGCTCCAGGCGCCTCACCTTCATCTGCAGGACCTGTGCAGCGCGGCAAGACATCATACTATCTACCAACTGCATTGCTCCTCTGCAGCTCCCAGACCCCCGAGCCTCCCCAATGCACTCTCACCTGCACAGTCTCCTGTGAAGCCAGCAGCTCCTGCTCTTTTTCAGCAATCTGGAGCACGAAGCTTGGGTCACTCTGCTGGGCCTGGTTATACCCAGGAGGCTGGGGTGCTGGCTGCCGGGTTCCTCTGTGGTGCAAAGCAGCTTAAGGGAGGCCTGGACCTTGTCACCTCCCACCTGGTCACCTCTGCTTCCAGAGCCCTCAGCCAGGCCTTCCTTCCGATTCTTCCCTTCCTCTCCACCCTTCTCAGGTTCAGCTAGCCCCATCCACCGCCAACCTGCACTGTGAGATTACCAAGCCTGGTGAGGTCAGGAATTCCCAACTTTTTTACCTGACCTGGCCTCCTCCCTGGGGATCCACAGCACCTTCCCCTCGGGCCTTCTGGGACAGACCTGAGATGAGGCAAGTGGAGGAATAACCCCATTCTCCAGCATAGGACAGAGGAAAAGCTTGTCACGAGAGGATGAAAGGGGAAAGCTTACCCACATCCATGTAGTCACTGCTATTCTGAAGACCCAGGTCCTGAAAAAACCCCCGTGGTAGTCTGTGAGCCTGGGCTCACCCATCCCCAAGGAGTCCCATGTCCTTTCCACAGTACCCCCAGGCCAGGCTCTGTTAGGCAGGCACCCTTGGCCCACACTCATCACCAAGCTTTCCAGGCTTCCCAGGCTTTCTGATGCCTGGGAAGTTCTCCAGGGCAGGGGGGAGGCTGGAGTCCAGTGGCACCTGTAAGGAGCCGATGCCCTGCTTCCTGCGCTTCTGCCGCTCCTCCAGGCGCTGCCTCAGTGGGATAAGCACCAACTCCACCACGCCTGGGACACACTGTGCAATCTTGCGCATCACATCATCTGGTACCGAGATGTTCAACTTGTTCAGCACCTTCCTACAGGACAGACACATGGGTGATAGACAGGTCCTGTGGGGAATGAAGCAAAGACAAGGGACAAAGGGAAAGGGGCATGGTCTTGAGTGTGTTGCCACTGGGGAATGGAAAGGCAGGCATCCAAACTCTCCTGTTTAGATGTCCTGAGGTTCCATGTCTCCTCCCTAATTAAAAGAGTTCTTTGATTTGTTACCAGGTAGAGTCTGTCTATTGGCCCTCTCATCCCGCCACCAACACCACCCCAGCTTGGGCAGCTTGGGCAGTCAAGACCATAGGAGTTGAAGCGCTTGGGGCAGCCCTTCCTGGGAACTCAGGATCGCCCTCCTGAATAGTCTACTACCTGTTCAGGTGACCCCAGTTGCTGAGCTTCTGCTGCAGGGAGTTGGCAGGGACATAATTGTGCATCTCCACCATCTTGGGGAAGTAAAACTTGATGATCTCTGCAATCAGCACTGAGAGAGTAGGGTTAGGAGCCGGTGTAAGGGCTGGGGTGAAGATAGGAAAAGAGACAGGTGGTGCAGCACAGTGGTGGGACCCACTGGAGAGGTGGGGGTGTAGCAGGGGTAAGGATGATTGATGAGATCAGTGATCAGACTAAGATCTGGCATAACCCAGAGGAGGTACTTTCTATCCCCATTAATTCAAAGCACAGGAAAACTGAAACTAAGGCTCCAAAGAGCTTTTCTGGACCCTGGAGCCCCACCCTAGGAATTCATACACATACATACACTAACATTCAAGTCCTAGGAGAGAGTCATAGACACACACAATAATATTTATCTACAGATGTACACATAGGGCACAATATGTTGACACACAGGACAAACACATGAGACACACAGGTGCACATGTAGAACACATACACAAACAGAGTCACATATACACGCTGCCTCCTCAAATATACACATATAGAAATGAAAAATGCATACTTCTGTCACTGACTTCCCAGGACACATTCCTGAAACAGAAGCCTAAAGAAACATACATGCCTAAAACATTCAAAATAGAACATGTTAACACATATGAACATTCTCAAGACACCTACAAGACAAACATAGATAACTTACAGCAATAAGTAAGCACATACAGAGAGGCACAGATACATAAACATCTTCATAAACTCCTTGGAAGTAAACACACACACACACACACACACCCTACACGTGCACAGGCTAGAACATGTACACTGCTCACAGACACTGTTCAAACACAGATACAGACAGAAAACACATAACTGAAGTCCCAGGAGACAGATCTCACCTCTCATCCCCCCCAATAAAAAGATGGTGTAAACACAGGCCCCCCCCCACAAGTACATACGAGACAGAACACGCGGAAACACAGGGGAGTGCACACCTCCGTCGCTGAAGTCACGGGAGAGATTTCGTTTGGGTCGGGACAGAGGGATGTTGTCTACCCACAAATACAGCTGGTGCAGAGCCTCTTCGTCCATGCTGCTAGCCATTAATGTCCTTGGCAAGGCCAGCCCGTTCTAGCCGTGCAGCTTCTACTTTCGGTCTTACGACCCCTCAAATGTCTCCTTTCTCTCCACTGTGGGAATCCAGACTTCCTCTGCTTCCTGGCGACTCACGTCCCTCCTGGGAGCAGCCATATTGTTTTCTGAAACCATGGCAACCATCGCGACTCGCCCGGGAGCGGCGGATTCTGGGAGATGTAGTTTTCCCCGCGCTACCCTTTCCTGGGCCCGAGCTTTTAAAGAGCTGTTAGGTGTCCTTATCATTCTCTTCTCCCAAGAAGGCATCATCTCGGGGCTTATGCTACCTGCCGACCAGCTACTAACCCACTGTGGGATCGGCCAAAGCCAGTCAGTGCCCCTGAATCCCATGCATTAACATCACCAGGGCTGGGATCACCCTTTTGTTGCCATTCCTAAGTGAAGGCAGCATTCCCATGTTTGTCAGCTTTACCTGGAGACCCGCCATGAATAATGTGTTATCATCTGGGCTAGGAGAGACTTCCCCGCCAAAGCTCTCTACTCATCCATTGCCATAGCCCAGCTCAGTGTCTTGCTGGGCTATTTAAATATGTAACCCAGATTCCCAGAGAGAGCACCAGAGTTCAAGGCTGTACCTTGGGCACATTATTTAACTCCTTTAGCCCTATTTCCTCCTTTGTGAAATGGGAACAGTTCTCATCTACTTGTCCCATTAGGATAAAGAAAAGAAATTACAAAACAGAAAAATGTTACATAAGACCAGTATTTGTATGGGAGCAGGGAGTAAGGGAAACTGATTACAGACAGAAACAAGTGCTCCTACAGACATATCCTTCATCTCTCTCCAAAAAGCTGTTCTACCATGGACTAGCAATTGATTTCAAAACTATATAACCTTTTGGAGGGTTAGGAATATGGGTCCCTCCTTCCTGAAGAGGTACAGAGTAGCAGTAATGGGATACTTCTAGGTTCAACCTAGGGAGAAAACTTGGTTCCAATACAGACTGACAGTTGGCATTGGGCACATCACTGAACCTCTAGCCTGTTTGCCATGGCTTCTCAAGGAGCTTTACAAGTATCTTCTAAAGTGATTAGAGCCTGGCTTGTGGCAAAGACCCAATCAGCTTCAACTGGTATAATCATCTATGAGATCATCTCAGCTCTAGCAAAAGTGGTGCTCTTGTTGGCAGGGGACACATGAAGTGATTTGCCTTGGTACTTGTGAGGGGCCTGGGTTGCCAGGAGCACCTAAAGAGAAGGCTACTCTACTTCCTCCTCCTCACTCCAGGGCAGGCCCAAAACATAAGCTGGTTTCCAGTAGGTTTTTCTGGTCTCTGCCTCCAGAGCTCAGGTTGGGAGAGGGCGTTGATATCAAGGGGAATCTCAACTCATTTTTGTTGTCCTTTTGTTTCCAAGGTCTTCAAGGCCTGGAGGGGATTCCTGAGTGCCAGAAGTGCAGAAGGCCAAGAGTGGAACTTACCCCAACTTGTTTAAAGTCACATACCTTGCTGTTCTGGAAGGGACCACACCCAGGGCAGGCAAGGGACAAAAGACGACCTGGATACCTCCACCCCCTAACATTCCAGGGTGGGGAGAGGACGAACTTAGTGGGGCGGTGGGGCAGCGGTTGGGAGGAACTACAGAAGTGATGTGCCAACCCCAGGCTGGGTGGGAAAACCGGTTTGGGGCCCAGAGCTGCCGCTGGGCCTGAAGGCCTCAGTAAGGAATTACTAAAGGAGGGGTTTGGCGACTGTAAGGACAGGACAGGACTAGGGAAGCGCAGTCCTCAGCTTTGGCTGTGGAGCCCCTGGAGGGCACTGCATGGGAGTGCCCATCCTTAGCCTACTGTGAGTACAATCTCTTCTCAGTAACTTATCTTCCTCCTGCCTCAAGGATGACCACCAGACCAGGAGCTGCTAATCACTTGAAGACCTAAAGGGCTCCTGTTAAGGCACCAGAGGTAAACCCCATCTTCCCCTCCAAATTCTAATATGGCCTAGAGAAGCTGTCTCAACAATCTTCTGTCCTGGCCTCACTCTTGCAAGCACCTTCTTAGCCAGCCTTAGTTGGTTCAGGCCACAAGTGCCCATTGCCTGATTTAGTCCAAGACTGCAAGATCTGTCACTGTGCCAGTCAAGTGACCCCAAGCCCCTCTCTAACCCTAGCATGACTAGATTTCCTTAAAGCGACCCATTCCTCCCAAATTCTTCATAAACATTTAAATGTGGATGTTGAGGACTCCTTCTGCCCCTCACCCCTCTCAATACTAGCTTCCATGTCCCACTAGTGCAAAGACCAAAGGGAACCAGGAAAGGACATGTGCCCCCAATCAGACGCAAGCCCAGACCATGAAGGATGCACCCTTGGCTGTTAAAATGTTCACTCCCACAAAAGGGGAGTGGACAGATTTATTGAATTCAAACTGGGAAAGGAGCAGCTGGATGGCCAGACTCTGTGCCCAGCCCCAGGCCCCTCTGCCCAGGATGGGGCCCTGCCAGAGAGGGATGAGAGGCATGGGGCCTGCAGCTGCCCATGAGGGAGGCACCACTGTCACTCCCGCGGAGGACCTCTTGGAAAACTCCGATCTGGAAAGAAAACCAAGGGCCAAAATCACACAGATGGGCCAGAGAAAAGGACTGGGGAGGTGGAAAGCAGGCAGAGGTGGGCTCAAGAGCCCACCCTGAGTTAGACTGTGCTTCTCGAGGTGGCCTGGAGTAGGGTGGGGGGCTGCCAGCCTTGTGGGGACCTAGGCTGGACCCTGCTCTGAAGCCCTTCCCAGAATGGCTTTGGGGTCCCCCCACCATAGACCTGGTTATGGACGGCAGGGGGAGAGGCACTCTCTGGCCGGGAGCTTCCAGGGCCACCCCTGGCCACTGCCGTGGTCTAGTCCTCTGAGGGCATGGTGTGGTAGCACCAGACAGCTCCCCCCACCCCACCTGGTCCCCTGAGCCCAGGGACAAATGGGGAGGAAAGGATTCTGAGAAAGAGGCAATAAGCAGGCAGTGAGGCAGACCTCAAGCCCCTGCACCTGTGTCAAGGCCAGGGGAAGCATTAGTAAAGGCCCCAGGGCTTCCCCATTTGGCTCCATCCCAGAGTTCTCTGCCCTGGGTTGGTGCTGCCCATCTGGGTCAGGGGTGCAGCTATGTTCAGAGGCTCAGCTTTGATGTCCAAGACCCCGAACTCCTGCCTGCCTGGCATGGTTCTTTCTGGTCACATGGACCAGATCATGTTCCAGGTGGAGGATGTGGCTCTGCACACGGTCATCAATGGGGAAAGAGGTCAGGTACCTCTTGACCATGGCAAAGTAAGCCATGGCCTCCCCAAAGCTGGGTACAGGGACCTCATCACCATCATCATCATCATCATCTTCATCGTCATCTTCCTCATCATCCTCATCTTCTTCCTCTTCCTCACTGTCTGACTCAGAGTCCTCCCCACCTTCCAGGAAATGGAGGGTAGGGTACTGGGCCTCCTCCTGGGTAGTGTAACCCCCGAAGCTGCCACCAGCCTCCACTACTCCCTGGGCCCAGTCCTCAGCTTCCAAGCCCTCAGATGAGCTCTCCTCCTCCTCCTCTTCCTCCTCACTGTCATCAGCATCACCCTCCTCCTCCACCTCTTCTTCCTCCCCCAATTCCTCTCCTTCCCCTCCTTCTTCCTCCTCCCCTTCTTCCTCTTCCTCCTCCTCTCCCCCTTCACCCTCTTCTTCCTCCCCCTCCTCCTCCTCTTCCTCCTCCTCTTCTTCTTCTTCTTCTTCTTCTTCACTCTTGAGGGAGGTGGTGATGGTGGCATTAGGGCCACCCCCAAAGCCGGCATCCCGAAAGCAGGCGGCTATGTCCGAAGGTTCCACTGCCTGCCAGGCTGCAGCCACGAAGTGCAGAGCCTCCATGAGGCCTAGCTGCAGGCCTGAGTGATCCTGGCCCTCCAGCGCTGCCATGGCTTTGAGCAGCATGGCATGGCGGTAGTGGCCCTTCACCTGTTGAACCACTCCCCGCTCCAATGGATGCACAGTACCCGGAGGGAAGAATGCCAGCTGCACATGCCGTAGGCCTGAGGTGTCCAGGGACTGGGCAGCCAAGCGGCCGGCCAGCAGCAAGACCCGGCGGGACTCTGAAGCCATTCGGGTGTCCAGAGCCTTCAAGTACTTGGCCAGGACCTGGGTGGTGACACCTCCCTTCGAGTTGGCAGTGTAATCGCAGGGTAGGCCGCCTTGGCCTGCACGGGGTTTGGCTGACCTGCCAGCCACCAACGGGGGCAGCTTTTCGCTGCCGTCGGCGTTGGCACACAGCAAGACACTCAGGCGCTGGGTGGCTTGTCGCGCCCTTCCATCGCCTGCACAGAGCCCCGCGGCCTGGTCGGGCAAAAAGTCGTACCACAGACTGGTCTCGGTGGCGCTGAAGACGTCCTGCGAGGCATAGCCCTCGGCCACCGAAGGCGGCTGTTCCTCAAGCGCGTGCCACACTGGAGCACTCTCACTACTGCCCTCAGGGGGCACAGCGGCAGGGCTGGCAGGTGCTGCAGGGGTACGAGGGGTAGAGTTTCGGCCCCGGGAGCGCGTTACACCGCTGCAGGACACCACGCCGTGGCGCCGGCGGAATCGGTCCAGCCAGCCGTTGGAGGCAGTGAAGTCGTCCATGCCCAACTCCTCGGCTATCCGTAGCGCCTTCTCCTTGAGAATGATGCCCTTGACGGGAAGGCCCGCGGCGCGGATCTGCTGGAACCAAGCGATGAGCAGTCCCTCGAGCTTATCGTAGGGGGACAGCTTGTTGGTCTTGCGGCAGGTGGAGGCCACACCGTACTTGCGCTCCGACGCCAGGATGGCGCGCTTGTTCTTCAGGATGGTGCTCAGCGTAGACGGCGGGATGTTGAAGCGCCGCGCGATCTCACCCTTGCGCAGGTCCGGGTTTTTCTCCACCTCCTGGATGATCCTCGACTTTTCCCGGAACGTCAGCTGCCGCCGCTTGGGGCCCATCCCGGCGCGCCCCCCGCCCCGGGGCCCGGCACCGCCGCCGCCACCCCGGGGCGGGGGGCCCGGGCCCGCAGCGGGGGGCCCGGGCCCGCGACGGGGGGCACCTGGCGGCCTCTCCCGCGCGCCCCGCCCGAGACAAAGCGGCTCTTGGGGTGGCGGGCGGGGCGACGACCCGGCCCGGCCGGGGGCACCTCCTTGGGCGGCGCCGGGATGCGGACGGCGGACGGCGGGCTCGGGCGAGGACGGCGGCGCGGGCGCAGAAGGCAGGAAGTGCCGCGGCTCGGAGAGCTGGAAGCGCGGCGCGCGGGGCGGAGCGGGCGAGCGGGATCTCGCGGGAAGCGCGGGGACGCCGGGCGCCGCCTCCCGATCCTGCGAGTCCACCCCTTTCCAGCCGCCGCGGACCTGCCACCGGGGGCGCTGCGGCCCGCCGGACCGACCGGGGACGCAGGCAGCTGTCGCCTCGCCAGGTGGACTGCCATCTGCCGCAGGAATAGAACACTGTTCTCTCTCTCTCTCTGTCTCTGTCTCTGTCTCTGTCTCTGTCTCTCTCTTTCTCTCTCTCTCTCTCAAGAATTTAAGATAAAATTAACCCACATTTTTGCAGAAACTGAAAAAGACAAAACAAATCAGAAGCTAAGAATCTCCTTCGACGCCAGCACCTGGAGACATGCACAGGTAACCTGTTGATGCATTTCCTTCCAGTCTTTTCGCTAGATGCAGACATGTTCCTGTTTTAAAATGTATGAAACTGGCGTCGGGCTATAGAGTAAATAATGTTTCAGCGTGTCACTAAGCTTTGCTCTCTGAACACCCATAAATGCAGGTTTGTACCTCTAGAAATAACATCATTCATGTACATAAGCATGTACACAAATCCTTGAAACTCCTCCGACAACAAAGGTAAAAACGACTCTTTAGGGCCAGGGATTTAGCTCAGTGGCATAAGCACCTGCCTTGCAAGCGCTCGGTCGTGAGTTCGATCCCTGGTGCCAAACAAAACAACAACAAAAACCGACCCGTTCTTACAACGACGAATGCACTCCTGTGTTCTCAGAAGTCTGGAAGAGCAGCAACCCAGGAAGACACGTTGAGAAGGTGGACTAAAGAAAGCTTCAAGTTGAGTGGGTATAGATGAAGAAGAGACAAGACCAAGGACAGTAGCCTGGATGCACCAAGGTTAAGGGCTCAAAACAAGATCTGCAGGAGACCTAGGGGACCTGTGCCACTGTGTTGTTCCGGAAGCCAAGGGAGGAAAGTACAGCTCACTGCCACCACTTTAGACTGCATTTCTCATTTCACATGTTTATTGGGTATTTGAGTCCTGCGGGTTTTCTAGTCCTGTGTTTTGCCTATGTTTCTCTTGTCTTTCTTTTTCTTTCCTTTTCTCTTTTGGTGTTGGAGATTGGGCCCAGGGACTTGTACATGCTAAGCATATACTACCCACAGCTGCATCCCCAGTTCCTGGATTTTTCTTGGCTCTTAGGAGCTCTTCATATCATCTGAACATAAAATTTTTGTTATTTCTATTGCAAATGGTTTTCCCGGTTTGCTGGTTGTCCTTTAACTGAGTTTAGTGGATCTTTTAGACATGGGAGCTGGGTGTGGGAGCACATGCTTATAAACCTAGCACTTGGAAGGCTGAGGCAGAAAGATGACCATGTGTTCAAGGCCAGCCTAGGTTACATAAGCAAGTTCAAAACCAGACTCCACTACACAGCAAGAGCCTGCCTCAAAAAGAAAAAAAAATAAAAACAGATATGAGAACTTTGTAGCCAAGAAATAGGTGGCTCTATTCATTTTTCTCTTACTGTTTTTCAGTTTTGTGTTTTACTTAAAGAGCCCTTTCCTATCCCTAAGATATAAAATATATTGTTCTGGTTGGGCATGGTAGTGCACTTCTGTAATCATAACACTCGGGAGGTTGAGGCAGGAGGATCACTGCAAGTTCGAGGCCAATCTGGACTATAAAGTGAGTCAAGGCTAGCATGAACTGTTTGGCAAGACCCTGTCTCAAAAAGACAAAAAAAAAAAAAAAGTATTATTCTAGTCTCAAGATACAGAAGAAAACGTACGAGAGTTTTTCCCATAAAGGCCAGATCCATGCTTGAACCAGGAAGTGTGTGTGGTCACTGTGCCAAGGTGACTATGCTGCCACCTGGCTGAGGGCTCCCTCCTGTGCCTCTTCTAGAAACGGTGTTTGCATTTAGAGGCTTTACCCATGTGCATAATGTGTCCCATATGGCTTAGAATCGGTGAGTGTTTAGGTAAATAGACTATGGTGGACTATTTTCCCCTTCTTTGCTGAATTTTTCAAGTTCTTTTTAAATAAGTACTATAGGCCCTTTAAAATGAAAAGGGAAGAATAATAAAGTGAACAGGAGAATGGGAAGCATATTGACAGCCATGAAGAACAGGGTTTGGTAAGTGAGATGGTGTCTGTTGAGAAAGCAGACTGTGAATTTCTTTTTTTTTTCTTTTTTTTGTCTTTTTCCTTTTTATTGGTACCGGGGATCAAACACAACTGCCTGCTTGCAAGACAGGCACTTACGCCGCTGAGCTAAATCCCCAGCTCCCAGACTGTGAATGTCCTTAACTGACCTGATAGGGAGAAAATGGGGCTTACAGAAGTGGGTGAGGGATCCCTGGATCTCACAGTGGGGAAGTGGTCGTTTCACTGGAGTGGGCTGTGCTCTGCTATAAGCAGAAGTTAGCCCAGATATCTGGAAATGGCTATATCAAGCTGCACATATGTGTGGTTTCTTCTCTGTCCTAGAAGTGACTGCCAGTGAGCTCCGTGAGGCACCAAGGATGCACCCAGAAACAGAAGACACTGTGGGTATATTGATGGGGGATGAGGTGGATATTAGCAAGACAAAGGGTATCCAGGCATTGGGGACATCCCTAGAATTCATAAAGCATTTCAGAGCCAAGAGTTCCTAAAGAAATACCTCAGCTCTTCCCAAAGACCCCATAGAATATACCCTTAAAACAACAACAACAAAAAATCTTTATTAAATTGGGCTAGGGAAATACACCTTTGACGTAAGGCTAAGGCAGAAAGATTACTGCTGAGATCAAGGCCTACCTGGGCTACACAGTGAATTCAAGGCCAGCTTCGAGTATATAGTAAGATCCTGTCTCAAACAAACCAACAAACAAACAAAACCCAAGCTTTATTGAAATACATTTTACACACCACACATTCACACATTTAGAGATATAATTCACAGATAAGAACAGCCATCACCACAGTCATTTATTTATTTAGCAGTACTGGGGATTGAACCCAGGACCTTTGCAGCAATGTACATTCCCAGTACATATTTCTTCTTTTGAGACAGGGTCTCACGGATTCACCAAGTTGCCCAGGCTTGGCTTGAATTTGCCTTGCTCTTGCCTTACCCTTCCAGATTACAAGTCTGTGCCACCAGGTCCAGCCACAATCATTGTAGAACATTTTTATACCCTTCAGCTATCACATCCCTATTCAACATTACCCAAAGTAACCACTAATCTACCTTTTCTCTGTAGGTTTGTTTCCCTATTCTGAACATTAAATATAAATGAAATCACACAATTTGTGCATTTTGTTACAGATTTCTTCAACTTAGCATCACAGTTTTCAAGGTTCATGACATAGCATGTATTATAATTCATGATTTTTCTTTTTCTTTTTTTTTACTTCATGATTTTTTTTAATGACCAAGTAGTATTTTATTGTATGGATATGTGACATATGTATTGTGTGGATTTGTGTATTCATTCTTCAGTTGATGGACATTTGAGTTGTTGCTACTGTGACTAATACTGCTCTAAACATTTGTTTGCAAAGTTTTGAGGGCCACATGTTTTCATTTCTCTTGTGTGTGAATGTAGGAGTAGAATTACTGGGTTTTATGGTAACTCTGATCACTTGGAGAGCTTCCAGGTTGAGAACATGCTCTTTTAATTTGTTAAAAAATTAGGCTCTGGGGGTTTAGCTCAGCAGGCATAAATGCCTGCCTGGCAAGTGTTTGGTCGTGAGTTCAATCCCTGGTACCTATTTTTTAAAAAAGACAAAATTAATCCTGTTACTTGGACTTTTTTTTTTTTTTTTTTTGTCTGAGACAAGGTCTCACTATGCAGTTTAGGCTGGCCTTGAATTCACTGTAGTCCAGGTTGGTCTCAAACTTGCAATGATCCTCCTGCCTTGGCCTCCTGAGTGCTGAGATTACAGTGTGCACTACCATGCCCAGCTTGAAAACTGTTTTAAAATACAGAAAAATGTGAAGATAAGAATGTGTAACCACCTTAATTCCACTGCCAAATTAAGATCCCTGTAGAACATTTCTCCAGGCGTGCTGTATTTAATGTGCTACATTCAGTCTAACACCTGGTAGCCCGGATTGGGAACATCTCTTCATGTTGATAGATATCAACATAAGTGAGGTTTACACCTCTTTTTATGCTAAGAGTCCTTTGTTTTAAAGATCATTTGTACTCGATGTGATGGTATATGCCTGTAATTGCAGCTGCTCATGAAAGCTAAGGCAGGAAACTCATGAGTTTGAGGCCAGCCTGAGCAACTTTGTGAGATCCTGTCTTTCACACACACACACACACACACACACACACACACACACACACACATCTTCCAGGAGTCCAACATGTAATCATTCCGTAATCAACAGTGGCTTATTGAGCTCTGCCAGGTGTCAGGCATCCATGTCTAACTGCCCATTTTCTTTAAAGGCTGCAAGTACTGCAGCTACAGAAGAAACACCTTCTCTACAGAAGAATAGTGACAGGAACAGTGACAGATTATAAAGCATATCTGTATGCACTTTGGCCATCTCCTTAAGAGAAATCCCACTGGGTGTAGTGATTCATACCTATAATCCCAGCATTCTGAAAGACTGAGACAGGAGGATCACAAGTTCAATGTCAGCCTGGGTGATTCAGTGAGATTCTGTCACAAAATAAAATAAAAAGAGGTGTGGATGTATTCTAGTAGTAGTGTACTTGCCTAGCATGCATGAGGGCCTGGGTTGAATTCCCCATACTGGAGAGAGACAGCAAGAGACCTGAAGAAGTAAAATACTAAGTTCAGAGGCCATCCATGGGTTTGGCCTATCCACAGTACTGGGAGACTAGAAGAGATGAATAAATGACTTGGTCCCTGTCCTTCTGTTGCTCAGTCAGCTTAAGTAGGTAAGATTCAGGGAAAGGGAAAGGAGATTTCAAGTGTAATGCAGTTCCACAGCAGAAATCTGTTCTATAGCTAAAGTGCCAGCAGCCATAGGCTTCTTTGCTGTATCATTGTAGAAGCTGATAACCAGGCAGGTATAGTGGGTGACACATACTTTAGAATCCCAGCACTCTGGGAGTCTGAGGCAGGAGGACCAGAAATTTGAGCCTGGCCTGGGCAATTCAGCAAAACTTTATCTCAAAATGAAAAAATAAAAACAGTACAGGGGGTGTAGCCCAATGTAAAAGTCTTGGATTCAATCCCCAATACAATCAATCAATCAATCAATCTAATAACCTACATGTTTTGCATTAGGGATTTGAGGAAACAGAGATCATTATCATCCTAATAGAGATTTATCTCCAAGTAAAATGAAGAAAAAAGTTTGGCAACAATGTTTATATACTGTTTTTATACTTTTTTTGTACTGGGATTGAACTCACATCCTGATGCTGATGAGGCAAGCACTTGAGCCACTAAGCTAAATCGCCAGGCCCTGCTTTTATAGTTTTTAAAAATAGGCATATATTTGCTTAAAAACATACAGACCTGTGCTGTCCAGCATTTTAACCAGTGTGGCTCTGGAGCTGTTGAAATGCACTCAGTATTAATTGAGGTGTGCTTCAAGTATAAAACACACTGGATATGAAGACTTGGTATCAAATAAAAGCATGTTGACACCATGTTGAATAATATTTAGAAAGTACCATGTTAAATATTAAAATAATCTATTTTCCTTTTTGCTTTGTGTGTGTGTGTGTGTGTGTGTGTGTGTGTGTGTGTGTGTGTTGGGGGGTATTAGTGATTGAACTAAGGGCCTCACAGATGCTAGGAAAGCGCCCTACTACTGAGCTACACCTCCAGTGCACTTTTTCTTTTTAAAATAGGACTACTAGGAAATTTTAAATTCCACATGTGGCTCACATTTGTGGCTACCACTGTGTTTCTGTTGGCACCTCAGGGGAACATGTGACATATTTATAATAGTGGCTGCCTCTGGGGAGAAGTCCTTGCAGGCTTGTGTGGGATCACAAACTGACTTTTCATTGTCTTTTTGTACCATTTAAATATATTCCTTTACCTCAATGTTTGATGGCATGTAACAACTTTAAAAACCATGTAAACTGGGCATAGGGATGTACATCTGGAATCCCAGCACTCTGAGAGACTGAGAAACAAGGATTGAATGTTTGAACCTAGCTTGGACAACTTGGCAATTTATTTGAGACCCTGTCTCAATGGATGGATGCTCACTGTGAGGCTCTTGGTTCAATCTCTAGTACTGCAGAAGCAAACAAACAAACACAAGACACCAAATGATATCAGAAAATGTTCCACCAAGTTGAAAAGCCCCATAAAGGTAATGCTGTGTAGGATCAGTCTTGGAAAAGCAAAAAGGATTTAGAGGCAGTGTTTCCTCTTTCTACCCAGGTCTCCAGGGCCACACTGGACACCCTCAAATGTGCTCAGTCCCAGTGTGTTTGCTTCCAGAGAAGATAGAGACCTCTGCACCCCATAAGTGGTGACCTAGGCCTGGCTGGATGGAAGGAATTGGTTCTGTTACCATAGTGGTTGCAAATAAGTTCTAACTTAATTTTATTTTTGTTTTAATTGAGAACATACTCTGTGATCTAACAGGAAAAGGGAGATTCCGGAAGACACAGAGTTGATGTGTGACAGCTCTGGAAGGACTCCTGTGTGCCCTGCTCTCATGGGCTGTGTGATTCAAGGATTTTCCAAATCAACACAGTACACACTCTGGAGATAGTGTGTTTGGAGTGGTACTAGGGGGGAACCCTGCTGTATTGGCTTTGAAAATGCAACCTCAAGGCAGTTTATTTCTGGAGGGAGGCCTCACAGGGCGCCTGTTTCCCTCACCCTCCTGTGCGTAGGGGTTGGGGGTCCCAAGCTTAACCTCTGGCCCACAGCACACAACAGGAAATGCCCTCCTAGCAGTACATAGCTCCTGGCACAGTACAGGAGCTAGGCATAATGCAGAGAAAAAGGGCGCAGTTCCGGCTTGGTCAACTCTCAGGTGGGCTAGGGTCTTCTCTTCCTCGTCCTCTTTAGGTCACCTGACCCACCAGGTGCTTCCCACCCCTACCCCCTGAACCGCAGAGACCACCCTTCCAGTGGCCATGTCTTCCCTGGGTGGCAGAAGCTCCACTGGCTTTCGGATGGGGACTTTTTGGCTCCGTCCAGAAAAATTGTCTTGGCTGGAAAGTGACTGGGTAATTAGAAAACGCTTATTGTAAACTAATGACAAATTCAGCCGCCCACAACATCAAAGGAACCCCAATTACACTGCCATTGACACCAAATTAGCCAAGTCATCAATGAGTATGAGATCCTTCCCTAACTGGGCCTCTGGTCTCCTAAGTCTCCGCAACAGAGTCCATGATTAATGCCAGAGAAGCTTGGGCCATTTGGGGTCACGTCTAGCCTGCTCTCTGCCGGAAGCGCCCACCCATTCTGCCCCTGCGAAGGGGCTCTGCCTGCGAATTGGCGGCCCTGGGCACAGTTGGAAGCGTGAGCAGTAAGGGTGCATATTTTGGCTCCAACACTTGCCCAAACGTGTGACCCTGAACGAGTTAAAGAACACCAAGCCTTTACGCGTTCGGCTGCAAAACGCACGTGGAACGCAGACTGCACAGCACAGCTGTACTAGCACAACGTCCTGGAGCCAGGTGGAGCACCTCACTGTCCCCATGGGTTGTCACGCGCGATCTTAACAGCGCGGGTCGTTCGGGGACCATCCTGAGGGTAGCTGCTTCCTCGGAGCGTGCGTGGCTCCAAACCATGTCCTAGGAGGAGGCAGTGTGCAGATCTGGATCTTCGGGTGGGGAGCTGGGGAAGGGGTCTGCCTAGGCGGGGGGATAAACCCCAGTGCTCGGTTCCACCCAGAGGCAGACTGACTGCTGGGGAACCGGGTTTGTCCTGCCCCGCGCTCTGCCCCAAGGGCCCCGCCCTCGGGCCCGCCCTCCGTTACCCCGCGCCCCCATTGGTGGCGTCCGGCGGCGCGGCCGCTGTTATTTTTCGAATATATAAGGAGGTGGAGGTGGCAGCTGCAAGTAGAGGCTCCCGAACTGCAGCTTGAGTCCCGCGCCCCTCCACCTCTCCCACCCTCCCCGCATCCCTGTCCTCCCTCGTCTCCCTCGCTCCCGGCCCCCGTAGCTTTTCCTCCCTCCCCCTTCCTACCCCAAGCCCGCTCCCTCTCTTATCCCCGCCAGCTGTGCCCAGCGTCTGCAGCCAGCTCCGCGGCGATGGAGGAACCCCCGCCCCAGCCCGAGCCTGCGCCCGGCTCGGCTCTCAGTTCGGCCAGCGTGCACACTGGCGCCCCGCGCCCAGGCCGCCTCCCTGGGCGCCAGCGGAGCTCCCCGGGCCTTCTGGGGTCACCGGAGCGCGCGGTCTCTTCCTCTCTGGTCACCACCCTCACGCGGAACATGCACAAGCTCGCTGGGCTTGGCAGGTAGGGCGCCCCAAGAAGGCCAGGCATGGGATTAGAGGCCCGGGCCGGGGTCCCAGAGAGCTGGACATGGGAGGCACGGAGTACAGCAGGTGGAGCGGGGCAGAGCAAAAGAGTGCCCTTGCCCCCGACTTCAAGGAGCCGGGGACAGGGCCGCTGAGAGCCTGGTATTGTGCAGCTCACACCTTCCAGGTGGCCTGCTGAGGACCCTCTTTCCTTTCCCTCCTCCCTCTTTGCGTCTCCACCGCGGCGCCGCCTGTCTAATCTCAGTCAGCCCCAGCTGCCACCATTTTGCCCCAGGCAGGGTATCCCAAGACCGGAGCGGGAACTCCAGGGTAGTTCTCGCAGGTTGATGCCTTTCTCTGCTCCCTGCAACCCCATTCGGCACCCAGGGTTGGTGTGATTAAAAGGCTAACCCGGCTTCAAGGCGAGCCTGGGATCGTGGTCCCAACAGCCGTAGAGACTCAAATCTTCAAGTGTTCTCTAGGAGGGGATGGATGGCTCTTTGGGACTGCTTTGCTGCCCCTGACCCATCCCTGGGGTGGCGCCCCCCCCCTTGCCCTTGCCCTGGGCTCTTCTCTCCCTACACCTCAAAAGATCTTTCCTAATGTAATTAACACAGACACTTTCGGGCCTCACTAGAATGAGTCACTTTGGCCTGAAAAGACAGGCTGGAGACTGATCACCTCCCTGGCATGATGTCAGAGAACTCATCTGCGTGGGGAAACACTGAGGAGGCTGGTGCATGGGAACATGGGTTGGCCAGCCCCAGAGCCCAGCATTTACCTTTCTCTCCTGGAACTCTTCTCCCTTCCCAGCAATACCCCAACGCATCAGAACCTACCCCTCCAAAGTCAGCTGACTCGCTTATCCCTGTCCCGGCGGGCATCAGAATCCTCCTTGTCATCTGAGTCCTCGGAGTCTTCTGATGCAGGTGAATCCCAGTGTCCTTGGGGAGAACCCCCAATGGGGTGGGTGACCTGGGGGGACCACCTGGCCCTCCAGACTTCCCTGCCTATCAGATCAATTTTTTTCCCACACTCCAGTGGGCACAGGGGACCTCGCTTCCTGCGCATCAGTGGGAGGAAGACAGCCTCTTACCATGCTCTCCACACTCCACCCAGGCTGTTGAGCCCGGAGGGTGGGGCCCGAGTGCAGAAAGATCTTACCTATTAAACTGGCACCAAAGTCTAAACCACAGCCCCACCTGTGTGACACCAAGGCCTGGAAGTTAGTCCTTTTAAAACATCCTCTTAGTCGTAACTTTTTTTCTTAAGAAGCCATTGTCTTATGAATTATTTTAAAGCAATTTAAGAAAAATGCTTAGATTCCTGAATGTGGTGGTGCACACCTATAATCCTAGCACTCAGGAGTCCAAAGAATCACTGTGAGTTTGAGGCCAGTCTGAGCTATACACTGACACTATCTCAAAAAAAAAATTTTTTTAGAAGACATTTTGTTGTTGTTTTCTTTTCCTTATGTTGTTTTTATGGCACTGGTAAATGAACTCAGGGCCTGAGCTTCATCTATTTATTTATTTGGAAGCAGGGTCTTGTTAAATTGCCCAGGCTGGGCTCAAATTTGCAGTCCTCCTGCCTCTGCCTTCCAGAATTCTGAGATTACAGCCACACCACCACACCTGGCTGCATTGAAGTTTTCACAGATTGTGGAAGTTTGTATAGTACACAGGCAATGGAATCCTGTGCCCTTTAGAGGACAATGTATCACCTGTGGGTCACTGAGTAGGTTTCTGTTTCATTTTTTAATGTGTCCAAATCTAAAATAGTCAGAATTTTCTCCTCTGACTTTTCCAGCATGATGAGGGAAGTAAACAGAAAATGCTTCTAGTTTCAAATGAAAGCACTCTGTCCCTGCAGGTCTCTGCATGGATTCCCCAAGTCCAACGGACCCCCAAATGGCAGAGCAGATGTGAGTAGAAAAAGGGGAGTCTCTATTACCAAGGGGTCAGCATTTTAGAGCCTAGATAGCATTTAGAATTTTAGGTCTAGCACAAACTCACTGAGAAGCCTAGGAAAATAGATCCCTCAGGATCCCGTATTGAGTATGTATGTGAAATATCTAATTTAAAAGTGGGGTCCAGCTAATCTGGGTGTGATGGCATATGCATGTAATCCCAGCACTTGGGGAGGCTGAGGCAGGAAGATTACAAGTTCAAGCCCAGCCCAAGCAACCTAGTGACTGAACAAGAGCTTGTCTCAAAATATAAAAAGGACTGAAGGCTTTGGGTTCGATGTCCAGTAATGGGGAAAAAAAAAAAAAAAAAAAAAAAAACCACTAATTCGTATCTTTACTTCATTCTGGGCTAATCAAAATCAGTTGCCTTTGGACTGGTTTGGCCTATCTGGCTTCAATGCCACTTGACTCTGGTCAACCCCCAGACCTGAGGGAATGGAGAGAAAGTTGCTGGGCTCTGCATGCAGACATCTCTCTTTGGCTAGAGGGCATGGGCAATGTCTTCCAGAGCACAGCTGTTTCCATGCAGCTGTTAAGGCCCAAGCAGGCACAGCAGCTGCCAGCCATTAGTGGGGACAGCTGGACTCCCCCAGCCTGGGCTGTGGGACTGTCTAGTGCGGTGACTATTTCTTCCCATTGTCTTTGATCAAACTGGGCTGGGTGCAAGGTTTGTCACAAACAGGAAACAGAATTGGGTGGGGTGGGAGGAGATGGCAGGTTGGTATTTGGTGGTTGTTCTTGCCTTACCCTCAAGGCCCAGGTGCAGATTGGAAACCAAATTAATCGAATCTGGTTACGCCTTTGGCTGGGAGTGGGGAAGGACACCCCTTGACACTTTAGCCCTCAGGGCCCCACATCTCTGCACCTGCTTGGATGGTTATCCAGTCTCAGAAAGAAGCTGGAGTGTGTGTGTGTGTTGTGTGTAGATACACACAAAGCTCCTCGTGGCAGGTGGTCCCCGGTGACAGAGCCTGGGGGGTGGGGGGCCTATATCCAGAACCCTATGCCCAGCCTCAAAAGAACATCTGTCGGAATTCCTTGCTCCTGGCCTCTTGGTGAGTGTGTGTGTGTGTGTGTGTGTGTGTGTGTGTGTGTGGTGGGATAGGCAGAGCTAGGATCTGGAAAAATTCCACAGGAGGGAGGAGAGGATGAAAGCCTGCACATTGTGACTGGGGGTGGCCTGCTATGGCCTCCACTAAAGCAGGCCCTTGTCCTGGCGGAAGTTAGGCCAACACTTCATGAAGAGAGGGAAGCCCAGACTTCTGGGGTCCACTCCTGGAGATGACTACATTGCTGGTCCCTGGATGGATGGATGCTTTTCCTGGCGGCCATATGGCCCCTGCTGGGGTGATTTGCATACAGGTGGAAAGCTTGTGTGCAGGCTGGTGAGACTGTTGCCTTGGTGACGCCTCAGTGACCCTGCGACCTGGCCCAGCTGTCTTTGCTGCCTTCTGTGGGCCCCCTTCTATTCAGGACAGCCTTTAAACTCACAGGCAGCCTCTCATTGCCCCCTCTCTGTACCTGGGCCCCTGGCAGTGGGCTTCCTCCTGCCTCCCCTTCCTGTCCTGACCCCCCCTTCTGTCTTCACCCCTGTCCCTGGGCTTTGAGGGTTTCAGGGGAAGATGCGTCCCATTGCTCTCTCCTAGGTTTGAGCAGGCCATCCAGGAAGCCAGCCGGGTCATGCAAAGGTGAGTGCTTCCCACCCCTCTACCCTTCAGAGGCTGCCCTCCAGAGGTACAGTGGGCATCCTGCCTGTTCTTGGTCCCTGACCTGGTCCTGCTTCCTTTTGCAGCAAGCAGTTTGCCATCAGACGTTTCCAGTCCTTGCCAGTGAGTGTCCCCTGTGGCATGCTGGAGGCCTAGGCATGCTGGCTGGGCAGGGGCAGGAGGCATCCCAGAGTTCCTCTGAGCACAGGCTTGATGTAGCTGGGTGTCCCTTGGCTGGGTCAGGGGAACAGGACTTCCTGGGTGGCTGGGAGAGCTGGAAGAGGCGTGGGGGAAAGGAGCACCTAGCCTGCTGGCAGAAGAATGCAGCCTTCAATGCTGCCCTCTCCTCTCCCAGGTGAGGCTGCTGGGCCACAGCCCTGTGCTCCGAAACATCACCAATTCCCAAGTGCTGGACCGCTGGAGGACGAGCGAGGTGGCAGACAGAGCTGTCAGCAGCCCTGGGGAAGACAAGGAGAATGTGCGCTCTGGGGCCTGCAGGGGAGAGCTCAGGAGAGAAGGGGGCAGGCTGGGGTGGTTCTGTGGCATCTGGTGACACTTCCTCTGGCATCTTGCCCACAGGAGGGATTTGTTTTCAAGATGCCATGGAAGCCTACACATCCCAGCTCTGCTCATGCCCTGGTGGAGTGGGCCAGCCGCAGAGAGGCCTTTACTCAGAGGCCAAGCTCGGCCCCCAACCTGATGGTAAAGAGAGGTGCTGACCCATGCAGGTCCCTCGGGATGCTGCCTTGGGAAGGCATGGATGGTCTGGAACCCCCAGGCAGGGGACCTGCCCCAGAGGATGGGGTAGGACAGTGCCTGCTTCACTGTCAACAGTGCTGCACTCTGGAAAGGAAGATGGAAGTGGAGGAGCTGAGCCCCATGGCCCAGTCTCACTGCTTCTCCCTGAATGCTGCTGAGGGGGCTGCCGAAGAAGACGACGGATTTGTGGACATCCTGGAGAGTGATTTAAAGGTAAACAGGCTTGGCCCAGAAGGCCCCCACCTCTACCTCCCAGGGACTGTCCATAAGAGGAAAGCTCTGAGGCCCTTCAGGAAGACAGTGACTGCACCCCAGGGTCAGAAGGAAAATCTGAGTCCTGGCCAGATGAGAGGCCGATCAGAGAAGGGGCAGGGTCTGGTGCCACAGTGGAGGGAAGGCTGGGAAGGGTGAGGGGCCTCCCCCGGCTCAAGGCCAGCCCCAGCTGCAGGCAGACCCCTGCAGCGTTGAGGGTCTGGGGCAGCAGGCTGCGGGCCTGGTGTTCACCAGAGAACCCTGAGGATTGCTGTGCTGGAGGATGCAAGGCCTTGATGGATTCACCCTGTGCCTGTGGTTATAACCCTGTGCTTGGTCTCAGGAGGATGATGCAGTCCCCCCAGGAATGGAGAGCCTCATTAGTGCTCCATTGGTCAAGACCTTGGAGAAGGAAGAGGAGCAGGTAGGCCTCGGACATGGCCCCAAAAAAGTACTTGGGGCCCTTCCCTGCAGGTGGGATTTGAGGTTGGGGACTGCGTACTCTGACCTCTGACCTGCTGCCTCTGTCAGGACCTCGTCATGTTCAGCAAGTGCCAGCGGCTCTTCCGCTCACCATCCATGCCCTGCACAGTGATCCGGCCCATCCTCAAGAGGCTCGAGCGGCCCCAGGACAAGGATATGCCTGTCCAGAGAAAGCGGAGGAGGAGTGTGACCCTCCCGGAAGAGCAGCAACAGCCTGGGGAACCCGTGAGTGCCTTCCTACAGGGACCTGGCTCTCGCCACCTCCCCACCTCGGCGGGGGCGGGGGGGGAGGGGGGACTCCTGGCCATCGGCCTCTTGTCTGGGTTTGTGGCAGATGGCCAAGGGCTGGTGGTGTCCTGGGCAGGGCAGGAAAGGGAAGTCCCAGCCAGATAGGACCCTGAGGGGCTTCCTCACCCCTGAGCTTGGCCTACATCTGCCTCATCTCCCAGAAAGCCCGGGTCCTCCGCTCAAAGTCCCTGTGTCACGATGACATTGAGAGCATTCTGGACAGTGACCACCGTGGACTCATTGGCGATTACTCCAAGGTACCCCCTTGGCACTCTAGGAACCTGACCTCTCCCAAGAGCAGCCCCTGCTTCTCCTCTCTCCCCAGAGACTCTGTTCTTTGTTCTGGGTCCCTTTTCAAGCTTGTTCCCCAGATAGACTCCTCTCTCTGGCTCTCCATGAGTCTCCTGACTCTACTTCAGCTCTGCCCAGACATCTGTAGTGTCTCAGCCTGGGAAAATATCTCTGAACTAATTGCAGCATGGAATCTCTTTCTGCCTCATCCCAGGCTTGGCAGAGGCTTGGAGTGGGCTGTATGTGTGAGAGAGTGTGTGTGTGTGTGTGTGTGTGTGTGTGTGTGTGTGTGTGTGTGTGTGTGTGTGTGTGTATGTGTGTTCTACTCCCTTCATTTACCTCTGAGATGTAGTCCCTGGGTGTTGGCCTCAGAAGATACCTCAGAAGATATCTTTTGGGAACACAGTAGTGGGAACCAGAGCTAAATTTGAAGGCCAAAGCAGATGTGGGCTCTGGGCTTGGGAAAGAAGTTCCATTCTTTCCAGGTTTCTGGTCTTAGCAGCTCCACTCTGTCCTCTGACTCCATCATCCCTCTCTTCCTTTCTCTTTCCTTCCCTTTCCTTCAGGCCTTCCTCCTACAGACGGTGGATGGCAAACACCAAGACCTCAAGTACATCTCTCCAGAAACCGTAAGTGAGGCTGAGCCAGGCTCCAGGTGCATGAGACTGTTTGGCTGCTGACCCCCCCTGGGGGCAGGTTGCATGTACAGACTAGCAGGGGGCAGAGCACCAACCCTTATTCCTCTCCAGGTGGTGGCCTTGCTGATGGGCAAGTTCAGCAACATTGTGGAGAAGTTTGTGATTGTAGATTGCAGATACCCCTATGAGTATGAGGGCGGGCACATCAAGGTAAGCTAAATTGGTGGGAAGCAGATGTACCTATTTCTCATATTGGGGACCTGCCTAGCAAGGAGTGGAGGATGCAGAGGGGAGGGTCTACCTCTCAGATGCAGGCTAGTGGCCTGTCCCCCTGCTGTTCTGACAGACTGCAGTGAACTTGCCCCTTGAACGAGATGCTGAGACCTTCCTGCTGCAGAGCCCCATAACACCCTGTAGCCTGGACAAGAGGATCATACTCATTTTCCACTGTGAATTCTCGTCAGAGCGTGGGCCCCGCATGTGAGTTCCAGCTCCATCTGCCCCACCAACTGATGCCTGCACTGGGTTCCCTGCCCAGGCTTGTAGGTGCTGGAGCATTGGAGGGGCCAGAATGTGAGCCCAGCCTTGCGGCCTGGGCCTCTTGCATGCACTGATGGCTTAGAGCTGATCCGGCCCCTCACTATGCATGGCACCCACTCCCCAACTTCCTGTCATTCTTCCCTTCAGGTCTCCTGTCCACTCCTACAAAATCTAGTTCCATGTCTCCAGCAGGGTCCTCTCAAAGTCCTAGGGTCCTGTGCCTGGCCTCTGATGCTCATCCTCTAGAGCTCATGCAGTTAGGTTTCTACTGGGAACCCAGGTCTACCTTAGCTAGCTGTCCTCTGCCTCCTGTTCCGCACTGCCATCAGGCCCATCTGACTGCCAGTCCTCTCTGCAGGTCTCACTGGGGGCTCGAGTCTGCACCCAGATGCTCCGTACTGAGGCTTCATCCCTGCTACCCCACCCTCCTCTCCCCTGACTCCTCTCCCCGCTTCCCCTTACGCTAGGTTCCCCCACACAGCTTCCCACCCTGACCAGGCACTGAGCAATGGTCTTGGGCCTTTTCCCCTCCCTTCCTCTTCTCCAACTTAGGTCCTCACAGAGTCTGGTCCAGGAACCCTGGAATGTATTGAATTATGTCCACTTGTCACTTCTCCACTTCTTCTCCTGATCCAGGTCACAGATTGCTCTAGTGAAGATTGCACAACTGCTTTCTAGAAACAGACGCTGCCCCCTTGATCCACCTCCTTCCTGCTTTCACCCCAGCTTCTCTTTGGTAGCCAGCTAATCTTGTGGGAGATGGGAGACATTTCTGTGCTCAGCAACTTTCTGTAGCTCCCCAAAGCCTCCCTAAGACTGGGTACAGGGAATGGGCCCCCACCCAGACCCCAGCTCTCATCTTTGTCCCCAACTCACACCAGGTGCCGATTCATCAGGGAACGTGATCGCGCAGCCAATGACTATCCAAGGCTCTACTACCCCGAGATGTACATCCTCAAGGGCGGTTACAAGGAGTTTTTCCCACAGCATCCGGTCAGTACCATGATGGGGATGGCCAGTCTCTGTGTGACAGTAGCCCGTGGTGAAGGGCCAGGTCCCCCCTGAAATCACACTCGCATACTGAAGTTACTCTGTCCACCCCATGCCCACCCCTAGAACTTCTGTGAGCCCCAGGACTACCGGCCCATGAACCATGAGGCCTTTCGGGAGGAGCTGAGGACCTTCCGCCTCAAGACGCGCAGCTGGGCTGGGGAGCGGAGCCGGCGGGAGCTGTGTAGCCGGCTACAGGACCAGTGAGGCACGGGCACTGGCCTCGCCACTTTCCTTGCCTTGCAGGGCCTGGGTGCCAGTGTCCCAGGGGCCTGCCAGAGGTCCCAGGTGCTAGCTGGGGGAAGACAGCATGGGTGTCCTGGCTGTCTGCCCCTGCCCCTAGTTTCTTTTGTCTCCTTCCAGTCATTTTCCACACCCTGGTGTCACCCCTGCCTGGTGGTTCGCACCAGCTTAGAGCAAGTATTTGGTGTCCAGCAGGAGGGCCTTTTGGCTTTCCTTCCTTGTCTGTGTTGCTCTGTCTTCCCACATTCAGCAGAGCTCTGTGTATGTGTGTGTGTGTGTGTGTGTGTGTGTGTGTGTGTGTAGCTGGGGGAGCCACAGCCTCTCAGGATTTGCAGACAAGCTCTGTCATGTCCTGGGAGCCAGCCAACCTGCTGCCCCTGAGCACTGACCAGGCCAGGGCTGCCCCTGCCTTCTGCAAGGACCACGGTATCTGTCGTGTTGTCCCTTTTTCTTCCCCTCTTCCCTTGTCCTCCCTTACAAGTACCTCCAGCGTAAACGTAAGCTCTTACTCTTTCCTGTTGCAGCCTTACTTTGTCTAATTATACTTGTCTCAGGACACACACACTGGCTATGGGGCTCCCCAATCCAGCTGGGGTTCACGATGTGAATATCAGTTACCCACCTGACCTTGCCTTTGTTGCCCCTGAAAGGGACATCATTATCCTTGAGGAATCCAGGGCAAAGGCTAAGGCCTGAGTCAGACCTCCCACTCCTGAAGCCCAGCGCCCACTGCCATGAACCCTGGGCCTGACTGGTCAGAATTTGCTGCTGTCCTGTCGCAGATGGATGGATGAATGGTCATTGGATGTATGATGTCTTGCACATACATGTGCACACAAACTGCGTGAAAGCACTTTGGTGAACATGACAGCCTGCGGCAGGAATGTACATGTATCTGTGTGGACTGAAGTCTTTATATTTAGCATGTGGAAATATTCAAAAGGAAATGTTACGAAAGCAGTTAAAGCAAGGACCCGGCAACCTCTGGGTTCGGAATCTCAAGATGCGGGAAGGGCTGTGCTTGAAGGCCCAGTGACTCAGCTGTTGGGCCTTGTTTCAATAAAGCACTGATGAGCAAGTTAACCGATCAGTTTTGTGTGCTATGAGACCATGGCAGATCCAGTGATGGCATGATGATGGGCTTGGGTCAGCAAAGCTGGAAGATCTCTGAGAGGTGACTGGACTGTCTTTCCCTATTTCCCTGAAGCCTTTTAGCTCTTTTTTTTTTTTTTTTAAAGTCAGGGTCTCACTATGTAGTTCAGGTTGGCCTTGAACTCACTATTTCAGCCTAGACTAGCCTTGAACTTGTGGCCATTCTCCTGCCTCAGCCTCCTAAGTGCTGGGATTACCAGGTATGTACCACCATGCCCAGTTTGGTCATCTTTCATGACAGTCCTACCAGGACTTTGGATTTAGCCCTTCCTTCACCTCATTTGGCCATGTGAGCATCTCTGAGCTCAAAACCCTGCACTACTTGGTGAGAATGACCCCATCACTCCTCAAGAATGGTCAAAGATGGGAAGACTGTGGCAGTATAGCCAGGAGTATGGCCATGAGGACGCCTGGCAGGTTCTTTGAGGATTTGGGCCCCCCTCAGACATCCCTTCAAAGCAGCAGGAAGAACAAGGCTCAGACCCAGGAGTGGAGGAAATCCTTTCTGCATCCCCTCACCATAGATATCCCCTTCCTCCCCACCGAGAGAGCTATAGGCTTGTAGGGACTCCTGCATCTGGACAAGTGAGACGCTGCCTTTGCTTGATACACACACAGGCTGGTGTGTGCCGCCCTGGGTTTCATTCCAGGCACCAGACAGGGACAAACTCCATGGTGCGTCCGTATGTCAGTGCATACATGTGAGTTGTGGTCACTACTTCCTGTAAAAGTCTGTTCTGAAGGAGGCGATATGATTACTCACCCCGTTTTGCAGATGGAAAGGTGGAGGCTATTTCCTAATACACGGAAGGGACTCCAGAACCCTAGAATGTAAAGGACACTTGCCCTGTCTCTGGTCCTTGAAGGGTACATGGTTGGGGCATGGCTTTGAGGGATGGGGGCTGGGCTCCTGCTCAGGGAGGGGTTCCTCAACTGACTAAGCAACTGGTAACAAAATGAATACTGGAGGCAGGGTCCAACCCTGCCTGAAGTATAGTGGTACAACCTGTAATCCCAGCACTTAGGGAAGCTAAGGCGGGAGGATGGAATTAGCCCCTGGGTTTGATCCCTGGTACTTGAAAAAAAGAATTGCACTGGGAGTGTAGACAAGCGGTAGAACATTTACTTAGCATGCAAGAGACCCAATCCCTCGCACTGAAAAACAAAATCCCTTAACCTTTAAGAAGGGATCTTTGAGAAAAGCATCTCAAAGGAAGGGCACAGGTAAGTCCTGGCAGCATCACGCTGAGACCTGCCTGCCCGCCACCTCCGCAGTGCCCTCCCTCCTGGTTTTGCATGCAGGCAGGTGGTGCTCAGTGCTAGTACTCGCCTGCTCCAGCTTGCAAAATGGACAAAGAAGCAGGCACTGCAGCCGGCCCAGGACTCCCACGCTCCATCTCCAAGGGCACTCGGGCTGGCTTGCCCTGCTGTCATTGTCCTCCCCCCACTAAGCCAGGCCATATGCCTAGACCTCCAGCCAGATGCCACCATCCATCATAGCTACAGTCATGGGAC
Source organism: Cavia porcellus (assembly GCF_034190915.1). Lineage (NCBI taxonomy): Eukaryota > Metazoa > Chordata > Mammalia > Rodentia > Caviidae > Cavia > Cavia porcellus. The sequence continues at coordinate 49,016,570 of NW_026947488.1, read as the reverse complement.
ACTCAGTATGCTGGGGACATTTTTACTTATTTTATTACTTTTTGGGGGGTTTGAAATAGGATCTTGCTATTTAAAGAAGACCTTGAACTCTGGGTAGTCCAGCATGGGCTTGAACTCATTGCAATCCTCTTGCCTCAGTTTCCTGAGTGCTAGGATTATAGGCCACCACTCCTGGCCTTATGTATGGTCTTCTTGGCTCCTTATGAGGGCATTAGCTCATTTTGCTGGAGAAAAGTGGTGGGGAGCAAAGAGGCCCTTGGAGCAGCCAGCAGACAAAAGTCCGCACTACACACACAAGAAGGCAGGGCTGGCAGCATTTACCGGAGGGTGTAGGCGCCACTGGAACTCTTGGTTCCACTCAGGCCAGGGCTCCGTGCCCTAGTGTACGGGGCAGAGGTGCCCCACAAACTTCTTTCCAGGGAGGGAAGCTCTATCTCTTTCAGGGTGCTCTTAAAGGGAAGTGGATCCCACAGGCAGGCGGTTTAAATCCTGGGCTGTCAGCCAGTTTTGAAGTTTGTTTTGCTGGCTGGGGTGGGGCAGGAATTCCAGCCTTGGGGCAGCTGGCAGCGGCCACGTGCCCCTGGCTCAGGCAGTGAAAGAGCTGTGGGGAGCTGGGCATGGGGCAGCGGGAACCAGCCTGGGCAGCTGGGGTGGGGGTGGGGAGTGGGAAGCGGGAAGGATTTCTATCCACGTCATCGACCAAACTGCTCACCCACTAACCTCTGTAGTAACTGTTTAAAAATAATGTATCCTATAATCCGAGCTACTCTGGAGGCTGAGACAGGAGGGACAGCATGTCTGCACATTGGACCCCAGCCTGGTCAATTCAGTCACTCAGTGAGACCCTGTCTCAAAATGAAAAAAAAGGAAAAGAAAAGGCTGGGGATGTCACTCAGTACAAATGGGGAGTGGGGTGGGGCAGGCAGGGTGGTGCCAAAACTTCTTATCTGGGAAATACTTGGCATCTCTCAAAGGCAAACATCATTAGCAAGGGATGTGGACCGGAGGAACCAGCCCTTGGCTTAAGGGAGGGGACACTTAGCATCTCAGGGGCCCCCTGGTGTCCTTTACTGGCACTCCTAAGGAAGAGGAAACCACTATTCTGACCTCTATCACAACAATGTGGTTTTGTCTATTCACGAACTTCCCAGAAATGAACTCACACTGTTAATACTCTTCCTGCCCAGCTTCTCTCAGTCTGCTATTCATTGAGCTGTCTCACTTAGCAAGAGTTAGTTCTCTTTCATAGCCGAGTAGTCCACAATACAGATATGCATACCCTTTGATCGAATTTCATACTATTCTGTTTTTAAAATTAAAATTAATTAATCAATGTTTTTCGTGTTGGGAATTGAACCCAGGGACTCACACAGGCCAGGCAAGTGCTCCACCACTAAGCTATATCCCCAGCCCTCTTCTGTTTTTTTTTTCACTATCAGGGATTGAATTCAGGGATATTCCATCACTAAGCTATATCCTTGGTATTTTGTTACTTTTTATTTTGAGACAGAGACTCATCAAGTTGCCCAGACTGGCCATGAACTTGTGACTCTCCTGCCTCAGCCTCCCAAGGAGCTAAGATTACAGATGTGTACCTGTGTATGTTTTTTTTTTGGGGGGGGGCTGTTTTAAATTAAAAATGTGAAGGTGTAACTAGGTTCAGTGGCACAGACTGGTGGTCCCAGCTATTCAGGAGGCTGAGGTAGGAGGATCACTTGAGCCAATTGGTTTGAGGTCAGTGAGATTCTGACTCAAACAAACAGGATAAGGAAGGGGGAGGGGAGGAAGAAAAGGGGAAGAGAAGGGGAGGAAGAGGAAATGGAGGGGAGAAGAAAGAGGGGGAGGGCCGGGCAAAGACAGTGAAGCCTCCTGCAAACACACATTCACTCCTGTCTCTTGCCATGTAACAGTGTTCACTTCCCCAGGACCCCATCAACAAGGATGTGGACCTTGTTGGCCCTTGACCATGGACCAGAGCCACAAGCCAAACTAAACCTCTTTTTAAAAATTAAAGTGCAGGGCCAGAGATACAGCTCAGTGGCACAGTGCCTGCCTGGCAGGCATGAGGTCCTGAATTCAATTCCCAGTACAAAAAAAAATTAAAGTATAATTTACGTGCAGTAAAATTCACTCTTTGAGTATGTAGCTTTGTAAGTTGTGGCAAGTGCTGTGTAGCTGCCACAATTGCTGAGATACAGAACTCACTCATCCTACCCCAGATAGGTTACCTAGGACAACAGCAAGCTCTGCTGGCCATGCCACCTGCTCACTTACCACCAGCAGCATCTGAGAGCTTCCTGCCAACTCTCATCACAGCTGGTAAGTTGTTCCTCTCTTACCAGATGATATGATTTCTGGATACAGCAAATACAATTATACAGAAAACTTATGATTTCCAAAATGGGCACAGCTGGGGTGGCAGCTGGGGATGGTGCATACCTGTCTGTGATCACATCACTGAGAGGCTGAGGCAGGAGGATCGCAACTTTGAGCCCAGCCTGGGCAACTGTGAAACTGTTTCAAAATAAAAAAGATAAAAAGTGCTGGGAGTGTAGCTCCAGTGCCACAAATGGAAGGAAGGAAGGAAAGGAGAGAGGGAGGAAGGGAGGAAGAGAAGGAAGAAAGGAAGAAAGACGACCGATTTCTAAAAAACGTCCGGCCTGAAGCTGAACTCAGGCACCTATTTTGCACAGGCAACACAAGTATTGGTGGTGCAGAAAGCGGCGAGATGGACGCTCGCGGGCACCTGGAACCTGGAAACAATCAGAAGGCGACAGCTGAGTCTCGATGAAGTGACCGCGCTGCGGCGGTGAGAATCATGCCTGGAGAGGGCTCACTCCACGGAGTGAGTGTTCCCTCTATTGTTCAAAGGCGGTGGCCGTGGGACAGAAGGGAGGCGCAGTCCCGGAGAAGCAAGCGGGAGGCCGGCCCCACCCAGCCGCACTGGCTGCCACATCCCCGGCGCGGGGTGACCACAGCCGCCCGGCTCTGAGTCAGCGGCCTGCGGAACGCCACCCCCCACCCCCTCCCAGCTCACGTGTCTGGGCCGGCGCCGCCTCGTGCTTCGTTCTTCGGGCTCTCAGCTTGCAGGAAGCGCAGCTGTTTGAAAGGACTAATCACACATGGCCTTGTCCTCCTGGGGCCCACCCAGACCACTTCCTTGAAGGGAGGCCTGCGGAGGGGGCATCCTGGGTGGGGCTGGGAGTTCTGGGGCAGGGGCATCTACTCCTGGGGTGGGGGCTGGGGATGCTAATTGCTTTCCAGAGACCTAGAGGTCCAGCCTGTCCCCATCCCCTGCCTCAGTGCTGTCACTTGGCCAGAGAAGCCCCACCTGCCTTTCCAGCTTCCCTGGATGTGCCCATCTGCCCCTGGATTATCGATCTGTTGATCCTCAGTACCAGGCTCTACCCTGCCCACTTCCAGGCCACACTGCCTAGAAGGCATTCGGTGGAAGGTAACAGAAAACCTACACAGTGGTTTCATTATATGAATAATTCTGCTCCTGACTGGGCAAGGAGACCCTGCAGCACCTCAGGGCCCAGGCTCCTTCTGGCCCCTCTGAACTCAGCACATGCTTCTGACCTCAGGGAGCACAACAAGATGGCCGAGGGCCGCAAAAAGTCAGAGAGTGACACCACGTGCTCCCCGACCTGGAAAACTGCCTTTCCTGAGGACTCATCCAGGGTGCCTGCGTGCTGCTCCAATGCTAAGGCAACTGGGGAGGCATCTCTGACTGGTCCCCTAAATAAAGGAGGATGGACACGAGACCCTGAGTCCAGGAAGGTTGGCTTCCTCCTCCCGCTTTGTGTATGTGTGTCTGTTTGTTGTTGTTGTTTTGTGGTTGTTTGTTTTATTTTTTCTGTTGAACAAGGATATTATTTAATGCTAGGAAAAACACTAAATCAAAGGCCAGTACATTTGAACTCTTGTCTTCGACCCTGGATAGAGGATTTTGGGACATTAACCTATACTATGAATCCTTTACCTACTTTCAAAATGAGGGAATTGGTTGGATAGTTCTCAAAGGTCTTTCAGGATTCCAAAGTCATGGTCACGCATTTGTTTTCATGTTGTAAAATGAAACCTCTAACAAATCTGAACAAAAAACTTTCTACCTTGTGAGCTCCAATGACAGTCAAATCCTGAATAACAGATTGTAACAATAGGCTTCAGAAGAATGGTTGGTGCCCCAACACACAAACTCAAGATACAGTGTTAAAAATCTCCCCAGAGAGGGTGAAACCCTAGGAAAAATCTTTGATGTTAACACATTAGATTCACTAACATATATTAATTATATTATTGCATATATTAATTATAACATATAACTTAATATTTTTCCCAGCACTGAGGATTGAACCCAGGCCTTCTGACTGAGTTACATCCCCAGCCCTTTTTATTTTCTGTGTTGAGACAAGGTCTTGCTCCTTCGCTAAACTGCCACAGCCTCTCAGAATGCAAGAATATAATTCTTAATTTTGACCATTTTATGTGAACATGCACAAAATACACACACACACAATTAGAAATTTGTCCACACTAAATATACATTCAAATTCCAGGTGTGTGCGGGAGGCTCTCTGCTGCAGACTTGAACATGAGGTTTATCAGGGAGGAAGCTGAGATGCTGTTTACTAATGCTGACGCCCACTTCATGATCCATAAAGTCCACCTCTTTCACATAATCACAGAAGCTAAAGATGTCCGAGGCCCCTTTCAGGTACTTTATTTCTTTTTAAAATCAGATTATTCTGTCTTGGTTCTGAAAGACTGAATGAGGGGTTCTCATCATCTTCCTATTTGAAAATCAATAGCTTTTATCGCTTTGGATCCAAGATCTTAATTTGTCCTTATTTCTTCCAAATATTTTACTGTAATTCCTATCTCAGTTGTATTTACACAACTTTGAGTATTTTCCTATGCTTTGCATTGTAGAAATTAAGCCATTTCAATAAACATGAATGTGCAAATCAAGATTACCCTGAAAATGTCAGGTTTCCTTAATTAATAAACATTCTTTCACGAAAGTACTAAAATGCTTCCTATTTAATAGTAATGATTTCCAGCAAGTGCGTGATCCTGGGAACACTTTCATGTCAACTCACATCCTTTTACAGAAACCTCGCTCACCTGTTATTCACATCTCTCATTCACATCTCACATTCACATCTCTCATAGTCCTCTCACATTGAGGACTCAGTCTCTATACTAGGAGTTTCTTTTCCTCCTGATTGAAAAACCCTAATACTGAAGAAATGGCTTCACTACTATTTCTATAAGTAATACTTCAAATGTTGATGGAGTGAAACTTCCATGTGTTCTGAAACTAGATGATAATATAAATACGTATAGAAATTTAAAAACAGTTTTGGAGAAAATAGCGGTGCATATCTCCCAAATTGTAGAGATGATTTCCTGTGCCTGACATAAACAGATTGGAAAGAGGAAAGAGAAAAGCCAGAGGGTGCGACCATAGGGCCTCAGTAAACCCTGAGCCCCTTAGGCACCTGCCCACCAGCAGGTGATTCCTTTATAACCATTGGTGAGAACACCATTTGCAAAAACTACAAAGAGCCCTGCACGTCCTGCACTGCTAATCCACATCTTTGACCCATTGATGATACAAAAATTTCCCTTTCTATCAGCTCTGGTCTTCAAAGCAAAGAAGCTGCTACCTGCTCCAACCTTTGAAAGTCAAAAGTTTCCTAGATCGTCGACCATCAGTTTAGGCAAATAAGTGGCCTTTTATCCTTCTGTTCTATGTTTCACAGTGGGTTTATTAATTACTGTGTTCTGAAGGTTGCACAGGAGAACCAAGATGCATGATTTTGGCTAATTCCTCTTATCACTAGGATGGAGGGAAAAAATGAAACTCTGGTTCCTCCATACTCTGCATCAATGTCAGTACTCATCAACCCTTGTTGAAATAACCATGGTATTACTGATTTCTCCATTTTTGAATTTTCATCCATGGTTGAAACCAAAGGAGCAATTTGTTCCAGCATGAATTTTTTTTTTTTTTTTTTGTATTTTTACCAGTACCAGGGATCGAACTCATGACCACACGCTTGCAAGGCAGGCGCTTATGCCACTGAGCTAAATCCCCAGCCCCCGGCATGAATTTTTAAAACTGTATTCTTCATCATATTTCGTCATCTGTAAATGTCCACAGTGGAACAGAGAGCAGCAGAGAGTAGCAGAGCCTCTGACTGGGAAGATCTCAGGACATGAGGAAGAACTTTCTGGGCACTTGGGCAAGATGGGAAAAGTTGTCTTAGCAGCAGCAAAACTGCTGGTCCTTCCATTAGCTGCAGGACAGGTCTCTCGGCTCACCCCTTTGTGTCTGCATCTACCAAATTCCTACCTCCCCAGAAAGCCCAGTTCAGATGTTACCTCCTCTGTGAAGTCTCCCACAATTGCTCCTCTAGGGTCCTTCCTCCTCAGCTCTGTGGGTCCTCTTTTTGATCCTAGCTGCTTGACTATTGCACTTGTCTACACAAACTACCGGAAGCACTCAGCACCAGGAGGATGTGCCCATCTGAATAAGCAAATGAGCAGATACGTGAATGAATGGTGTTTTCCCTTTCAGGCCACATCCAGCCTGTGCAGTCGTGTCTGAGTCCTCCCCATTTCTCCTCTTTATCTCCGTGCTGGCTGCTGTGGGGAGCAGAGCTTTGCCCCAAATGCTTTCCATGCACTACTGTGCTGTGTGGCTTTAAGCCACATCCAGGAGCATCTCTGAACCCTTTAGGCACCTGCCCACCAGAGCCGTGCCCAAGGCTTCCTTCCATGTTGCAAATCTCAAGCCTGGTCTAGGGCTAGGGAGGATTCTATTGCACTCAACACTCTATTTAAAACCAGACTTTATGGTAAATATTTTAGTAGAATTGTTGCAATCTGTGGATGGATGTGAGTCATATGAACATAATCAGACAAGGCAGAAGTGTCCCTAAGTGCTGAATGTGGTTCTCTTTGTCTGTCTCTCTTTTGTACTGGGGGTTGAGTCCAGGGAACACTAAACTACATGCCCTTTTTATTCTTTTTAGTTTGAATCCTGCTAAGTTGTACAGGTTGAGCTCAAATTTACACTCTTCCTGCTTCAGCCTCCCAAAAAGTTGGGGTTACAGGTGTGTATTATTATGCCCAGCTTGGATTTTTTTCTTATCTTTTTTTTTTTTTTTTTGTACCAGCGGTTGAACTCACAACTGTGCCACTTGTATTTTTTTTTAATTTTTTTTTAATCTTTTTCCTTTTTATTGGTACCGGGGATCGAACTCACGACTGCCTGCTTGCAAGGCAGGCGCTTATGCCACTGAGCTAAATCCCCAGCCCCTACAACTGTGCCACTTTTAAGGCAGACACTTATGCTGCTGAGCTAAATCCCCAGCCCTTGTTTTTACTTTTTGTAGTACTGGGGATTGGACCCAGGGCCTTTGCACTAAGCTCTATCTCCAGTCAATTCATTAATTTATTTGTTTTAAGATAGGCTCTTTCTAAGTTACTAAGTTTCCCACTCTGAGTTCAAACTTGAAACTCTCCTACTTCAGCCTTCCAGAATACAGGTTTTACAGGTGTGTGCCAACACAACCAGCTGAAGTTTTTGTCAAATTAAACATATAAAAACATTATTTGAAAAGTGAGCACACCGGGCTGGGGATTTAGCTCAGCAGCATAAGAACCTGCCTTGCAAGCAGGCAGTCATGAGTTCTGTCCCTGGTACCGATAAAAATGAAAAAGACAAAAAAAAAAAAAAAAAAAAAAAAGAAGAAGAAAAAAGAAAAAAAGAAAAGTGAGCACACCCATATAATCACTACCCAGATCCAGACTCAGAATGTGCCTGGCTGCCAGAGCTCCCTCATGCCCCTGGTCCCCAGCTCCTAGAGAACCACCATTCTGACTGGTAACCATGTTGAATAGCTTGCTTAGATCTGTACCCTTTCTACTTATGAAAGCACATGGGAGCTGCAATTTTTTTTAAAGACAAGGTCTTGCTATGTAGTTCAGGCTGGCCTTGAACTCATGGAGACCCTCCTGCTTCAGCCTCCCAGGTGTTGGGATTCCACCACATGTGGGATCTCTTTTTTGTGACTGGCTTCTCACACAGCAGGATGCCTGTGAGCAGGATGTCATTGTGTATCAGTACTTTTTGTTGTCATGTGGTGGTTGTACACAATGCACTTAGCTTACCATTCCAAAACTGATCTGGGGAGTTTCCAGTTCGGAGTAGTTGTGAACAAGTAACTGTAGATATCTTTATGTATTTGTTGGTAGCTGTTAGCTTCTGTTTCCCCCATGTATATACCAGGAGCAGAAGTGCTGGGTCACAAGCCATGAGTACAGCCTGAGTGTGCACTGCTGGGTAGCACTGTAGGTGGGGTCCAGGCTGGCATGAACACCTAGAAGCACACAGATTGCAGTGGGTGGGACCCAGTGGCCACCAAGGGACCTAGCACAACCACCAGGGAGACCTGCACTCTGCTGTGTGTGTTCCCGATACTCCCAGGCCAGGGAAGCCCTCTGTGGGGCCACCTCCACCTGGGTTCCTCTATCCTCCTCCTCCAGCAGTTTAGGCTTTGGCATAGCCTCACTGCCTGTGGAATGGGCCGAGGCCAGGACGCTGTGCTCCAGATGCCAGGGGCCCCTGGTGAGAACCCTCTGCCAACTACGCTGTAATCAGCTTGCAGACATCAGCCCTGGCCCTCAGTGATAGGGACTTGGACAAGGAAGTGTTCCCAGGCACTGAGCCAGTATTACTCCCCAGGCTTGGGGCCAAGGCCCCATGCTGTTTGGCCCATACCTCCACTGACAAAGGCACCTGAGGCCAAAATGCCCTCTTGCCTCAGCCAGGCTCTGTCCCAGGTCCAATGGCCCAAGGCATGGGGTCTTTATCTCCAGCGACCCTGCCCTGGCCCACATTTCTTGTCATCTGCCTGTACAGGTCGCTCCAGTCCTGCCTGGGGCCAGGCCCTCAGAATGAAGATGAGGGTCAAAGTTTAGATGCAGACCATGGAGACACCACCCTGTCACAGACCTCACAAAGACGCACGTGGACAGCTGAGTGCAGTAGGCCGCTCCAGCAGGAAGGCTTCCCCGGAGTTTTGATTTGAGTACATTTGAAGGTCAAAAAAGGGAAAAGGGATTCCAGGCAGATGGTAGGTGCTCGGAGGCACAGATCTATGGTTCATACCCGGGCATGCATGGCTCACGTGCCAGGAGGTGGAGGAGTGCACTGCCATAGCAGGCAGTGAGGCCCAGGCAGGGTCTTGGTGTCTCACACAGGTCTGGGCCATTCCTCTATGCCCAGGTCTTCACTCTATGGCAAGGCTCTAGTGCCTATAGTTCCCAGTTCAGGATTAATGTATAAATCTCTTCACGATGTCTTTTCTTTTGCAGTATGGGGAATGGGACCTAATGAGCACCTAACTCCCTTACCAGCCCTTTTGTAAGTTTTATTTTGAGACAAGGCCTTCTAAACTGCTCAAGCCTTCAAACTTGTGACCTCCTGCCACAGCCTCTTGAGTAGCTGGGATTACAGGTATGGGCCCAACGACAGCCCTTCTTCATTATAACCTTGTTAGTTAAGAAATCAGGCAGGGCTCTTGCTGAAACTGAGATGTGGAAGGAAAAAATGGTTAGCCCTAAGAGTTCACTTCAGGTCTCTATGGAGTTTCATTGTGACCCAATCAAGCTGACTGTCTTGCCAGGAACAAAGTGTCAAATCCTTTTAGGCCAAGGCCAACCTCAACCGAGGGCAGCTAAAGAAATCTACAATATAAAATCTGCACAGAGCTAGTAGCATATGCATAGCTCCAGAGGGAATCCCACTTAGGATTAGTGAACTCTCCCGCAAGGGGCAGGCCCACGAAGTCAGGCGGGCATCTCTGGGCGCTGACGTAGCCGCTCAGCTCGGGCCAGCTAGCCTAGACAGGGTGGCGGGTGAGTCGGGGTCCGAACCCCGCCCGCAGGCCCCACTCCGCCGGGCCACTGCGCCCCCTCGCGGTAGGTGGTGGAGAACAGATGGCCCGGGGCTTCAGGCGGGGCTCCGCGGGCCCGCAGCGGGTGTGGCCTGCCCGGCTCCCTCCCGGAGCGCGAAGCAGGGGGTCCCAAAGGGTTGTGAAGCCTTCGGGCTTTCTTGGGTAGGAAGCGCCCGCGCAGGATCGTGGAGCACCCTGCAGACCACTCCCACGCCAACCGCTGCGGTATTGCGCAGGCGCCACTGATCGCGCGGCGCCATTGCCCTCCAGCTCTGACCGGGAGTCCTGTCGGAAGTCCACGGAAGGAAAGCGGAGCACTACATCTCGACGACGGCGGCTTGGTGCTGCTGCAGTTGCGCCAGTGAGGGCTGCGGACCCGCTTAGGCCTGGATAGCCAGTGAAGAACTACAACCCCCAAGGTGCTTTGCGTGCAGGTTTGCCGGAGGCAGTGACGTAATGGGCCTTGGCCACCACCAGTGCTCTAGAGAGAGGGGAATACGGTGGCGTGCGCTGATGACGCGCTCAGCTTCCGGATTAGATACTAGGGCTTCATCTTTCCTGTTTGAACTGACATCTTTTATTTTATTTAATTTTTCTTTTGTAGCACTGGAATTGAAACCAGGGCCTTCGTACAGATCTGTATCCCCATCCCTTTACTTTTTTTCTAAATTGATTCAGTATTCGCCACATTGCCCATGCTGGGCTCCAATTTGCGATCCTCTTGCCTCAGCCTCCCAAAGTGCTGGGATTATAGTCATGTACCACTCTACCTGATTGACAGTCACTTTGGCCTTAACTGTGGCTATCTGGTGGCTGACTGTGTACCCACTGCCTTTCAGCTCCTGGGCCGCCCCTGAGCCAGATACCTTTATAGTTTTTTTTTTTTTTTTGAAAGTAATTTGATAAGCTCCATATACCCTTTAATGCCATTCTCCAGTTGTTAACATCTTTTATCCCATTTGTTTTATCATTTGCTGTCTTTGTACCTTTTTTCCCGGGGACTATTTGAGGTAATTGCAAACGTGATATCCCTTTATAGAAGCATTTCCCCGTGCATTTTCTGAAACCAAGGTCACTCTCCTACAAAATGACATAACAGACTGTTTACTACTCACAATCGTCCATATTTATGTCTTAAGAAATCCCTTTATGGAAATAACCTTTTCTAGGTCCAGTCTCTCTGTTCCAGTAATATAGTCTTTTTGCTATACTCTTTAGTTTTTTTGCTTAAGTTTTTTTGTGCTGGGGATCAAACTCACGACCTCACACTTGCCAGGCAGGTGCTTATGCTGTTGAGTTACATCCCTGGCCCTCCTTAGTTTTTCTGTCAATCTGGTGCGGCTCCAGGTTTTCCTGACACTTTTGGGAATTCCTGGCCAGTTGTTTGTAGAACTAAGGTTGGGTTTGTGTGAGGTTTCTTCACCACGGGCCCTGTGTACTGGCGCTGGCCAGGGACTGTTGTATTCAGAGGCTGGTGTGTGTCTTGGGAGGGTGTCTAGAATCAGCATCTAAACCACAGCACACATTTGTCTTATAGGACAAATCCGGAAACTGAGCTCCTGTGAGGCCACACCCTGTAGGTACTGCCTCCAAAGCTGACATTTCACTCTCACTCTGGACTCTGCTTCCTGGAATACTGCTCAGTCATGGTCCACGCCTTCCTCATCCATACCCTGAGGGCCCCAAATGCAGAGGACACAGGCTTTTGCAGAGTGCTCTACTCTTGTATCTTTGGTGCTGAGAAGTCAGCGGAAGACGTGCGGCCACATGGTGCAGAGAGGGACAGACTACTTCGCAAGGAGCAGATTTTGGCCGTGGCCAGGTAACCCTATAGTCCAGCCCAAGACTTCACTGAACATATGGCCAATTATGATAGCTATTCTGGGGATCACAGAGAAACAGGATTGAGAAGCAGAAAATTTTATTTTACTTTATTTGTTTATTTATTTATTTTTGTCTTTTTGAGACAAGGTCTCTCTATGCAGTTCAGGCTGGCCTTGAGCTCACCTTGTAGCCCAGGCTGATCTCAGACTAACAACAGTCCTCCTGCCTCAGCCCCCCATGTGCTCAAATTACAGGTGTGAGCCATCACGCCCCGGTTATTTATTCTTTATAGACAGGGTCTCACTGAAGTTCAGTCTGGCCTTGAAAACTCATTATGTAGCCCAGTCTAGTGATCCTCCAGCTTCAATCTACCAAGTGCTAAGATATGGACGTGTGCCACCACATTCCAGAGCAGCCTTAGAATGTTTCTTCCAGTCTTCTGCAGTTGTTCATGAATGTGAATATGAAAAAAGCTTTAGAAATAATAATGCTATAGTCAGTATTATTATAGTTAGCATTTATTGAGCCTTTAAGTATGTGTTATTACACATGCTTTACAGTGCAGGATGTCTCCATAGACTGCATCTCTAAGGAAAAGGGAATATGATACACCGAGACTCTTTATAGCCAGGTCTCCTGATCTCCAGAGCACAGTTTAGAAAATGCTATGCCAGATAGTGGTGGCTATCTTGGATGCCCCCGCCCAGACCCAGACAGAGTAGCCCTCTGTGTCCTGGGAACTCTGTGCTGACTCCTTCTAGACCTGTGTTCTTGACCTTGTCCTTCCAGGAGCACAGAAGACCAAAGGAAAGCCTTTGCAGTGAGCTTGTTTGTGACCCGGACTGGAAAGTGATTCAGGATCTCCCATCAAAATTCCTGATGGGTCAAGCACTGTAGCCCACTCCTGTAACCCTCATGGGGCTAGGGCTGGAGGATTGCTGAGTTCGAGGCCAGCCTGAACTATATAGTGGACCCTGTCTTAAAAACAAAAAGTCCTGTGGGTCACAGGGAAGGCGGGAGGGTCCTTTTTATGTAGAGTGGGGTAGAGGAAGGGATGAGGGCAGGAAGGCTGGCAGGCAGGCTGGGTGATGGTGTTGACTTCATGAGGTAGGTGGGCGTGGCTCTTCTTCCCCTGGGACCTTTTTCCTGTCCAAGGTGATGGGTTCAGAACCTGCCTTCTGGTCACATGGAGTAAAGTGGGTCAGGGCTCACAGGCTGAGGATTTCATTCCCAAAGGGGGTCACCTTTCCTCATTGTGTGGCCCTGGGCTGATCACTTGGTCTCTTTGAGCCCCAATTTCTTTGCCTGATGTGGTGATGAGGCAGCTCCCAACCCCAAAGGTGTCATGAGGAGGACAGAAGTTGATGTGGGGGCTCCTCATCTACCAGCCTGACCTGTCCTCTCACCCTAGGCAGGTGGAATCCATGTGCCAACTGCAGCAGCTGGCCTCAGGCCGCCCACCCTCAGATTTACAGGCCCAGACCTCTGATGAGCCTGTGTCCCTACATGAGGCCCCGCGTGGGGTCTTTGGGCTGGCAGCGGGGGACCCCTTTCAGGAGCCTCGGACTGTGGTGTGGCTGGGAGTGCTGTCCTTAGGCTTTGCCCTGGTGCTGGATGCCCACGACAACCTGCTGCTGGCCGAGAGCACACTCCGCCTGCTGGCCCGCCTCATCCTGGACCATCTTCGCCTGCTGGCCCCAGGCTCCAGCCTCCTGCTTCGGGCTGACCATGTTGAAGGCATCCTCTCCCGCTTCCTGCCCCATGGCCAGCTGCTCTTCCTCAATGACCAGTTTATCCAGGCTCTGGAGAAGGAATTCAGTGCTTCCTGGCCTCGCTGATGCGGCTGGCATGGGTGTCCCAGGAGGGGTATGAGGGAGGCAGAGTGGCACACACAGCAAGGAGAGGCTTGACATCTGCTCCAGCCAGCCTTCTGCCCACCCTGATGTGCCCCGCACTGGGGACCCCAGACAAGACAGACAGGTAGCAAGGGGGCTGGGCCAAGGTGCTATTGGGTCAGTGAGATCACAGAACATCCTGAGTCTTGATCTGCCATATGACTCCACCCACTGCATTGAGTTGGCCTTACCAGCCCCAACCCCAGCCTCAACCAGGAGGAGCTGCGAGAAGTCACTCCCCTCCAGAGCCCCAGGGATCTCCCCTTACAGTGGGGAGCGCTGGTCCCTGCCTTTGTGTCCCCTTAGGCAGCATTGTGGGAGCCTTTGTCCAGTGAGGTGACATACTGGTTTCCCTCATTTGCTGCAGCTGAATGCCAGAGCCTTAGCCTGGATGACGTTTTCTATTAAAAGGACTGGCTCTGTGACCTCACCCTGTCTTCCTGTGCGTTTGATGGTTACAGTGTGCTCCTGGGGGTAAGCAGCTCTCTCTGGCCACAGGTCTTCGCTTTGTGCCCCAGGATTCCTTTATGGAGATTTCTCTATCTTTTATACCACACCTCACCTATTTTTCCTTACGTGCGTCCTTTGGATGGTGGCACCTTCTTCCTCTATCAAAACATGCTTCACAGGTGGCAGGTTAGTGTGCAGCCCTGAGAAGCAGAACCTGAAGCAAGGATTAAGTACAAGTAGCTTATCTGAGATGCTCCCAGGAAGCAAGAAGGGGAGGCAGCCTTCAGGTGTATGTCAGGCCCACTGAGAGGGTAGCAGTGCGGGGCTTAAGCCTGGGGCCAGTGTGCCTTAGCTGCCTCTGAAGGCCCTCACCTGAGGTTGCACTTTGGCCCTCTCTCTTCAGCCCTGAGTTGCCTTGCCAGCCATTCCTTGGCTCTTTCTATCCTCAGAAAATGCCTTTGGTTGTGGAACTGGCCTTCTGCACCGCAATGAGACCCAAGAGGATATGTGTGGGATACCAGACACCAGCTGTTAAGTCTTTAATCAGCAGTTTCTAGTAATGGTTTCAAATCACTCTGTTGAATCAGGCATGGTGGTGCACACCTGTAATCCCGGCACTGGGGAAGGTGAGGCAAGAGGATGGAAGGTCTGTCTCCAGCCTGGGTAACTTAATGACTTACTGAGTCTCACAATACAAAACACAAAGGGCGGGGGCAATAGCTCAATGCTGTCTCTGGGTTCAATCCCTGGTACTGAAAAAAAAAACAAAAAAATTAAAGAAAGACTTGTGTATGTCCTGATCTATGTGACCACAAAGATGAGGCTTTCTTGGCGTAGGCAGGATAGGTGCATTTGTAGGCCCATCTCATGCCTGCCAGACTTCCTTCAGCCCCAGAATTTGCCCAGCAGCTTTATTGCATGTCCCCATCTTTGTCCCAGCACCTGTAGCCCGGTTTCTACCATGACTTGTACATATCTCAGGCTCCTGCAACTGGCGCCCACTGGGTGCCACACAGGCTGCAGAGATGTCTGGGTCCCCAGGGAGACCAAGCTAGGCTGGTGGCCACACAGCAGTGTGCTTGAATATCCCTGAATCTAAGCTCCAGAGCACTTTGCAGTCCCAAAGAGGAGAGGAACCTTGGCAAGGGCCCAGGGAAAGAGCCAGGATCTAAGATAAAAGTAAGATTGATGGGCCAGGGATGTAGCTTGGCAGTATAGTGGCTGCCTGGCAAGTGCAAGGCCCCGAGTTGGAATACTGAAACCAAGAAAGAAAAAAGGAGAAAAAAAAAAAAAAGTAAGAGTGCCTCAGAAGCAAACTGGCTCCCACCTGCGAGCCTCCTCCCAGCCTCCCCCAGGAACCCTGCCAAGCCACTGGCCCACAGCCACTTGGTGGAGACCTGGGGCGGGTACTGAAGCCCAGGGTACTTCCAAGAATGCTGCAGAGGAAACAGGAAGACAGCAGGAGTGCAGCAGACCCCTGGAGAGGGGCCTCACCTAGAGGGAGGGAGCAGGCACAGATTGCAGGCCAGGCACTGCTCGTCATAGGTCACCAGCAGTGTAGGGAGCCCGAGGACAGGGTTGGGGGGTATAGGGTGGGTGCTGGGTCACCAGGTCTCCCTGCATGCCCCAGGGCTCAATCCTGTCCTTACACAGCCAGGCATGTACTTAATATAAACATGATAAGCAAATCCTGCTTGTTTGGTACAACTCTTATGACATTTTAAGGTTCTGTATTTGCAATTAATGTGGCCTTAACCTTATTTCTCTCTTTCTTTCTTTCTTTTTTTTTTTTTTTAACTTTTTCTTTCTTAAATATCCCCCCCTCCCTTTTTAATATGGAGGATTGAATCCAGGGTCTTCACTAAACCCTCAAGCCTTTATTTATGTTTTTGTTTTTTGTTTTTTTTTAATTTTGTGTAGCCCAGGTTGGCCTCAAACTCTCAGCAATCCTCCTGCCTCAGTCTCCCAAGTGCTGGGATTACAAGTATGCTCCACCATGCCTGACTATATATATATATATATATATATATTTTTTTTTTTTTTTTTTTTTTTTTTTTCCTTGAGACAGGGTCTCGCTATGCAGTTCAGGCTGGCCTTGAGCTCACTTTAGCCCAGGCTGGTGTCGAACTTGCAACGATCCTCCTGCCTCAGCCTCCAGAGTGCTGGGATTACAGGCGTGAGCCACCATGCCCGACCTATTTTTTTTTTTTTTAAATCGATACCGGGGATTGAACTCACGACTGCCTGCTTGAAAGGCAGGTGCTTATGCCGCTGTGCTAAATCCCCAGCCCCATATTTTGTTTTTTGACAGGGTCTCACTGAATCACTAAGTTGACCAGGCTGGGCTTGAATTTGTGATTTTCTAGCCTCAGCCTCTCGGAGTGCTGGGATTACAATCATGAACTACTATGCTTATATTTTCCAAGACCAACTTTACTGGCTTGTAGAGGATGACCAGTGGTAGAGCAATTGTCTCACATGCATGAGGCTCTGGGTTGAGTCACCAGTTTTGAAAAAAACTGGAGAGAGTTTCCCATCTACTCCTTGCCTTCCACATGCACAGCCTCCTATCATCAGCCTCCTGCACCTGAAGGGTCCTGTTTGTTACAGTTGAAGAACCTTCATTGACACCCAAAGTCCATACTTTACATTAGAATTCACTCTTGACATAGTGAACTTGAGTGCTTTTTTTTTTGAGACAAGTTCACACACAAAAAAAATTTCTAGGCTTCAACTGACTGTCTACCCTTCATGCTGTTCCTCCTGCCTCAGCCTCCCAAGTGCTGAGATTACAGGTGTGTGCTTCCACACCTGGACACACTCTATGACTTCTATAGTGATGTGAGTCTGTCACAACAGTGTCCTGCAGAGCAGTCTCAGTGCCCTAAAAACCTTCTGTGCACCACCTGCTTGCCCGACCTCTCATCAACTCCTAGCAATTGCTGGTCTTTTTATTGTCTCGATGGTTTTGCCTGTGTCACATGTCATACAGTTGGAATTACACAGCTTTGGCCTTTTCCCTTTGGTTTCTTTCATTTAGTTGTTTTTTTGTTTTTGTTTTTGCTTTTTAACTTTTTTTTTTGTACAAGGCATCAAACTCATGGCCTTCACTTACCAGGAAGGTATACCACTGAATTATATCCTCGGCCCTGGTTTTTGTTTCTTTGAAATAAGGTTTCATTATATAATTAAGACTGACCTTGAACTCGCTGTGTAGCTCAGGCTGGCCTAGAACTCACTGTGATCCTTTTACCTCAATTTCCTGAGATTCCTCAATTTCCTGGGATTACAGGTGTGTACCACCACACCTGCCTGGCTTCTCTCACTTAGTAATAGACATTTAAAAACTTCCCATGTCTTTTCATGACTTGACTGTGCTATCTCTGTCTCTCTGCCTCTTTGTCTGTCTCTCTCTTTTTCCCTTGGCTGTTGAGACAGGGCCTTACTATGAAGCCCAGGGTAGCATTAAACTCATGAACTCAGCCTCCCAAATGCTGGGATTACAGGCAGGCACCGCCATACCTGCCTTTTTTTTTTTTTTTTTTCTCCAGTAATGGGATTTGAACCGAGGGTCTTCACACTGAACCATACCCCTAGCCTGTTTAGATTTTTATTTTGGGGCAGGGTCTTGCTAAATCACTGACACCCAGGCTACGTTCAAACTTGCAGTCCTCTTGCCTCAGTGTTGGGATTACAGGCATGTGCCACCAAGATCATTCTTAAACATTTACTGAATGATAACCATCATAGGGATGAACCAGTTTACTCACCCATCGCCCACAGCTCATTTGCTTCCAAGCTTTGGCAGTTATAAATAAAACTGCCATAGACATGTGTGAGCAGGTGCTCACATGAACCTAACCTATCAGTTCAGTTACGTGGACACCAAAGAGTGTGCTGGCTGGATTCTGTGGGAAAAGTGAGACAGAAGAGGAGGCGCCAGCACCAGCAGAAGTACTTTGACCTTTTCTTTCTTCCATTGTGGACAGTTGTGGCTGCCCCAAATACCTGTCAGGGAGACTTGGGCTTTGGCCATAGGTACTAACCAGATGCCCCCTGACTACTTTGGATGCCTCTGTCCCCATTCCGACCTGCGTGCGCTCTCCTATCGGTGACAGAAGGGCAGGTGGGCGTGGCACTCACATGGTGCCTCTTTTTCTGCCTTTTTTTTTTTTTTAACTTTTTAACTTTTTATAGGTACCAGGGATCAAACTCACGACTGCTTGCTTGCAAGGCAGGTGCTTATGCCACTGAGCTAAATACACGCCAGCGAACCCTCAGCCGGAGAAAGCAGCCTGCTTTCCGATGTGGGGCAGCACAAAACCTCAGAAAGCCTTTCGGGTTGCTTTGCCTTGCCTGCTGCGATTTCCATCCAAGTAGAGCAGGCTGAGCTGGCTGCACTCGAGCTGGGAACCCTCAGGACATTTGCCCAGAAAGCAGCCTGCAGCCAGCTGGGTTAACCTCGAGGGCAGCTGGACAGCCAGGGAGAGCAGTGAGCTGCCGTAAGAGGCCCAGAAACTGCCAGATTCTGCTGGCTCTGGCTTTTTGCAGGGCTCCAGGGAGCTGCCAGTAGTTGCTGGCCACAGGTGCTAGGAGGGTTGTTGATATTCGCTAACAGCAGTTGAAATTTGAAGTTCCCTGATGATAGGTCATATTGAATATCTTGTATATGCTTCCTTGCTTCCCATCTGTATATCTTCTTTGGGGATGTGTCTGTTCAGGGGTTTTGTTTTGTTTTGTAGGATCCTGCTATGTTGTCCAGGCTGGCCTCAGACTCTTAAGAGTAAGAGGTTGTCTTGCCTCAGCCTCTCAAATTTGCTGGGACTACAGGCATGCACCACCATGCCCAGCGTTTAACATGGATTTTTATTTTTCACTAGCTAATTTATTTACTTTGCAGTACTAGAGATTGAACCCAGGACCTTTGCAGTGTGCTGCTTCTCAGCCCCAACCCCCACCTCCCTTTTTAGACAGCCTCTGGCTAATTTGTAAAGTTGTCTGGGCTGTTTTTAAACTTGCAGTCCTCCTCCTGCAGCCTCCCAAAGTGCTGGAATTACAGGCATGTGCATCTGCCCTATTGCTTAATATTTTCAAAGTGCTGGGGATCAAACCAGAGCCGTACATTAGAGTGTTTCTCTCACCAGTCTTGCACAGCCTAACAAGATGATACCCGCAGCCCTTTTGCCAACTTTCAAAACTTGGTTGTTTTCTTACTGTTGACTTTGAAGAGTTCTTTGTATATTTTGGATGATAGTCCTTTACCTGATGCATCTATTACAAACATATTCTTTGGTCTTTCTTCTCATTCTTTCATAGAGCTAAACATTTTAATTTTATTGAAGTCCAGCTTACTAATTATTCTCTTTAAGAACTGTCCCTTTGGTGTTTGATATGTAAAGCCATCATCTCTATGCCCCCAATTAGATTTTTTCCTGTTGTAAGAGTTTATAGTCTTGTTTTTACATATAAATCTGTGACCCACTTTGACATGTATGAAGGATGTGAGGTCTGCGTCCAGATTCGTATGTTCATTTGTGGATGTGGCTTGTTGAAAAAACTATCATGTTCTTTTGCATTGCCTAACTCCTCTGGAAAGATCACTTGACCATATTAATGCAGATCTATTCTGGGATCTCTATTCTTGACCCTTGACCTATTTGTCTGTTCCCTTTTAAAAACTTTTATTAGTACGTGTTTGCAGTATGTTTGACTGTATTCATCATGGTGAGTTAGTACATGCACATAGCACATCTTAATTCTTTTAATGTGCTTTTCCCCTCCCTTCACTCCATGCTCCCTCTTACTCTTCCCATTTGCAAAAGATTCATCTCCCTGTTTCTTATTGTCTATCTCTCCTTTTTTGGCGGGGGGGTACTAGGAATCAAACTCATGCCCTCATGCTTGCCAGGCAGACTCTGCACCGCTGAGCTACAACCCTAGCCCCCTTATTATCTGTCTTCTGTTTTGCTCTATATTTGTATTTTAGGTTTCTTATATAAGAGAAACCATGAGGTATTTAAGCCTGTGTGCCAGATTTATTTCACTAACATTATGGTCTTGAGGTGCATTCATTTTCCTATACATAACTCAAACTTATCCTTCTTTATGGAAGAGTATATACTTCATTGTGTTAAAATACCACATTTTCTTTATCCATCTGTTGACTGGCATTTGGTTACTTCCAAGATTTAGCTATTCTGAGTTGTGCAGCTATAAACATGGGTATGTATGTGTCACTGTAATATGTTATCTTTAACTCTGTTGCTTGTCTATTCTTTTGTTTTTATTTTTTTGTAACAGGCCCTTGCTTTGTAAATCAGGCTGGCTTTGAACTCACTGTCACTCAAGTTGGCCCTGAACTCACATCCTCTTGCCTCAGTCTCCCATGTGCTGGGATTACAGGCATGCACCACTATGCCTGGCATTTGTCTCTTCTTTTGCTTGTCTTACACTGTCTGTGTTACTATAGCTTTAGAGTAATTCATGAAATCATCTGATGTCAGTCCTCCAATTTTATTCTCCTTCAGTAGTGAGTTGGTTATTCTGGGTCTTTTCCTCTCCACATACAGAAGATTAAAGCTGGTCTCATATTTCTCATCTTGTAAACTAAAATTAAAGTTTATCAAGGTCTAGCTATTAAAACAGAAACATGTAACCCGTTGGACGATAAAATAGGTAAAACTCTTGAAAGCATAGGCAAAAGGCTTCTGAACTGAACCCCAATAGTACCAAGAATTAACAAATAGGATCATATAAATCAAAAAGCTTCCACCCAGCAAAGGAAACAACCAATAGAGTGAAGAGACAACCTACAGAATGGGAGAAAATTTTGCCAACCACACCTCCAACCAAAGACTAATATCTTGAACTAAGTAACATAACTCAAAAAGAGTAGACCCTCAAATAAAGACCTGATCAAAAAATGGGCCACTGAAGTGAATAGACACTTCTCAAAAGAAGTACAAATGGTCAACAAATACACAAACAGTTCAATATAACTGGCTTTAGATAAATGTAAATTAAAACAACACTGAGATTCCAAGTCACTCCAGAAAGAATGGCTATCATCAAGAAATCAACCAATAACAAATACTGGGAGGGGCTGTGGGGAAAAAGAAACCCTTCTCCACTGTTGGTGGGAATGAAGACTGGTGTAGCCACTGTGGAGATCAGCCTGGAATGTCCTCAAAAAACTAAAACTAGAGGTCCCATTTGACCCAGCTCTTCCCCTTCTGGGTCTCTTCTTAGAAAAAATAAAAACATTATACTACAGCAATGTATGCACACCCATGTTTATAGCAGCACAATTTGTAATAGCTAAATCTTGGAAACAACCCAAATGCCCATCAACAGATTAATGGATTAGAAAAGTTTTCATATACAGTGGAGTTTATCACTGCCAAAGGGCAGGATAAACATGAGACATTTTTAGGTAAATAGATGCATCTTGAAAACATAATTTTAAGTGAAATAAATCAGCTACACATGTTTAAATATCACATTGTTTGTCATGTGTGAGATATCCAAGGATAAGGGCCAAAGTGTATAATAAATACTGAGATGTAGGAAGAAAATGTTCAAATGGGAAGGGGAATTAGGAAGAGGGAGGGCGAAGAGAAATAAGGGAAAAGGAATAAAGAGAGGGGCGCATGGTGACGCACACCTGTGATCCCAGCACTTGGGAGGCTGAGATAGGACTGCTGCGAGTTCGAGGCCAGCTTGAGCTAAAAAGTGAGCTCAAGACCAGCCTGAAATTCACAGTAAAGCCCTGTCTCAAAACAAAACAAAGACCCAAACACAACAAGAAAAAAGAGAATAGAGGGAAAAATGGAAAGAAAGCTTTTGTAAGGGGGGTGGGGGGAAAAGAGTTGAAGGGAGGGAGGGGAATGGGGAAAAAAGAAGAGTCAAGATGTATCATGTAAGGGGCTGGGGATTTAGCTCAATGGCATAAGCACCTGCTTTGCAAGCAGGTGGTCATGAGTTTGATCCCTGGTACCAATAAAAAGAAGAAAAAAAAAGATATATCATATATAGGTACAAATTCTCTGGGATGAATATGATCATTATGTATATCCAAAGTATAGCAATTAATTTTTTAAAATACATGAAAAATATTTAACATCACTGGCCATTAGAGAAATGCAAATTAAAACAACACTGAGATTCTGCCTTATTCCAGAAAGAATGATCATCATCAAGAGATCAACAAGTAATAATACTGGCAAGGGTGCAAATAAAACAGAACACTTCCATATTGTTGGAAGGAATGTAAACTGGTTACAACCACTGTGGAGATCATTGTGAAGATCACTCAGAAGACTAAAAATAAGCCAGGCATAATGGGTGTCTTATAGTCCTATAGTCCTAGCACTCAGGAGGCTGAGGCAGGAGAATTGCCATGAGTTCAGGGCCAGCTCAGGCTACATGGTGAGATGCTGTCTCAACAACAACAACAACAAATTTGTTTTCTTCCAGTTATTCCCCTTCTAGGTATCTTCACCAGAAAGTTAAAGATATTATATTATAGAGATACATGCATACTCATGTTTATAGCCACACAATTCATAATACTAAACCTTGGAAGCAGCCTATATGTCCATCAACAGATGAATACATAAAGAAAATGTGGTATTTATACACAATGAAGTAATACTCTGCCATAAAGAAGGATAAACTAGTCACTTGTAGGAAAATGGATGCATCTTGAGACCAAAATGTTAAGTGAAATAAATCAACACATAAATCCCATGGTTTGTCTTATATGGAAGGCCCAAAATATAAATAACATAATAAAAGATGAATAATAAAAACACGGAAATATATCTTTTGCAAATGAAAGGGGACCAAGAGATGGAGAGGGGAGAGGAAGGGAATAATAAAAGAATTGACATGCATTGTGTACATGCATCAACTCCCCACAATGAGTGTACTGTGAACTTGCACTGATACCAATTAAAGTCTTAACTCACTTCTGCTCTTATTTTCACTAACTGCTGTCTTCATTTTGCTCACCTATAACCCATTGCTTAATTCTTCTGTTTGGCATCTTTTAATAAATCGAGGGCCCAAGGGTTTAGCACAGCAGCACAAGCACCTGCCTGGCAAGTGCAAGGTACCAAAAAAAAAAAAAAAATTGATGCTGGCCTTTCACCTGTGGATTTCCTCTGGCCACTTGTTTATCTGTATCTCATAGATTTTGACATGGGATATTTTCCCTATTGATGTTTTCTAGAAAATCTATAGCTCCATTCCCTCTTTAAAAACTCTTATTTTCAATTTTAATTTTCATTAGTACATGTCTGCAGTGTCCCTGCTCACATGACTTTATGAGACTATTTTTTTGCACCTGTGTGTTCAAAAACAGGATGGAAGCACAAGGTGTGGTGGTGCTTACTTGTAAGCCCAGCTACTCAGGAGGCTGAGGCTGGAGGATTGCAAGTTTGAGGTCAGACTGGGCAATTTAGGGAAACCTTGTCTAAAAATAATTTTTTTAAGCCAGTCAAATTTAGCAGTGGGGGGGTGGTATACCAACTTTAGTGACACTAATGTTAATAAGTTCTGATAACCCACTGCCATCAGACCAGCCTAAAAATAATTTTTTAAAAAGTGGGATGTAGCTGTATGGTAGAGCACTTGCCCGGCATGCACAAGGCCTTAGGTTTAATCCCAGTGCACACACATACACACACACACACACTTTTGGAGCCCGAATGCTTGATCTTTTTGCCTGTGTGTTTCCAAAGTTTACTTACCATTAATGCCAGTGACATTGCTAGACTATATTTTATGGTATAAACATGATATGTTTTTTTCAAAAGTTAATTGGTCTTTTTTTTTTCTTTTGAGATGGTGGACATCAAACCTAGGGTCTCACACATGCTAGGCAACTGTGGGACTGTACCACCAGCCCTCAAGTTTCTTCTTACATCAGAAATGTTTTCCTGAATTATATCTTTAGATAGCTATTGTATTTCACTGTTCCCTTCAGGAATTCCAAATGTAAGAGAAGAGGGATTTCTCCTGTAAAGTGTATCTCTTATTTGCAGTAAGGCGGGAACCACAGAGCAGTTCTGCAACAAAGCCCAGTTTAGCTGAAGCAGGAGGGAGCCTGCAGGCTGAGGTTGGTGAGACTCAGCTGTATGACTCAAGTCTCTGCCTTCCAGGTGACCATCCTCTGCTCTGTTGCACTGGATCCTGTAGTATTCAGATGCCAGTGCTTGAGGCCCCATCCTGCCTGCCAGGACACCTTCAGAGCTTCTCACAGGGCCTTTGTACCTAGCAGGCACTGTTTGCTCACTTGCTCAAACTTTCTGCTTCCTTCTCTGTCACCCTCAGTTTTACCCGGGTCTCAGGACATGTTGCTCCTCCCTCTGCCTTGTTGCTGTCTGAATACAGAGTGCACGCTCTTCACCCCATGACCCCAGCATCATGTACTGTAGTAGACTGTTAAAAACAGAGGACAGCGCCTTATGCAAGCGCAAAGTTCTGAGTTCAATTTCTGTTACAAAAAAACAAACAAACAACAAAAACATTTAGAGGCACAAAGGATGACATAGTAAAAATTTTAATGGATTATTAAACATTCCCTGCATTAGGCTATTGTTTGTTACTGTGATGAAGTAGAGGAGGCTGGGTAATTTGGGCTCATAGTTTAGAGATGCAAGGGCATGGCACTCGTATCAGGAGCTCTCAGGAAAGCCTCACGGTGGATGGAACCATAGTGGCAGGAGCTTTAGCAAGAGGCAGTGGTCACCTGGCGACAGGAAGTCAGAGAGCAGGGAGGGGCCAGCATTGGCCTCCCAGGAGACTTTGACAGATCCACACCTCAGCTGAGAACCAAGCACTCAACACACAAACTCATGGGAAAAGGCTCAAACCATATCCCACCCACAACACTCTCATTCTCCTGAGCACCGTGGCCGCTTGTGCATGGGGGTGGGGTTCTCACTCCTAGACCCCACCCTGAGATCATTTCTTTTCAATTTTTTAAATTAAAAATTTTTCGTTGTAAAGTATCCATAATATAAAAGTGATTATTTCTGGGGTGTGATTCAGCAGCACCTGGTACAATCACAGAATTGTATCTATTTCCATTTATCATTCAAAACCGAAACTCAGGCCCCTCCACAGTGACTACCCACACTGCCTTCTCTGCTGTCTGAGCTCTCGTCCTCTCCTCCGTTCATTTCCGCTCCTTCATTTGTGTTTATACTGACCACTTCAGGTTCTCCCCCTCCTCACCCATCATGCTCCAGCCCCCGACCTTTAGTTTTGGCTTTTTTGAGACAGGGTCTTGCTATACAACCCAGGTTGGCCTCAAACTCATGCCAATCCTCCTGCCTCAGCCTCCTGAATGCTGGGGTTACAGGCTTGTGCCACCACGCCCAGCTGGGGCCACTTTGGTATCACAGTCTGGCCCACTAAACAAGAGAAAGAAAAAGATTGGTGTAGGGCCTCACCTTCAGCAGCTCAAAAGACGTTCAACTCTGCTTTGAAATTATAAATTCTCAACTGGGCATGTTGGCTCACGCCTGTAATCCCAGAATTTGGGAGGCTGAGGTAGGAGGATTGCTGTGAATTCAAGACCAGCCAGGGTTACACAGTGAAGCCTTGTCTCAGAAAGAAAGAAAGATAAATAAATAAATAAATAAATAAATAATTTTTATGGAATGCAATTGTATTCCTAGGCAGGCTGTCCTTCTCTGCAGATGTCTGTTCATTAAAGGAGAAAGATGTATCCTTTCAGGGCTGAGAACTCTGGTTAGTGGGAGATCACTTAGATTTGTTAGTATAGTAAGGCCCAGGGTTCAACCTCCAGCACTGCAGAAAAGAAAAAAAAAAAAGAAGAAGAAGAAGAAAGTATTCTTCCAGAGGTGGATTTTGTATTTTCCTTCAGAAGCAGATATAGCTGTACTCATTTTTTAGTGCTACCTCCCCTTGGAGCATATGCTTACTGGTATGTTATTCAGGGTGAATTCGTTTTCCATCAGGTTATACTCTCCAGGATGGTATATCTTATGTCATTTTGCTTTCCACGGCACAGTTAACATCCTGCCGCATACCAGACTCCCTATGTATCGGATGAGTGAACAAAGGAACAAATGAATGAGACATCTGGGGTGGTGGACTTTGCAACCTCACCCTGTATCAACTTTTGCTTTCTCCTGGGTTTCAGATAGAAACAACAGGCTGCCTCTTATCTCTCAAGGATGATACTCCCAGGTCTGCAAGTCCCTTTCCCAGAAGGTGACCTCAATTTACAGAAGCCAGGCTGTCCTGCAGCATCAGTGTTTCCTGCTGGGAGAGTGGGGGTGGGGTGGATGGGGGAGCTGGTTGGCGGGGCACATGTGTGAGGGCTTGCTGTCTGTGCCCTTTGTGAGCAGGAAGGGTTTTCCTCTGTTCTCAGTGAGGTCAGATCTATTATTAGGTATTTCCCAGAAGGAAGGCAGGTGTCAAAGTGGCCAGAACTCCACCCCTCTCAGCAACAATCACCTGATTTAGTCTGGCAAAGGCCAGAGCTTTCTGTGTCCACCCCAATTGGAAATTGGCCAAGCCAGATTGAGGGTCCACAAGTGTTCGGAGCAACATAGCATAGCCTCTATCTTAAGCTGGAGAGTGGGAGTGCTAGATATCTGGGCACTGCATGGGATTGACACTGGAAGGGATATAAAGGGACATTAAAACCATCTGCATGGTCTCTGGTTCATGGGATCCTGGAATGTCACGTGATGGGATCAAGGTAAGCCCCAGCCAAGAGAGCCACCTTCCCAGATTCAGGGAGGCCCTAAGGAAGGTGGCTAACAAAAGAGATGAGCAAATATCAATAATGTCTGATGTCCATGAATGAAGAGTTGCTAAATAGAACAAAAGGAAAGATCCCAACCAGGATAAAGCCCCCAAATAGAAAATACCTCGGATCACACATAATTAAAAATTCATAGGATGCATATATCACCCACAACTTCCCAAATGAGTGGACAGTGGTCTGATTTTAGGGCTCCAGGAGGATCAAAACCTTCTAGCAGAATTTGAGATTCTCTGGGGGCTGAGAGCAAGAACTTCTCCACGTGGCCATATTTATTTGGTTTTCAAAGGGAGGGGACACTGAGGAAAGTGTGGGAACTGAGCAGGACCGTGGGAGTCAGTAGGAAGATTTCCCCAAGTAGTAAATTATGCTAATTAGGAGAGAATTACCTTATCTCCAAGTTGACTTTCACAGCAGGAGTGAGACACCTGCAGCTGCAATCTCTATCTAGTTAATTTTGTTTAGAGCCAGGTGTCCTCAGTTGTGGCCTTTCTTGTCCTTGGTGGTGTCATCACAGCATCACAGGCCACTCTAGGCCTCAGCTGGGGCCAGGTATTCACAGAGATTTACATCCTAGGAATCCGCTGTCCATCTCCAGACAAAGAGCCTAGTCCTGGGACAGATGCACAAGTAAATATAAAAAGCCAATTGGTGAATTTTAAATCCTGCTCAGAGCTGCTTCATAGTGGTCTTCACCATCTATGCCAAACAAACAAACAAACAAACAAACAAGAAACTCTAATTTATTTTGAGTTGCTAAAACTAGAGACCACAATGGAATGAAAGGATGATGGGAATAGAATATGTACACAGGCTCAAAATAAACACCTTCCTGTGATGACTGATTGATTAAAGATGGGGAAATAGGAAATCTATAGGCAGAACTGTGGGAGGTGGCACCTTATCACACGATCAGAGTGAATTTCCCAGCACTGGGACAAACAGGCACCACACGCTGCCCATTGATGCACAAGGGACATAGCAGCACATCCAGGTGTCAAAAAGCACTGCACCAGATCTCATCAACAGGAAACCTCAGCCAGACCCAAACAAGGGGAGTATTATGGACTGTCTGGTTCCTAGCGCAAACCCATTAAGGCAGTGAAAGGAGCTGCCCCAGCCTTTTTTTTTTTTTTTTTTTTTTTTTTGAGACAGGGTCCTGGTGTATAGCTCAGGCTACCCTTGGATTCAAGATGATCCTCCTGCCTCAGCCTTTTGAATGCAGAGTTTGAATGCAGAGATTACAGGCATGTGCTGCCAGGCCTGGCTTTCCTCCTCAGATTAAAGGAGACTAAAGACACAAAGTATTGTGTGACTGGAATAGTGAGGAGATCTAGACACCACCAATCTTCAAGCATCCATGGGTAGAACCCAGGGGACACAGCAAACTTAGATGGCTTTTTAAAAATTGAGTTTTTGATCCCCGGTACCGATAAAAAAAATTGCATTTTCTTTTCTACTAATCACTAACTGAAGTTGACATTTCCTTCCTTCCTTCCTTCCTTCCTTCCTTCCTTCCTTCCTTCCTTCCTTCCTTTCTTCCTTCCTTTCCCCTCTTCCTTCTTCTACATGTTTGTGACTTTATGAGGGTCAATTGGCACACAATGAGCTAGGGTTTTTCGGTGGGTTTTTGGTGGCACTGGGAGGTAGCATCACCCGCCTCACCCCAAGATGTCTCCTTTAAAACAGCTCAGGCCAGGTGATTTCATCAGGAATTAGAGTGACCTCAATTCCAGACTTCTGACTGCCAGGTCACAGCCTCTGTCCTTAGAACTCTACTCATGATCCTTTAGAGTTAACGCTGGAGTCTCTTGCAAGAAGGTGGAGACTGTCACAAGGTCACTTGTCTCCAAGGGTACAAGAGAAGCTTTAGCTGTCTGACTTTGGCTTTAATGAATAAAATGTGTGAAATCCTGCCTAGACTTTATAGTTAGTCCCGTGTGATGCCTTTGCATGCTTGTAATCAGGTTGCATTCTTAAGAATATATCTCCTATCGCCTGTGTATTGGACCACAGAGGTTTTTGTTTTGTTCTGTGGATCAAATTCATGCTTGCCAGGCAGGTGCTTACACTGATGAGCTAAATCTCCAGCCCTACAGAGGTTTTTTTGTTGGAAGATTCT